>NC_135171.1:22852923-23452923 GCF_041146795.1 Maylandia zebra | reverse complement strand
CTCTCTTCTTTGTTTTTGGCCCACTTTGCACCAGAAAGAGGAAACCAGCGGCTGAACAACAGCAGCACGTTTACCCTTGATAAGCTGTTGTTAGAATTTATTTAATATTAGTTTCTACACCAGGATCTTTTTCTACTTAGCTGACAGCTGGTAACTGTGCAGGGGCGGATCTAGCAAAGTTTAGCCAGGGGGGCCGATAGGGCATTAACAGGAAAAGGGGGCACAAAGACATACTTTTCTTTCTTATTCTCATTTAAAATGTCTAGCTTTTAATTATTTAATAATTATCCGAATCTTACACCCAAAGTTTTAATCTGATGTAAAATGTATAGAAGTCCATTATTGTAACTGTTAAGTCTAATATACCCTAGTAAGCTATACTACTTTTTCCTTTGGGAAGATAACAGCTGTGCAGTCTGCAATTCTGTTGAAGAAAGATGTTGAATCTATTTAATTATTCTTGAAAAATAATTTATTTCTGTGCATTTTTTTTCACCCTGCATCAAATTAAAGTTGAGTACATCGATTAAGCATCATGAGGTGGAGGGTGGGGGGTGGTTCCCTATTTTCTTTTGCTGGGAGTTTGCAACCCTATTAGTTAGGTTGCTTAATATTTCTGCTAAGTACTCTTTCAAATACCAGAATAGGGAGGATGGAGTAGGTTTAACTTTATTAGATTGATCAGTATTGCTGAACTATGAAATATTTTGGGTGCATACAGGTGTAACAGAATAACTTTAGTGTTGTTGTTTATTTAAATTTGAGTATGAACTTATACAAAATGCAGCAAGATATAAAAAAAACAGTTTTATTGATTAAAAAACACACTATATCGGATTCATATCGGTATTGGCAGATATCCAAATTTATGATATCGGTATCGGACATAAAAAAAGTGGTATCGTGCCATCTCTAATTGGAATTAGTGGTGCGTGAATCATGAACGAATCGTTCAATACTCGAGAATCACTTTACTGACTCATGAATCATGATTCACAAGCCCAACTGACTCACTGACTCATCCCTGTTGCTGTTAGCAGCAATATATCTAGCTTAAAATTAAAATTGTGGAGCAAAACACAACATCCAGTATCTTAACAAAAGAATTTCTGCTCTGAACTGGAAGAAAAAACCCAGAGTAGAAGCTTACATCAAGACAATAGCCCCTCGGTTCACAGTAGCATCGCTCTGCTAACATGCTACAGCACATTTGAGCTACTTACTCCTTCCCTCCTGTGCTGAATCATAGAGCAAGCGAATCACTCAGGACTCGCTCACCCCCTCCCTCTTGTGCTGGATCATAGAGCAAACGAATCACTCACTCACTCACCCCCTCCCTCCTGGCTCACAGCTTCTTCTTCTTCTTGGTTGTGTAACGATGTAAAAGAATGAATATGGTTTTGTTGTTGTTAAATTCCTGTTAAACTTGGGATCTCAACCATGGGTTTATTTTGAAACTTTTATTTTGAAAATCCGCAGCGGAAGTCTGCTACTGGTAAACGGGTTTTCCCTAAGCTTATCCGTTAGTAGCAATGAAGCTTTTGCTGTGGTAAATTCTTCCTCAGTCCGCCCTGACTGAACATGAATTTAAGATAAGATAAGATAGAACTTTATTAATCCCTCGGGCGGGTTCCTCTGGGAAATTCGATTTCCAAAAATCACAGCACTGACAGAAGTTACAGAGTTACAGAATATTATATATATATTGTAGCTGACGCTGAAATGTTTGTGTGGGTTGCCATGACAACACCAAAGTGAATCTGAGATCGTTATTGTTTTCTATTTGTTTTCTTTATTTGCTTCTCATGCTTGTGTACATTTGCAGTAGGAAAGGTAATCTATGAATCCAGTGATATATCCTGCTTATAAGAAATGTTTCTGTTAAAATATTATTGTGAAGTAGTCACTTCCTGTGAGTTGCGGGAACCGGAAGTTGTGCGCGGGAGAGACAAGACAGAACGGTAACACGGCGGACTTTTCGGAATATACAACTTTTCTACTGCTGGTTTTACAAGGCGTACACGGTAAAAAATCATTATGCTGTTATTTGTTTAACACTTGTGCACCTTGTGAAAGGAAATAAGTGGCTGAGATGAATATCATATGTGCTATCGATATTATTTTACTTGTTTCTAGTTTTCACGGTGCTCCATGATTGTGAGAGGAATAAAAGAATTGTGGACATCAGTACGAAGCGTGGATTCTTTCGACCAGAGTAGAAACAGTGAAAACGTGTCCCAATCCATCTGGAGGCTTCGGTGTGCAAAGCTCTTCTCATCCTGCAGCAAGCTACAGGTCTCGGTTGCTTCTCATCCTGCAGCGAGCTACAGGCTTCAGTGGACACGTTGCTTTGCATTTTGTGACAACCAATCGGGAGCTGCAGATTCAGCGGACACTCCAAGAAGCGGTTTCAGGCTAAAGTGTGAGTCCTCAGGCTATATTGCGCAGTTATTATGCCTCATGAGTTGATGGATAGAACATGAGCTACAAATTTGCTGTAATGGACAAGGAATTAATAGTGTTCAAATTTCGGATTGTGTAAAAAAACAAACAAGCAAACAAACAAACAAAAAAAAAAAAAAAAAAAAAAAAAAAAAAAAAAGAAAAAAAAAAAAAAGGACAATCTGTTGAAGTTCTGGAAATTATTGTTGTTTTCTTACCTGTTGCTTGCAAGCTTCATGAAGGCTGAAACTGAAAATTTATTTGCTGTCATACGTAAGAATCTAAGCTAAGGTTCCTTTGTGTTAATTTTAATAATTCTCCGCCTATTACATCCATTCTTGTAATTACCTTAGTTATCTTGTCCTCTTCATAAGATACCCCCTTTAAAGTCTGAAAATGTCTAAAGATGGTCATAGTCACCCTGATGTTATGTCAGAAGTACAAGATGCAGGGGATTTGGAAGAGGAAAAAAGTGTAGTGTCTGAGAAATCTGAGACAAAAACAAGAAAATCCTCTCGTGAAAGGCGATTAACGCCAAAAATGCAGGAACTGAAAGATCAAGAGTTAACTCAAAAGGAGAAGAGGTTCAAAGCAACATACGAGAAATGGAAAAGCAACGTAAGAGACATTCGCACAAAGTTAAAGCAAGTATGCTCTGAGAGTGACATGTATGATATGATGGATGAGGCTGAGAAGCTTGAGTCTGAATTAAAGGAACAGTATGACAGAATTCGACTCCAAACCTCACCAAGTCAAGAATTTCGAAGAAAGATCGATGCATGCTCAGCCGTGACGGCCGACTTGCTGCAGCTGATGAGAGTACGTCTGACTGAAGATGAAGGTGAGTTTGACACGGTGGCGGAAAGATCAAGGTTACGCATGCTACTTGATAATGAATATGCTAGGTCCATATATGGATCCACAGCCTCCAGAGTTACTGCACCCAGCTGTCACAATTCTAACCATCTCTCAGAGTCACCTAGCATTCCAGCTATGAGAGCGGAAGTGGCTGCTCAGCTGGCTGCAAAGAAAGCCGAAATTGATATGGAAGCTGCCATCGAAGCTCAACGTCAGCAGTTGAGAAAACTTGAAAATCAGAGGGACATTGATGTAATTCAGGCAAAGCTAAATGTCTACACTGAAGAAGAGGGAAGGGATGGGACACGCAGTCCTCCATTCAGCAAAGTGAGTGATGCACACCCCTTCGCTCACCACATCCCAGATCAAGAACGGCAGGTTGTGCAAAACGAGACATCATTGGTCCAATCGCTACAAGAGTCATTAGCTCTTACTCGCTTGCCAACTCCAGAACCTTCTGTATTCTCGGGCGATCCTCTGAAGTTTACAGAATGGAGCATAAGCTTCAAAGCCCTCATAGAGAGACGATGCTCTGACCCTGCAGACAGGCTATTCTACCTGCAAAAGTACATAGCAGGTGAGGCAAAATCCTCTCTTGAAGGCAGCTTCTACAGAAAAGATGAAGAAGCCTATCAACAAGCATGGGATAGGTTAAATGCTAGATATGGCCATTCCTTTGTAGTGCAGCGGGCTTTCAGAGATAAGCTAAATGGGTGGCCGAAGATTGGTGGAAAGGAATATCTCAAGTTAAGAGATTTCAGTGATTTCCTCCAAACATGTAGTAATGCCATGCCTCACGTAAAGGGCTTACAGGTTCTTAACGACTGTGAGGAGAATCAGAAAATTCTAGTCAAGCTTCCTGATTGGGTGACATCTAGATGGAACCGTTATGTCACAGAGCAGCTAGATCGGGGCAACGACTATCCAAGCTTTCATGAGTTTGCTTCCTTTATCTCTAAGGAGTCACGCATCGCATGCAATCCAGTGTCATCCTTACATGCCTTAAGGCACTCTGCAGAGGCACCAGCAAGAGAGATGAAGCGTTCAAAAGCAAACACGTTTGCCACAAATGTGAAACCCCCGATTCCATCAAGCTCCACTGCCAAATCTGACCCTGGTGAAATCAAGTTGGGAGATGCAGGGAAACCAAAGAAATGGACCACACCAACACAAAATTCCAATAATGGCCAGTGTATTTGCTGTAGTGAGAACCATTCCATACATAAATGCAAGAGGCTTATGGACATGTCTGTAGAGGATAAGAAAAAATGCATACTTGAAAATAAGTTGTGTTTTGCATGTCTAAGAAAGGGTCACAATTCTAAAGACTGTAGGAACAGGGCCATGTGTGGCATATGCAGAAAGAGTCACCCAACGCCATTGCATGAAGATCGTTCTACAGCAGCATCAACACAAGGCGCAGTTGAAGAAAGTACGTTGTCATTATCATGTTGTGTGAGTGGAGGTGAAGGTGGGAGTACATCAATGATAGTCCCAGTGTGGATCTCAACACTTAGTGCTCCGGACACTGAAACCCTAGTGTATGCACTATTGGACACTCAAAGCAGTCACACATTTGTTGATCAGGAGGTGTGCGAAAAGCTACAAGCAACAATGGAACCAGTGAAACTTAAACTTTCCACCATGATGGGGAGAGACTCAGTCGTGAAGAGTCAAAGAGTATGCAAGCTCAAAGTTAGAGGATTTTCCTCTAATGTTTCCATCAGTTTGCCTCCAGCCTACACAAGGGACTTCATTCCCCTTGACCGCACACATATTCCCACTTGCCAGACAGCCAACAAATGGAAACACCTTGTAAGCATGGCCCAGGAGATACCCCCGTTGATGGACTGTGGTGTTGGATTGTTGATTGGATACGACTGCTCCAGAGCGTTAATTCCAAGAAGGGTCGTCACTGGGGGTGACTATGAGCCTTATGCTATTGAGACGGATCTTGGTTGGAGCATTGTGGGAAGCGCACCACAGCGTGTGCAGGCTAAAGATGTGACTGGTTTTTGTCATCGAGTGTCTGTCAGAGAGGTGCCACCCATAACACCATTTGCTGTCATCAAGGCCCTGGAGTCTGATTTTGCAGACACAAAACCTGGTGACAGAAGCATATCTCAAGAAGATATTTGCTTCCTGCAGATCTTGAAAGACAGAATCCAACAAAATAAGGATGGTCACCTGGAGATGCCTCTCCCTTTCAAAGCACGTCCGCATCTCCCAGACAACAAAGGGCTGGCGTTAGTACGGCTGAAGCATCTAAAGAGGAAGCTGGACAGAGATCCCAAATTCAAAATAGACTACGTGAGATTTATGGAAGGTGTCTTCAAGGATGGAGATGCAGAGAAAGTGGAAAACCAAGCAGAGCTGGGGAAAGTCTGGTATATCCCACACCAAGGAGTTTACCACCCCAGAAAACCAGGAAAAATCAGAGTGGTTTTCGACTGCTCTGCAAGGTATGAAGGCACCTCCTTAAACGACCATCTGCTAACAGGACCTGACCTCACAAATAGCCTAACAGCCGTGCTGTGCCGCTTCCGTAAACATCCCATCGCAGTCATGTGTGATGTGGAGAAAATGTTCCACAGGTTTCATGTGAGCGAGGATGATAGAGACTACCTGCGGTTTCTCTGGTGGGAAAATGGAGACACAAACTCTGAACCCAGAGAGTACCGCATGAAGGTTCACCTGTTTGGAGCATCATCATCCCCTGGCTGCGCCAATTATGGCATGAAGCACCTTGCCAGCCAATGTGAGAAAGAGTACCCCTCCGCAGCTAACTTCATCCAGAAACATTTCTATGTCGACGATGGTCTCATAAGTGTAGAGTCGGTGGGTAAGGCAATTGAACTGGTCAAAGAAGCCCAAGCCGTGTGTGCCAAAGGAAAGCTGCACCTTCACAAATTTCTCTCCAACAGCCGAGAGGTCCTTGACTCTGTCGATGTTGCAGAGCGTGCTACGGAGGTAAAGAATGTTGATCTTAATCACGAGGATTTACCAGTTCAAAGAGTGCTAGGTATAAGGTGGAATGTTGAAAATGATAGCTTCTCCTTCAAGGTGTCACTTGAGGAGAAACCAGCAACGCGCCGAGGGATTCTCTCAATTGTGGCCTCCTTGTATCACCCTTTGGGGTTTCTAGCCCCAGTCATTCTTGAAGGGAAAAGAGTGCTGCAGGAGATGTGTCAGAGAGGCACAGGGTGGGATGAGCCACTACCCAAAGGCTTGAAGTTAAGGTGGGAGACTTGGATGAAGGATCTGGAGAACCTGGAAAGAATTGAAATTCAAAGATGCTTCATACCTGACAGCCTTGGCGAGATTCAAAGAGTCGAGCTTCATCATTTCTCTGATGCAAGCAGTCAAGGGTATGGCCAGTGCTCTTACATCAGAGTGGTAAGCAGAGAAAGGGTATGCTGCTCCTTGGTCATGGGCAAGGCGAGGGTTGCACCAACCAAAATAGTTACCATACCGAGACTTGAGTTAACTGCAGCAGTAACCTCGGCATCTGTGAGCAGCATGTTAAGAGAGGAGCTAGAACTCAAGGTTGATGACGAATATTTTTGGACAGACTCAAAGGTCGTGCTTGGTTACATCAATAATGAAGCAAGAAGGTTCCATGTGTTCGTGGCAAACCGCGTGCAGAGAATTCGAGAAACCACCGATGCACGGAAATGGTACTATGTTGACACAGGAGAAAACCCTGCTGATCATGCCTCGAGAGGCCTCAAAGTAGCTGACCTCATCAAGTCAAATTGGTTCTCTGGTCCCAGCTTTCTATGGGAAAGAGAGATAGCCACAAAACAGGCTACTTCAGATTTGCTGGTGGGAGACCCAGAGGTGAGGACTACTCAGGTGTTGGAGGTTGATGTAGCAAGGCAGTTTGACATCCAGAAGCATCTGCTGCGGTTCTCAAGATGGACTACAGCTGTCAACGTCATTGCTCGTATCCAGCGGCTGGCAAAGAGGATCAGGACCGCTGAGCCTTTAAGCGTGGAAGAGAGAAAGCAAGCTGCACAGACTCTCGTCAAGCTTGCACAACAAGATGCCTTTCAAGAGGAGTTAAACACACTCAGCCAGAAACTAGGAAGGCTGCCTTGCAACCACCAACTCTTTCAGCTTGACCCATTTCTCCAAGATGGCATAATGAGAGTAGGAGGAAGACTGAGGAAGGCATCTGTGCCTCTTGAGTTAAGACACCCAGTGATCCTTCCTAAAGATGGTGCTGTTACAAACCTCATCATTGCACACCATCATACCAAGATACAACACCAAGGCAGAGGACAAACCCTCAATGCCCTGAGAGCCAATGGTTACTGGATCACTGGTGGAAGTAAGGCTGTAGCCCAATACATCAGGCAGTGCGTACAGTGCAGGAGAGCCCGCGCGCCACCAGAGGAGCAACGGATGGCAGATCTACCTAGTGACCGTGTTGATCCCACACCACCATTCACTTATTGTGGTATGGACTGCTTTGGTCCTTTTCACACCAAACAAGGTCGCAAAGATCAAAAACGGTACGGCCTCCTCTTCACATGTTTTTGCTCAAGGGCAGTGCATATAGAGATGTTGGAGGATTTGACGACTGACGCATTCATCAATGCCTTGCGCTGCTTCATTGCCCTTCGTGGAGCTGTTAGGCACATTAGGTCCGATCAGGGAACTAACTTTATGGGGGCAAGAAACGAGATGGCAAAGGCTCTGAAAGAACTTGATAAGGAAAGAGTGACTGCATACCTAGCAGAAAATCAGTGCGACTTCCAGATGAATACGCCCCACTCTAGTCATGCTGGAGGCGCATGGGAGCGTCAAATCCGGACAGTGAGAAGCGTACTGAGCACAGTCCTTGCCTGCAGTGTGGGAAGGTTGGATGATGCTTCATTGAGGACATTCCTTTATGAAGCTATGTGCATCGTGAATAACCGCCCACTCACTGTTGATAACATCAATGACCCCAAAAGCTTGGAGCCACTCACACCGAACCACTTGATCACCATGAAATCCTCAGTCCCACTTCCACCTCCAGGTAAATTCGTCAAGGAGGACCTGTATGCTAAGAAACGGTGGAGAAGGGTACAGTATTTGACTGAGCAATTTTGGCACAGATGGAGAAAGGAATACCTGGCCAATATTGCTCTGAGACAGCGATGGCATACACCAAGACGTAATGTGGAGGTGGGTGACATTGTGATTCTCAAAGAGGAAGATGTTCCTCGCAATGAATGGAAACTTGCTAGGGTTGTGGAAGCACATGAGGATGATGATGGACTTGTACGGAAGGCGACAATCCAGACTGGTGATCGGAAGTTAGGAAAGGGAGGCGAACGCCTCGTCCAACCCTCAATCATTCAGAGACCCATTCAGAAATTAGTGGTCCTGGTGAAAAACAGCTAAATGGGAAAAATGTCATTCATTGATTAGATTTCCCTTCTAAAATAGAAGTTGTCATTATGCTGTACTTCATGCACATGTTATGGAGATGTAAAATCTACTGTTCATATTGTTGAATTCATTTGTTGAGAAAAGAATATTGTTTATGTCAATGCAAGAATGTTTAAAACAACAACATGGTGCTTGGGAATTACCATTGATATAATGAGAAATTCAAGTGTATTTACGTTCTCAATTGTAATAATCAAAGGTAATTGGTGGGAGTGTAGCTGACGCTGAAATGTTTGTGTGGGTTGCCATGACAACACCAAAGTGAATCTGAGATCGTTATTGTTTTCTATTTGTTTTCTTTATTTGCTTCTCATGCTTGTGTACATTTGCAGTAGGAAAGGTAATCTATGAATCCAGTGATATATCCTGCTTATAAGAAATGTTTCTGTTAAAATATTATTGTGAAGTAGTCACTTCCTGTGAGTTGCGGGAACCGGAAGTTGTGCGCGGGAGAGACAAGACAGAACGGTAACACGGCGGACTTTTCGGAATATACAACTTTTCTACTGCTGGTTTTACAAGGCGTACACGGTAAAAAATCATTATGCTGTTATTTGTTTAACACTTGTGCACCTTGTGAAAGGAAATAAGTGGCTGAGATGAATATCATATGTGCTATCGATATTATTTTACTTGTTTCTAGTTTTCACGGTGCTCCATGATTGTGAGAGGAATAAAAGAATTGTGGACATCAGTACGAAGCGTGGATTCTTTCGACCAGAGTAGAAACATATATATATATATATATATATATATATATACACACACACACACACACACATATATAAATACAGAGACAAATATAAATAAAATATACGAAGAGGATAAATAGAATAAATAGGAATAAAAATAAAAATACAAGTGAATTGCACATTTCAAGTATTGAGGTCTATTGCACCATTGACTATTTACAAAAAGTATTGCACAAGGTATTGTACAGTGAGGTGAAGAGGCACTACAGCTTAGTTGTTCCCCCCTCCTTTGTCCTCCTGTTTCCCCTCCCTCTCCCCTCCAGAGAGGAGTTAAACAGTTTGATGGCGTGTGGGACAAAGGAGTTTTTAAGTCTGTTAGTTCTTGTCTTGGGGAGAAGCAACCTGTCACTGAACAGACTCTTCTGGTTGTTAATGGCCGTGTGCAGAGGATGCCCAGCATTGTTCATAATGTCCATCAGTTTCTTTAATGTCCTTTTCTCTGCCACAAACATATTTGAAAATCCTCATTGAGGTTAACATGACAGTGCATTAACAGCAAGAACTGCCCATACAGTAGCATCTGAGTAGATTTCGGTTTTATGATCTTGTTTTGCAATTAATGGGTTAGACGGTAGGAAAAGTGGACACGCTGAGCTAGCAGCTAACAGCTAGAGGAGACTGTCGTGTCTAATAATTTGAAACTTCTCTTGATAGTTTGGGCGGAATCCTGTTGCTGGAAACCCATGGTTATTCATGCCCCATGTTATTGCAGGTATGTGTATTTTGAAACATGTATTTGGTTGAGCTGCAGGCTAATTCTGTTTAAGGAATACTGCTTATTAAGTTTTGCCCAGTAGATGGCAGCATTGTTCCATTTACTATTGTACATGAAAGGAAATTTTGGCTTTGGTCTGGAAGTTTATTTATATTCACATGAATGTGCATTTAAGTGAATTAATTTCTCTTTTTTTTTTACCTAAACCACAATGCAGTAATATTTTTATTTTATTTTCCATCATAAGTTTTGTGGCCATTTTATTTTTCAATCAATATTTATTTTTTCATTTATTTTAAGAAAACTGAGAGTTCCACTATACGATCATTAGGTTATCCGTTTGTAGCAATGAAGCTTTTGCTGTGTTTGGCGGAATCCTGTTACTGGAAACCCATGGTTATTCATGTCCTATGTTATTGCAGAGACCCGCAAAAAGGGGAATAAACCACGCCTGAGCTCTACCCATCTCGGATCCAGAGAGTTTTACTCACACAGCACCGGACATAGAGACTGAGGGGGGTTACAGTTGGCAACCAATGTTAAGGTGCATTACCGCCCCCTGGCTCACAGCTCAGTGGACATTTAGATGAGAAAATATATATTTGACACATTTAAGGAAAATACTAATAAAATAAAAATAAACAAAATAAATGTTTAAGCAATTTTGATATGAAATTGCTTAATTTTAGAAATGTTTTTGCCCTTTTTTGCTCTATAAAATAGTTGTTTTCTTTTAGAATCACTCATCTTAGCAGTAGGATATACATGAAAAGAGAAACAAATTAAGTTTGAGTGAAAATGTATATTTCTTGCACTCTCTGGTCAACTGACTCAGTGAATCTAATGACTCAAAAAACCCGATTCACTTTGGTGAGTGACTCATTAAAACTTGATTCAGTAAAAAAGAATCAAATTTACCATCACTAATTGGAATCCCGACTTCTCTGACAAGGCTAACCAGAATGCCGTTTACTTGATTGTGACATTATTCCCAGGTCCGTGTTCTGCTTTTCTGACCTCTTTTTTTCATATTGAGATTTTGAACCAACATTTGGACTCATCACTTCATACCATATCATTTTCTCACTGATTTTCAGTCCACTTCTTATGTAATTTGGCATGACTGAACCTTTTCTTTCTCTTTCCATGTCGCACAAATGGCTTCTTGACAGCCACCCTTCCACTGAGACCGTTTCTGATGAGGCTTTAGTGAACAGGGCCAGATGCAGCTCTTCAGGACATGACTTTCCGATAGTGTTCATCTGCTGTAGATAGTCGTTTTAGGCCTGCCATTTCATCTTTGTCCACTATTTGTTGTGTTTCCCCCAGTGCTTTTAAGGACACACTGCACTCATATGCATTTTCAGCTAATAGCTCTTTGGTTGGTGGAAAAATACTTTTTCCCACCTGTCACATTGTTATCATTGGCACCTTTTATAGATTCAACTAAAGAAATTGGCTGAAGTTATGTGTTTGTGCCACATGCTACTAGAAAGAAAGGTATTACAATTTACGAATGGGTTCTAAACTGTTTCATTGTTTGAGCTAGGTGCCTCCTTATGCAGGAATAGGTCAGTGTTAAGTGGCTATAGAAAAACATAATGCAAAGAAATGCTATATATATAATATGTAGCATTTCCTTGCAAATACTCAAGTAATACTGGACGTAAATGAGCGAAAAGGGAGCCAATGTCCAAATGAAAACTTCAAAGAAACAAGGGTGGCTCAAGACTTTTGCACAGCAGCATAACCATTGCATTTGACCTACTTCCTCCTAGTGGTTCATGGGAGGCATGTTTTGAATTTCTTGTACATCAACCTCCCCAGCAGGAGGGGCTTACAGCTGTTGTACAGAAGAGCTCGCAAACAAGGTTAGGGAATAGTTTGGATTCTTTATTCATTCGCTTGATATCCATTCCATAAACTGTTCTGAGGAAGTCATGAAATTATGCAAGAAAAATAACAGCATTATATTTGTCAGAGATCCTTGAATCAAGTCAGCCTCATTACATGTCATTTGCAGTTTGAGGCTAAAGACAAAACAGAAGAGATGTTTTAAAAAGTTTCCTCTCTCAATGTTCTGGTACTTAACCAGGATTCAGAAATATTTGAAATTGTTATTTATAAGCAAACCTTCTACAATCCAACTCTCTTCCAGATCAGCCAGCAAAGCTGATTAACATTTAGCTATAACAATATGATTACTGTAGTTAAAATTTACAAAAATTTACATTTTTCAACGTATTTAAAAAATAAAGGTGTAGAAGTATGCCTATTATTGTCATCTCAACTGCATTTGTGTCATTTTGGACGCTATGTTAATGGCAGATGGTGGTAATCATAAATCCTGATTTATGTATGTTATTTTTAATTGGTAATGCTGTCTGACACTAGATCCACATTCACAGTTATATTTCTACATGTTGGAAACAGATGGAAAGAAAGTTTCCACAATATATGTTTTTGCCTTGTTTTCCTTTTAAATTAAAGATTTTTCAAATAAATCAACATATTTGCCAGTTAAAGCTGTGTAATGACAAACTGGAACAGTGGTCTCTGCAGGGCAGAGTCAGCAGACATGAGCCAACAGTTCATTGAGACAGGAGAAGCAAAGCTGTAGTCAACAACCATCTCCCTACAAAAGAAAGAATAAAGAGATCATTAATCTTTGTAGAAATGGCTGGATTCTAAAGCAAAACAAAAACATAAATACAAAAAAGAAAAGAAAATATACCCAGTAACGTCTGCCTCCTGATTTTTGATCTTTAGTTTTCTGACAGGAGCTTGCTGTACCTCCTCATAAACTGCAGCCTCTACAGCTGAAAAGAGAGAGTGAGACAAGAGCTAAGATTGAAAACCAATGCAGCAAGGACACACACGCGTGCAAAAACACTAGTGATGGGATTTCCAGCTCTTTTTAGAGAACGGGCTCTTTCGGTTTGGCTCACTAAAAAGAGCCGGCTCTTTAGGTTGTTTTGTTGCTTTAATTAATTATTAACAGCAATATAAAACTATGCACAAAAGGAATTAATAATGTAAAAAAAAACAAAAAAACGGGGTTTTGTTTATATATGTTTATTAGGGGTGCAACGATACACAAAATTCACGGTTCGGTTCGATACTTTGGTGTCACGGTTAGATATTTTTTCAATACAAAAAAAATGTTCATGCCTTTTTAATTTGTCATTTATTAAAATTATAAATATATATTTTAACTCAAAAGTACAGTTTTTAAATTTAACCCTAACCCTTGTGCGTGTTTTTTATTTTGACAGCGAATGCGCACCTGCGGACCACTTATGTGCAGCCCTGGTTATTTAGCTCGTCATATTGCAGCAACAGAAATTCTTTTGTCCATGAAACCATAAAGCTGCACTTTATTTTTGCCTTATAGTCTGATTTGTCATAACTTTTCCGTTTTGTGGTAAGCTTTTCTTTGGCTGTCACTTCTTCACCCTGACCCGTCTTATTTGGCTCAGCAGAACTAAAATATATATCCTGCTGCTTTTACACACGGACTCGCATAACGCTCAGCGATTCTCTGCGCGATCAACCTCTCACATGTTTAAGCTTGCTGCAGGAGATTTCACTTGTCATGTTTGCATAGTAAGCTAACGATTGATAAGACGATGTCAGAGGAATTTGTGCACAAATTATGATCACTCACAGATCAGTGCTGTCGCTCTCTATACACAGTTTGCACGATTGCAAAGTGAAAGCAAAAAACAAGCGCAAATTCAAACGCGATTTCAATATGTCACATATTGACAGTGGCTCACCGATGCCAATGACATAATTACCCAGCTACATTTCCGAAAGAATGCAAAAGCATTCACATATATTTTTCCTTCCTGCGATAGGCCGACGGGCAGGGCAGAGATAGATTTTGGTAGTCCGACTGGAAAAATCGCTAGCCCCGGGACGTCGGGCTAGCGATATTGCGAGCCCTGTATCTGATTGAGGAATCACTCATCTTTGGAAAAGAGAGTTTATTACAGAGAAATGGCTCTTTCCAAAATAAAAGCTATACTATACGCTTCTTCTGGGCTATATTCTCAGCAGCATATTAAACATATCAGGTCCCCATAAGTTGAATCATGTGCTAACGGCTGTCTAAACGACTTGGCTAAAGTTTGTAGCATGCTTGCTTGTTGTTGTTGTCTGCTTCCACTTGTCTTTGCACTAGGATGATGTCGGAGTAAATGTGCAGTCATATTCGTTGTGTTCCCACTAGTGCTTTCAGGTTAATCTCGTTGAAATGACGTTAACGCCACAACACGGCAAATCTCCGTTAACGAGCTACCCCTGATCGCCCCGTGCATGGGGCTAGACGGCCAACACGTTAACGAGCTAACTGCGCTAACACACTAGCTCCCACCCATGTAATTGAGCATTGCGTGGCACATCCAACATACTGTTTTACTTTAGTCCATGACGCGCTTACCTTCAGGGTCATACGTCACATGAAAACCAAAATAATTCCAAACGCCACATCTGAATGAGGGTGGGGGAGGTTCAATTTGCCATGTTGCCAGGAGAGCTTAACTTCTGTCTTGCTAGCTTGCCCTGCGCTCTTCCTTCTGACTATCCTGTCTGTGTTGAGCGCTCAGTGGATCTGCGCTCGGCAGTGCAGCCTAGGCGGAGTAGTCGAACGCAGATTCACTGAGCGCTCAACACAGACAGCATCGTCAGAAGGAAAGTTGATAAAATAAATTACAAATTTTGTATTGTTCGATACATATGCGTACCGAACCGAAAGCACGGTATCGAACGGTTCAATATCGATACGAATATCGTTGCACCCCTAATGTTTATATATAAATATATACTTTGGCCAAAGCACGTACAAACTCCAAAACACATTTCTAGCATTAGCTGAACTTCCAAAACAGAGCTACCCTAGATCACTTAAATTACACAATTGAAAGCATATGTGTATTGTTTGTGTATTTATACACAAGCACCCATATATATTCAAATAATTTAAACAAAAAGGTTCATTTACCTGTTACTACCACACACCAAATCCGGTCGTTGGTACTTCCTGGCTTGTGTAGCCACTAGGTAACAAAAGCTCAACACTGCGCCTAGCATCCTGGAGCACTTCTGTTGTGTTTGTACGTGTTTTGGAGTTTTTACGTGTTTTGGAGTTTGTACGTGTTTCGTCTCTAGGGGCCACTGTAAGTATACTTTTATTTATTCACGCCACACAAAATGTAATAAATAAATCATATAATACAAAAAACAACTATTTACATTTCAACTTTTAACTATTTAAATTTTCAGCTTTTTCCTTTTAAACAAATTTAAAGTGAAACAACACAAAACACTGCAAATCACAACACAATTAAATATACACATGAAAAAAATATGAAAACAAAAAGAAGATGCACATTCTTTGTCATATAGGTCTGCATGAATAAACTTTCTGAATCCTTTATCATCCGCAACTGAAAATAGTTGTGGATGATTACTCTACCTTTCTAATGTGACGTTGTTGTCCCTGGCTCTCTTTCCCTCCCACTCTGTTCCTGTGCTACTGCAGTGTAACTACCGTCTCTCCCCCCTCTCCCCAGTGCAAGCACAGGGCTCGCGTGCAGAGTGAAGCGGGAAAAAAATGCGAGAGAGGGTGAGAGAAAGAAAAAAAAGAAAAGAAACTTGCGTTGTTCACTTCAAAGAGGCGGCTCTAAGAGCCGTTTCGTTCGCAACCTACAGATCACAAACACACACAGCTTTTCACTCACCTAAAAGTCCTTCAGCATTGTTGTCCGAGGGACGCCGTCTTAAAACTGGCCAAAATAATTTTTGGCCATTCTTCTCATGAACTATGATGACCATTCGCATGTCTCCAGTGGCAACGTCTATTTCGTTGTTGCGCACAATCACTGTCACACTGGAAAAACATGGAGTTACTCAACTTTTTAAAAAAAAACGTAACGGTTCAAGGCACCTGCACAGATCATGCTACTTGGATGAATTTAGCCTGCTCTGATTAAACAGCAGTGTAGTGCATAAAGTACAGAGCCTTTAATGTTAGCATATTTTGTAAAAATGAATTTATGACAGTCAATTCATGACAAACTCTACTTAATGTCTGCCCCTGCCATTTTCATTCTTCAGTCCATGGCTTGAACAAATAATTATTTCCACCCATCCATGCATTTTCTTCCACTTTCTTCCTAGGAACTAGGAGCTGGAGCCTATCCTTGAAAGTTGGGGTACACCCTGGACAGGTCCTCAATCTGACACAGTGCTGGCTTGGTTTCTAATAAGTAAACATAAGTCTATAAGTAAATGTAAATCTATGGACTGCAGCCTACCTCAGCATAAAAAGTAAAAATCTGTATGCACTCGTCTGCCTGTATTCTCGTGCATTTGGGCTTTACTCAAATCCACTCATGTGAGAAACAATCATGTTCCTGCTTTCGCTTTCCTTTTCTGAGCCAGCTAATCTCTGTTCTGTGTGTTTTAAATCTCACAGCCTCTTATCATTTTGCTCCTTCATGTGACCCACCTCTTCCAATTGCTTTACCTCATCCACCATTCGCATGTACCCTCCTAACATTGACTCTGATCTGTTACACTATGTCTAATCACCAAATAGCTTATAATTCATACTCTTTACTTCAATGAATTGCCAGTGCTTTCAAATGATCTGTCCTTACTGAAATCACATCTCATCTGCTCAATAATCAACACAAAATAAAAAACAAACTTTTTAGGGGTTTCAGCCTCAGAGATGTCAGCTAACATATATAGGTGCTGAGAGAGACAGTCTTCTCATGTAAATCTTGGTAACACAGGTGAATAAGGTCACACATCTGTGCTTAAAGCTGAGAGCACGAGTCTCGACCATGATAATACAACATCACCTTCCAGCTGTAATGCGATCCTGTCCAGTGTAATATGTCACTGTCTGTCCATCTCGTACAGTGACCCAGTTGGTGTCGATCTCAACATGTTGGCTGTCTTTGACGTGTATGAAAATTCTGCTGAAGCCTCCATTTGTAACTGAATCAAGCTCACCATTTACAGACAGTTCTAGAAGAAAAGAGAAATGCTCATCTTATACCACAAACTGGAGTTTTCATATGAAAATAACAATGAGAAAGAAGAGTAACAGTTTTTATTACACTGAAAAGAAATATTAGGATGGAAAAAGCTAACACTACTGACCCCTGCTGGGATAGTGAAGAAGTTTAAGGCGGACAGGTCCACTGACATCAAAGCATAGTGGAACAGTCTGGTTCTCAGCTTTTAGCAAAAACCTGTGGAGTACAGGAACTAGAGATACAGAGGTACACAGTGTTAGAACATTTTTAGTGAAATTAAATATTCACCCCAGGTTTTCTACCCAAAATGTGCTTTATAACCCCTGAGCCAGGAATCCAAAAAATACACAATTGTTCATACATACTATGCAGAGCCTGATTTATATAACATATTATTCTTACAATTTTGTTTGCTTTTCTTTTTGTTTTATGGTTAATGAAGAGATTTGAAAAACAGCCCATGTTTGGAGTTTCCTTCCAGAAAAAAAGTATGTAATTTGCTGCATATCTGAGTACATCATGGGTTGTTTGGAACTTGCAATACAAAAAAAGCAAACAAACAAAAGAAACCAAACCAAAACAATTACTATTTTTTTTTTTATCAACCTGAATGACATCAAGGCAATACAATACCATCAGTGGATTCCAGAGTAGTAGTATCACGTGAAAGATGAACAACAGCAGGTTGGACATCAGGGAGAACAACTGTAAATACATTTAATCACATACACTAATATTTTAAGTCTTTATGTTGCATATTGAGTTTATAAACACATCCTGATACTAACCACTGCTTTAAATAAATAAATAAAGACACGTATATATTGAGTCTCACAACTCAGTGTCAGTCTGTAAACATAGTTTGTACATAAATTCTAATTTTTGCACTTCAACTTGTTAGAAATGTTGTTGACAAACATTATCAAAGACAGCTCCTACACTGGTTTTGACCTGTTCAACCTGCTTCACTCAGGGAAACACTACAGATGCAGCGTAAATAGTTTCTTCCAAAAAGCCATAACCACGCTGCACTGACAATACAATACCACCTCCCAATCCAAGGACTACCCTCTACACCCAGACTACACTCTTTACCATCACTACTGTGTAATATTTAATTAATTTAATACTGTTCATATGTATATAGTGCTGCAAAACGGTGCCCCCCTCCCCGTTTCTTTTCCTACATGTCTGCACTGAGAAGGAGATGCTCTGTATCTCATTGTGCATGTGTACAGTGACAATAAAAAGCATTGTATTCTATTCTATTACCCCACAAATGCAAAACCTGATAGTACATATGAATTCATATAAAAGCTTTGAATGCTTCACTAGAAGAACAGATGTTAGGAAACCCAGTAAAATTACGCATTAAAACTGTGCACACAGGTTTTTTGGGTAATTACCAATACTGTTAATCTAAAAATAAACAGTAACATATAAGAAGGAAATATCTGTTTTTATTATATACTTTTGTATGTTTTTGTAAGAGTACATTTGAAAATTCAGGGATAATATTAATGATTATATTTTAGCATTAACAATATGCTTAGGCTGCTGCCCCCGCGACCCGGCCCCGGACAAAGCGGATGAAAATGGATGGATGGATGGCATTAACAATATGATTTTGATTAAATAGCTTGTATATACTGTTGGATTAATTATTCCACCCCCCCCCCAAAAAAAAAAAATACAAAATTGGTAGTTACCAATACTGTTAATCTAAAGCAGCAGATGCATAAACCTTGCATTGGGTGATCTAATAAATTTGTTAAGCACTTCACCTGCTCCAGGATGTCCACTCTCTCCTCTCTCTCCTCTGGGGGTGTGCTGTTGCATGACTAAAAAGAAACAGTAACATATAAGAAGGAAATATCTGTTTTTATTATATACTTTTGTATGTTTTTGTAAGAGTACATTTGAAAATTCAGGGATAATATTAATGATTATATTTTAGCATTAACAATATGCTTAGGCTGCTGCCCCCGCGACCCGGCCCCGGACAAAGCGGATGAAAATGGATGGATGGATGGCATTAACAATATGATTTTGATTAAATAGCTTGTATATACTGTTGGAGTAATTATTCCACCCCCCCAAAAAAAAAAAATACAAAATTGGTAGTTACCAATACTGTTAATCTAAAGCAGCAGATGCATAAACCTTGCATTGGGTGATCTAATAAATTTGTTAAGCACTTCACCTGCTCCAGAATGTCCAATCTTTCCTCTCTCTCCTCTGGGGGTGTGCTGTTGCATGACTAAAAAGAAACAGTAACATATAAGAAGGAAATATCTGTTTTTATTATATACTTTTGTATGTTTTTGTAAGAGTACATTTGAAAATTCAGGGATAATATTAATGATTATATTTTAGCATTGACAATATGATTTTAATTAAACAGCTTGCACATACTGGTGTATTAATTATTCCAATAAACAGATTTGTTTTGGTAGTTACCAATACTGTTAATTTTATGGTAGCAATTACATGAACCTTGCATCAGGTGATGGTCTATTACATTTGTTAAGCACTGTACCTCGACCAGAGAATCCTTTTTCAGGTGAATTCTGTACATTACGTGACTTAAATAAGAATAGACAATCGGACTTCTACCGGATTGCAGAAGTTGGAACAGTTTGTTGCCAGGATGGGACGGGTCCTTCAGTATCTGCGCTGCTCTAGTCCGTCATCTCCTGGTTGCATTTATACCCTAGTGGAGGTCCCTTAAGAGGACTATTAATCATGTGACTCATCACATGAGCCAAAGTGTGAAAAAGGCATGGGTCATTATCACAAGAGGTTTTTGGGTTAAACCACTGTGGGACCTTGCTTCACCTGATGCTAGATGTAAGTGGGGCGTGAGCTGGGAAGGGATCTCAAAGCTGGTTTGTAGGTGGCAGACAGTTGGTGTTGTAAGCAACCCCCTCTGTTCAAAGATGGTCATTTACAGTAGACATAAATAGCTTCTTTTACTCCTCTTTCAGATTATCTGTCTTCGGTTTCCAAAATGTGAACATTGCCATCCTTGACAGAGTGACCTTTGACCTTTAGATCCAGTTGTACAGCCAAGTCTTGTCCCGTCAAGATGGCTCTTCTATGTCATGTGTTTATAGTATGGCTGTTTGGATTCTGTGATGTAGAGGTGTGGCTGGGTCTGAAGTGGACTGGGATGTCATGCTTGGTGAAAATTCTCATTTGGTTCTAGAACTCAATACGTTTCTCAGATGAAAGGTGAAACATCTTCAAGAAACTTAAAGAAGTCCATTAACTTAGATTCCAAGCTCCTTAGACTACCATGACCTGGATGGCTGAGAACCTACCCCATTAGCCTTTTGCAGGTAGTTGTAAAAATTTACCATAGTCTCCGATAGTATTACAGGTACATTATCCCATTAATAAACTGAAAAAAATAAATAAAAACATTCTGAAAGGTCTTCAATTTAGAAGTATCCTTAGAGGTTTTAAGGTTCTAAGCCTGATCAGAAATGGCCCCAGTGGAAGGGTGGCTGTTTTATGAAAGGGAAACAGAGAGGCACACAACCATTCACACTGACATTCACACCTATGGACAGTTTAAGTTTAAAATAATCAGTTAATCCAACCCTGCCAACTGCATGTCCTTGGACTGTGGGAGGAACCTGGAGAGGACTAGGGCTGCCACAAACGATTATTTTGATAATCGACTAGTCACCAATTATTTTTTCGATTAGTCGACTAATCAGATCATACATCCATTGGACATAAAACGTACAGCTTATTGCACCAGCATGCATCTGCTCTTATATAACTATCATTAGCTTACAGCTTTAAATGTTTAAGGTATGTGCTAAATAAAAATAAAGACAAGATGATAGTCAGGGCATGGTAGTTTGATGCATATGTTTTTTTTCCCCCCTTAACTTGACAATGACATTAGTCTGGGGGCTAAAAGTAGAGATTATGAAACATTTCATTTATTTCAGTCTTTTTGTGTTTGTGATACTCACCAGATGAACGGCGACTACTAGGAGCCAAATATTGTCTTGAAGAGGACTTCCCTACAAGGGGCTGCCATCTCTGTGGTGTTTCACCTTCCTTTGGTTTATGAAGCACATCTGTGTTCTCTCCTGGAGGCTTTGTGACCACCATAGATGTGAGAGGAGTCACAAAACTGTACTTCAGTGACAGCTCCAAAGCCTCCTTCTTTACTTTCTCTTTCTCCGGTCCAGATAACTGAAGTCTGTGTCACAATATATTAAATAAATATGATGGTTGACTTACAAGTGGAATATGATTAAATCATTTGTTTTTTAATTGATCAATTGAATTTGAAAATATCCCCAGCTAGTCTTTACTGCTGTCACTGCTGTATGGGACACATCTTTCAGAATCCTGAAAGATAATGCTCATTAAAAACATAGTATATTATTTGATCTATTTTACCTATCTGCTGCAAGATAAACTGGAGAACTGATATCAGAACAGTTGTGGCACCAATGGGTTCAGGGATTGTTTTGAACTCATTGGTGCTGCTTTGGCTTTCATTATAGATCGTTAACATGTGGTTGTTGTTGTTGTTGTTTTTTTTACAAAATTAACACTCAGTTGGCTGAGGGTTTGTTTGTATCCAGTATCGATCTTAGGCTAGACCACCATGCTAACCAAGTCTACCACAGATATGAATGAGAGAGATAAATATAAAGCCATACTGGTTTGGACATTGCCTGGATTAACAAGGTCAATGTCAGGTGTTCAGGAATTAGGGCACCCTGGTGAAAAGTGTTCTACTGGAACAAGACGGTATCGTTCAGTGTGAGGGCAACTGACCAGAAAGATAGGATCATGGCAAAGCTGGAAACCTGAATCCTCCATAGTCGGTTACCAACACTACGTGAAGTACCCTTAGAACATCTACTAGATTGTGCAAGTGCAGTGCTATGGACAATACCTACCGCAACCATTACTAAGACTAACCACCTGACTTACACTACGGCAGCAGTGATCAGTGAGATGCTTGGCTATAAGTTGAACAGCCACAAGGAGAGGTAC
This sequence comes from Maylandia zebra, assembly GCF_041146795.1. Lineage (NCBI taxonomy): Eukaryota > Metazoa > Chordata > Actinopteri > Cichliformes > Cichlidae > Maylandia > Maylandia zebra. The sequence goes on along the minus strand of NC_135171.1, from coordinate 23,430,631 downwards.
CCTCCATAGTGAAGGAGATTAGAAGTCAAGATCAAGGTAGCATGGACGGAGGTTAGCCAACTATCGGATCTGCCATAAGGTGCAATGAAGAAGGTGCCTAAGAAGTACAGCAAGCTGTCCATACCTGAGGCCTTGGAGACTGCCAAGCAAAGACTCACAGCCTTGGCCATCTGCTTGAAGACATACACCAGAGACATAGAAGGCAGGAGAATAAACCAGCTGTTCTCGACAGAACCAGCCAAAGGGTACTCTCAGTGGCAGTGCAACAATATGAGAACAGCAACACCAAGGCTGGTGTTACGGTGTTAAGTAAGAGTGGGCCAGCTAACAAGGCAAATGCAGTTACGGTTTTAAGATCTAGGCCTAAACTGTGTTTCTTCTGTCACAAGCCTGTGTGGTTGCTAATTGTGTCAAACTGGCACAAAAATAAGTTGTGGTACTCAAAAAGGTGACAAAGCAAGATAATCAAAAACCAAATCCAACTTGAAGCTCCCTTTTCAAATATCCCGGAAGAGCCCCCACTTGTTATGTTCCCCTGAGTGGTCTAGGCGGTGTGTCCGGATCAGAAAAAGGAGTCAAGGAGGCAAAAGGGTTAAATTAAAGAGTTTTATTAAAATAGCTCAACTAAAAGAGACTGACAAGCCACTATCACCATTTAAGGAAACAAACAAAACTCAAGCATTGGTCAATAAAGTAAAAACATAAGTCAAAAAGAGAGAGCAGCTCACTAGCTGCAAACTGGAAAAACACAGCTCACTAGCTGCAAACTGGAAAAACACAGCTCACTAGCTGTAATCATTCACATGGCACTCTGGCCCAGAGCTCACCTGTACCTGGGCTTAAATCCCTTTAATTACTGATGTGAGTCAGCTGTGTAAAGGAGAAAAGGTGGCACCTCAGGCAGAAGCGATTGAAGGACACGCCCACACAGGCACCTTCAGGAGGAGGCCCTGCTAGGGCCGTAACACTGGAGACTGTGCAATACTGAAATACTGCAATATGGGAGAAGGATGCAACCTATAACAGCAATGCTCACTGTCTAGTTGGCTAGTGGATCTAAGAGCAACCACAGCAACCTCCCTGAACTGGGACCAGTAACAATCACAGTGGCAGATATCCAAGAAAGGGTCTCCAGTATGAAGAGTTGGACAGCACCAGGCCCCGACATGATTACAAGATTACAAGAAGGCCTGTGACTCGATGCCCCACAGCTGGATCCTGGAATGACTAGAACTATACAAGATCAACAGGACCCTAAGAGCTATAAATCATCAGGAACTCAATGGGGATGTGGTGTACAACACTAGAGGCCAACTTCAAGCTCATAGCACAAGTCACCATCAAGTAACATCAAGTGACTTTCCTCACAGTGTTACTGGAGGCCAAAGTAATGCCATCCAGGGTGGGAATCTGGTTAGATACCATATTTCTAAGATTTTCGGGGCAGAATACAATAACCTCAGTTTTATCTGAATTAAGAAGCAGAAAGTTAGTGTCACGGTCCCCGTGTCTCACTGGTTGGCCCACGCTGGCTACAGGTTTTGTTGTTGTTGTTCGTTTTTGTTTTCTTTGTCTCTCCTCCTCCTCTCTGCCTGGGTGGAGCTCGTTACGGGCTCTCGCTCTTGGCCCACGCACCTGTGTGATTGTGTCCACCTGCTGCTGATCTGGCTGATTTCCCCAGCTGCTATTTAAGGCAGTGGCACAGAGCAGCTCACCACTGGAATGTTGAACCTCCTGAGTTCGCGCGCTCGGCATTTTCAAAAGAATCCCCTGTGTGTATTTTGCTGTGGCACTAACGTTAACTTCTGTGTGTAGATATCCCTCTTCTGGACCAAATCACGGGACCTGCCCGGGTGTGGCAGCGTGTGTGGAGTTTTGGAGCGAGTGCGGCTGAAGAGGAGTGCGTGTGTGCGGAGGAGCTGTGGCGGTGACTGTGTGGAAGAGGAAGCGTGTGTGTGGATTTCCCCCCTCCTTCTCTCCCTGGAGCCCTGGACCCCCCCTCCCAACTCACTGTACATATATATAGCACTGAGGTGATCCCTGTTGTAAATAAATCTCCTTTTGTTCTCTGAGAAAGAACTGTCTGCGCGTGAGTCCGTTCAGTAGCCATGACAGTTAGAGGTCATCCAGGTTGTTATGTCTCTAAGACATTCCTGCAGTTTAACCCTTTAAGACCTACCATAGAACCAAGTCCGCCAGAGCTTATATTATATTTTTACATGCTGTGCAGCCATTTTTGGGAGCATTTCAAGTTGCTATACATCAATACAACCATTATAGCCCAGATTTTAATAATATATATTCATTAAGTGCATAGTAATTACATAAATTGCAAAAAAGTGCAATAAACTACAAAAAAATTGAAAATCTTTTTTGCTTTTTTAACATATATTTGTAGTTAGAGAAAATTAAGAGGCTTATCCCTCAAAACTGTAAATACAAAAAAGTTGCACAAAATAGTTTCCCACCACAGGAAATTTATTTTGAGTGTCTTCATAGTTTTATTTTTGAAATACACCAATTTTTATTAGAGATGGACCGATCCGATATTACGTATCGGTATCGGTCCGATACTGACCTAAATTACTGGATCGGATATCGGAGAAAAATAAAAAATGTAATCCGATCCATTAAATATCACGAAAGCACCTCACAAAACTTGCAACACGCCGTAACTCACCTCAGAACGTATGCATCACGTGATAGAGCAGCTGTGGCATGCAGGACCTGTCGGTGGTCTGGATAGCATGTGGAGCTTCGCTAGCAACCTGGCATTTCATCTCCGACAAAGTTATCCCCGAGAGAAGTAAAGCAAGTGTGTAAGTCCATCTCTGAATGTTTGTAAAGCATTCCCACGTTAAGCTTAACAAGCGACTGCCTCTCGCTCTCCGGCTGCTACTTCAATCGTGAAACTGCTTAAATCAGCTGATCGGCTTTTCTGTCGCGAGTCTGTCTCTCGTTTGTTTTTGGTCCACTTTGCGCCAGAAAGAGCAAACCAGCGGCTGAACAACAGCAGCACGTTTAAGCTTGATAAGCTGTTGTTAGAATTTATTTAATATTAATTTCTACACCAGGATCTTTTTCTACGTAGCTGACGGCTGGTAACTGTGCAGGGGCGGATCTAGCAAAGTTTAGCCAGGGGGGCCGATAGGGCATTAACTGGGAAAAGGGGGCACAAAGACATACTTTTCTTTCTTATTCTCATTTAAAATGTCTAGCTTTTAATAAATAATTATCTGACACCCAAAGTTTTAATTTGATGTAAAATGAATAGAAGTCAATTACTGTACATAGTGACTATTAAGTCTAATATATATACCCTAGTAAGCTATAGTACTTTTTACTTTGGGAAGGTACCATCTGTGCAGTCTGCAATTTTGTTGAAGAAAGATGTTGAATCTATTTAATATTTCTTGAAAAATAATTGATTTCTGTGCATTTTTTTTCACACTGCATCAAATTAAGGTTGATTACGTCGATTAAGCATCATGAGGTGGAGCGTGAGGGGTGGTTCCCTATTTTTTATTTATTTAATTTTGTTGTTGCTGGGAGTTGGAACCCTATTAGTTAGGTTGCTTAATATTTACGCTAAGTATTCTTTAAAATACCAGAATAGGGAGGATGGTGTAGGTCTAAGTTTATTAGATTGATCAGTATTGCTGAACTATGAAATATTTTTTTTGTATACAGGTATAACAGAATAGCTTTAGTGTAGTTGTTGTTTTAAACTTGAGTATGAACTTGCAGACTTGCAAAATGCAGCAAGATATTTTAAAAAACAGTTTTGTTGATTAAAAAACACTATATCGGATTCATATCGGTATCGGCAGATATCCAAATTTATGATATCGGTATCGGTATCGGACATAAAAAAGTGGTATCGTGCCATCTCTAATTTTTATACACTGCAGGAAAAACGAAAATAAATATTATACTGCAAATTTGCAAAAAAGCAGCATATGCATCAAAATAAACTATTTCCAGCAGTGCAATATGAGTCCTAAGCATCCCAGAAACGACACAGAAAGTCATAAAGTCAAAGATAACTTTTAAAAAGACCAGTATAGGCCCTGAGGCCCTGATGGAAAAAAAGACGACATTTCCGCGAAAATGACGTCACTTCCGGTTTCGGGCAGGTAATGGCGGAAATGCAAAAGTTCGCGCTGACGTCTATTCCAAAGTAGGAAGTGTTATGAACAGCTGATCGGATCGGCAAAGCGTGTTTCTGGAATATTATGTTTTTGTTCCTGCAAGCGCTTTTTATGCAGTTTTTACAAAGCTATATGTGGAAGGAAACCGTGACCTAGGACAAGCTGATGGCATAAGATGTAAGTACAACTCCTCCGGTTTCATATGCAAAACAAATTATTGCGCTAGCTTACGTGATTGCAGAGCTACCGGGATTTAAAAATAGTTACGTAAAACAGAGCGTGCCCGCTCCGACCGGCTCTAAAGGCTTAACTAATTGGTGTGTGTTATCTGGCTTCATGGATAGATAGAGTTGGGTGTCATCTGCATAGCAGTGAAAATGTATGCTATGCCTTCTAATGATACTGCCTGTATAATGTGAACAGATTTGGTCCTAGCACTGAACCCTGTGGAACACCATAATTAACCTCAACGTGTGAAGAAGACTCTCCATTTACATTAACAAATTGGAGTCTATTAGATAGATATGACACAAACCACTGCAGCGCAGTACCTGTAATCGCTCTAATAGGATGTTATGGTTGACAGTATCCAACGCTGCACTGAGGTCTAGCAGGACAAGCACAGAGATGAGTCTACTGTCAGAGGCCATAAGAAGATCATTTGTAATCTTCACTAAAGCTATTTCTGTGCTGTGATGAGCTCTGAAACCTGACTGAAACTCTTCAAATAAGCCATTCTTCTTCAAATGATCTGTAAGCTGACAACTACTCTTTCAAGAATGTTTGATATGAAGGGAATGTTAGAGATTGGCCTATAATTAGCTAAGACAGCTGGGTCCAGAGATGGCTTTTTAAGTAATGGTTTAACTACTGCCAGCTTGAAGGCCTGTGGTACATAGCCGATTATTAGAGATAGGTTGATCATATTTAAGATTGAAGCATTAGTTAATGGCAGGACTTCTTTGAGGAGTCTTGTAGGAATGGGGTCTAAAAGACACGTTGAAGGTTTGGAGGAAGTAATTACTGGTAACTCAGAAAGATCAATTGGAGAAAAAGAGTCTAAATGAATATCAGTGGTATTCAAAGTAGCTATAGATAATGTTACATCTGTGAGATGATTATGGTTAATTTTTTTTTCTAATGGTTAAAATTTTATTTGTAATGAAGTTCATGAAGTCATTACTAGTTATCGCTAAAGGAATGATTGGCTCAACAGTGCTCTGACTTTTTGTCAGCCTGGCTACAGTGCTGAAGAGAAACCTAGGGTTGTTCTTATTTTCTTCAATCAGTGATGAATAGTAAGATGTTCTGGCTTTGCGGAGGGCTTTCTTATAAAGCAACAAACAATTTCTCCAGCAACAAACAATTTATCCAAATAATGATCTTCTAAATTTGTGAAACGCCATTTTGTCTCCAGCTTACGAGTTATCTACTTTAGGCTACGTGTTTGAGAATTATACCACGGCGTCAAATACTTCTCATTTGAGGCTCTATTTTTCACAGGAGCTACAGTACCCAGTGTCATACATAGTGAGGAGGCAAAATTATTAACAAGATAATCTACATCTGTTGGAGTAGTGTTCAGATAGCTGCTCTGCTCTGTGTTGGTACAGGGCATTGGAGATGATAACACCGGATGGATTATATTATTAAACTTAGTTATAGCACTTTCAGAAAGGCATCTACTGTGATGAAGTCTACTCCGCACTGCTGTGTAAACAATTATTGTAAATTTAAACGTAATCAGGAAATGATCAGACAAGAGAGGGTTTTCAGGAAACACTGTAAAATGTTCAGTTTCTATCCCATATGTTAACACAAGATCTAGAGTGTGGTTAAAGTGGTGGGTGGGTTCTTCTACATTTTGAGAGAAGCCAACTGAGTCTGATAACAGATTAAATGCTGTGTTGAGGCAGTCATTTTTAGCATCTACATGGATGTTAAAATCACCCACAATAATTATTTTATCTGAGCTGAGCACTAAATCAGATAAAAAGTCTGAGAAATAAGACAGAAACTCTGTGTAAAACCCAGGTGGACGATAGATGATCACAAATAAGACTGGTTTTTGAGTTTTACAGCTAGGGTAGATAAGGCTATGCATCAAGCTTTCAAATTAATTAAAAGTCAGTCTGGGTCTTTGGTTGATTGATAGGCTGGTGTGAAAAATTGCTGCCACACCGCCCCCTCGGCCTGGTCTTCGAGGTTTCTGATAGTTAGAATGATTCGGGGGTGTTGATTCATTTAATCTAACACAATCATCCTGCTGTAACGAGGTTTCTGTCATGGTTGGCTGTGTGGCAGGCAAGCAGAAGTGGTGGACCCAAAATTGCAGGACTCTTGGAGATGGGAATAAACTGAAAACGTAGCTTTATTGCTGGAGGAATGATTCACGAAATAAAACTTACAAAAACAAAACTCTAAACCGAGGTGCTGGAGGACAGGACATTACAAACACACAGCAAGTTGAGGGTACGACGCGACACTGACACAGAGAAACACAGGGCTTAAATACACAGAGGGCAGTAATCAAGGGATGAGAGACAGGAGGGGAACACACCTGGGAGAAATCACAGCTGACGAGACAGGGGAAACGTAAACTGAGCACACTCACATACGACACAGACCTTCACAATAAAACAGGAAACTCAGACACATGGAACCAGACAAGACATTGAACTAAACAGATAGTTAGTATTTTGCTCCGCCTCTGGCAGGAGCAAAATAGAACCAGTAGGCCCGCAGGCCTCTGGCAGGAGCAGAACAGAACCAGCAGGCACGCGGGCCTCTGGCAGGGACGAAACAGGTTGCGCTGGCTTCTTTATGTCCAGGGATCCAGAGTTAACTGAATGCTGATATCTAACCTCTGGGGAGGCCCCGGAGAGAGTAAAAGTCTCAAATTTAGCCAGGTCTTGAGGAGCAACGAAAGTCTATGTGGGGGCATCCTCCTCCTGAAAACGAGTAGGTGGAACTGGCGACTGAGGTGCAGGCCGTGCTAAAGGCTGAGGCGCTGGAAATACAAGAGAGTGCACTGAGGTCGACTGAGCTGCGAGTGACTGGAGAACAGGAGGAGACTGAGCTGCAGAGGACTGAACTGGGGACTGCTGGGCAGCTAAGTGAGCTTCTGGCTGGACAGCTAAGCGAATTGAGGGCTGCTGGACTGCGAAGTGTGATGACTGCTGGGCAGCTGACTGCACTACCTCAGTGGAGTTTTTAAAAGACTCGGGAAATGCTGGCTCTTCAGCCTCTAGCGGTCCAGACTCTGCTGAGGGAGGACACGCAGACTCTGGGGAGGCCCTGGAGATTGTGTCAATATCTACAACATTACCACTTGAAGTCTTCAAATGAGTGTCAGTAGCCCAAGAAACGAAACATTCGGGCGCACACTGAACAGTCTCTTGAGGTGGCAGTTCAAAGAACCGTCCGCTGCTGCTGTTGCTGCGGAGGCCTCGAAGTGGAGTACTGCGAACGAGCAAAGGCCGCTAGCTCCCGAGCCTGAAGAACCTCCTGGGCTTCGTGCATCTCGTCAATTAAGCTCATGAATCCCTTGAGTTGGCAGAGATGTGGATTCCCCTCAAGGATTGTTCCGATAGCGTTTAATCCGATCGCCATCACCTTAGTATCCTTTGTGTGGGAAATCCGCTTCATTAGGGCCATGACGCGGGCGAGATCGCTTTCCCGGGATGAGTCCGCTGGGTCCATGTACTGGTCGCGTCGTTCTGTCATGGTTGGCTGTGTGGCAGGCAAGCAGAAGTGGTGGACCCAAAATTGCAGGACTCTTGGAGATGGGAATAAACTGAAAACGTAGCTTTATTGCTGGAGGAATGATTCACGAAATAAAACTTACAAAAACAAAACTCTAAACCGAGGTGCTGGAGGACAGGACATTACAAACACACAGCAAGTTGAGGGTACGACGCGACACTGACACAGAGAAACACAGGGCTTAAATACACAGAGGGCAGTAATCAAGGGATGAGAGACAGGAGGGGAACACACCTGGGAGAAATCACAGCTGACGAGACAGGGGAAACGTAAACTGAGCACACTCACATACGACACAGACCTTCACAATAAAACAGGAAACTCAGACACATGGAACCAGACAAGACATTGAACTAAACAGATAGTTAGTATTTTGCTCCGCCTCTGGCAGGAGCAAAATAGAACCAGTAGGCCCGCAGGCCTCTGGCAGGAGCAGAACAGAACCAGCAGGCACGCGGGCCTCTGGCAGGGACGAAACAGGTTGCGCTGGCTTCTTTATGTCCAGGGATCCAGAGTTAACTGAATGCTGATATCTAACCTCTGGGGAGGCCCCGGAGAGAGTAAAAGTCTCAAATTTAGCCAGGTCTTGAGGAGCAACGAAAGTCTATGTGGGGGCATCCTCCTCCTGAAAACGAGTAGGTGGAACTGGCGACTGAGGTGCAGGCCGTGCTAAAGGCTGAGGCGCTGGAAATACAAGAGAGTGCACTGAGGTCGACTGAGCTGCGAGTGACTGGAGAACAGGAGGAGACTGAGCTGCAGAGGACTGAACTGGGGACTGCTGGGCAGCTAAGTGAGCTTCTGGCTGGACAGCTAAGCGAATTGAGGGCTGCTGGACTGCGAAGTGTGATGACTGCTGGGCAGCTGACTGCACTACCTCAGTGGAGTTTTTAAAAGACTCGGGAAATGCTGGCTCTTCAGCCTCTAGCGGTCCAGACTCTGCTGAGGGAGGACACGCAGACTCTGGGGAGGCCCTGGAGATTGTGTCAATATCTACAACATTACCACTTGAAGTCTTCAAATGAGTGTCAGTAGCCCAAGAAACGAAACATTCGGGCGCACACTGAACAGTCTCTTGAGGTGGCAGTTCAAAGAACCGTCCGCTGCTGCTGTTGCTGCGGAGGCCTCGAAGTGGAGTACTGCGAACGAGCAAAGGCCGCTAGCTCCCGAGCCTGAAGAACCTCCTGGGCTTCGTGCATCTCGTCAATTAAGCTCATGAATCCCTTGAGTTGGCAGAGATGTGGATTCCCCTCAAGGATTGTTCCGATAGCGTTTAATCCGATCGCCATCACCTTAGTATCCTTTGTGTGGGAAATCCGCTTCATTAGGGCCATGACGCGGGCGAGATCGCTTTCCCGGGATGAGTCCGCTGGGTCCATGTACTGGTCGCGTCGTTCTGTCATGGTTGGCTGTGTGGCAGGCAAGCAGAAGTGGTGGACCCAAAATTGCAGGACTCTTGGAGATGGGAATAAACTGAAAACGCAGCTTTATTGCTGGAGGAATGATTCACGAAATAAAACTTACAAAAACAAAACTCTAAACCGAGGTGCTGGAGGACAGGACATTACAAACACACAGCAAGTTGAGGGTATGACGCGACACTGACACAGAGAAACACAGGGCTTAAATACACAGATGGCAGTAATCAAGGGATGAGAGACAGGAGGGAAACACACCGGTGAGAAATCACAGCTGACGAGACAGGGGAAACGTAAAATGAGCACACTCACATACAACACAGACCTTCACAATGAAACAGGAATCTCAGACACATGGAACCAGACAAGACATTGAACTAAACAGACAGATTCTCAAACAGACGGGGTGACACCATAGACAGACAGATACAGACGCAGACCGAATATAACACGTAGAACTCAAACAATAATAATCATGATAATAAATTGGAAAATGATAATAATAAACTTAAAGCGCTGGGTTACCGACCCAGGACTATGACAGTTTCTGTAAGGCAGAGTAAATCGATTTGCTGATCACTTATTAACTCATGTACTAACAGAGACTTGGAAGAGAGAGACCTAATGTTTAATAATACACATTTCACTGTTTTAGTCTTTGGTTCAGATGTGGATCCTGTATTGTTCTTTATTTGTGATTTTTTTATGTTTAAGTTATTTTTTGCTGGTTTTTAGTTTGTTTTTGTCTGTTTGGGAGCTGACACAGTCTATACGGAGATGGGGGTTTTGGGGGAATAACAGGAGGAGAGAAGCTGCAGAGAGAAGTGTAAGACTGCAACTCTGCCTCTGGGTAGTCACATTTTGGGGGGTTTAATAAATTTGGTCAAATTTCTAGAAATGAGAGCTGCTCCATCCAAAGTGGGATGGATGCCACTATCTATGAAGCCTACATCATTTTTTCGACACCACTCCGACAGACAGCAATTTAAGGAGAACATGTGGCTAAATATGTCACTCCTAGGTCTGATTGGGAAGGGGACCAGAGAAAACTACAGAGACATTGTTTTGGCAAAGTTATACACGGATTCAATGATTTTAGTGACCTTCGATTGATGTAACCGGGTGTCATAACTGCCGACATGAATTATAATTTTACTGAATTTACATTTACCCTTAGCCAGCAGTTTTAAATTTCCCTCAGTGTCGCCTGCTTTGGCCCCTGGAAGACAACTGACTATGATTGCTAGTGTCAGCTTCACATGTCTCAGAACAGAATCGCCAATTACCACAGTTTGATCCCCGGCAGGTGTGTCGCGGACTGCGGAAAAACGGTTAGACACATGAACAGGTTGGTGATGTACCTGGGGCTTTTGTTTCCTCCTCACCGTCACCTAGCCGTCCCATTCCCCTGTTGCTCGGGGCCTGCCGGAGGACAGCTAGCGGGGCCTGCGCTACCTTCAGCTGCACCGGCTACAGGGGCCTGGCTACCTATGGGTGTATCAAGAGTGCGAAGCCAAGTCTCCAATTCAGTAATCCTAGCCTCCAGAGCTGCAAATAGGCTACATTTATTACAGGTATCATTACTGATAAAGGAGGGTGAGGAGTAACTAAACATCTGACACAATGAGCAGGAAAGTGCAGGAGGGACAGGTGAAGAGGCCATGCTGCTAGCGAGTCAGCTATAAGCTAAGCTAAGCTAGCGAAACAGCAAAGACACAGTGAGTGAATACTTTGGCAATAAATTAGGGAGGTTATAAATTAGGTAATCTAAAAGTTTTAATTAAATTGCTATCCAGATAAGCTACTCAAACACACCACGGTGTGTTGGAACAGCAACAGGAAGTGATACTCTACCGCAGAGAGAGTGAACACCAAGTGACAGCGCCATTGCTACATCAGGAAGATGGCCCCAACTGACCGCATGCTCAGTGAATACATCAGGCAGCAGAAACCCAAGAAAGAGGAAGAAGAGCACGAACCATCATGGAAGGATAGGATCCTGCACAGTATGTACCACTGGCAGATAGAGGAGGTGGCTGACAACCAGAAATCCTATCAGTGGCTGGACAAAGCTGGACTGAAAGACAGCACAGAGGCACTAATCATGGCAGCACAGGAACAAGCTCTGACCACAGGATCCATAGAGGCTGGGGTCTATCACACCAGGAAAGACCCTAGGTACAGGCTGTGTAAAGATGCCCCTGAGACAATCTAGCACATAACAGCAGGGTGCAAGATACTAGCAGGCAGGGCATACATGTAACGCCATAACCAAGTGGCCGGCATAGTATACAGAAATATCTGTGCAGAATATGGCCTAGAGGTCCCGAGGTCAAAATGGGAGACGCCCCCCAAGTGTTGGAGAATGACCGAGCTAAGATCCTGTGGGACTTCCAGATACAGACGGACAAAATGGTGGTGGCTAACCAAACGGACATAGTGGTGGTAGACATAGTAGTGGTTCTTCAAACAGAAGAAGATGGCGGTAGTGATAGATGTAGCAGTTCCGATTGACAGCAACATCAGGACGAATAAACATGAGACGCTTGAAAAATACCAAGGTCTCAGAGAGGAGCTCAAGAAGATGTGGAGGGTGAAGGTAACAGTATTCCCAGTGGTAATCGGAGCACTAGGTGCGGTGACTCCCAAGCAAGGCGAGTGGCTCCATCAGATCCCAGGAACAACATCGGAGGTCTCTGTCCAGAAGAGTGTAGTCCTAGGAGCAGGTAAGATACTTCGCAGGACCCTCAAGCTCCCTCTGGTAGAGGACCCGAGCTTGAAGGATAGACTGCCCGCAGGTGATATGTATATATGTACACTCAACAAAAATATAAACGCAACACCTTTGTTACTGCTCCCATTCCCCATGGGATGGACGTAGAGACCTAAAATTCATTCCAGATACACAATATAACCATCCCTCCCAAACAGTGGTCACAAATCAGTCCAAATGTGTGGTAGTGGGCACATCTGCTATATTGAGATAATCCATCCCACCTCACAGGTGTGCCACATCAGGATGCTGATCTGACATCATGAGTAGTGCACAGGTGTACCTCAGACTGCCCACAACAAAAGGCCACCCTGGAATGTGCAGTTTTTTGCGCTATTGGGGGTCTGGGGACCCAGAACCGGTCAGTATCTGGTGTGACCACCATTTGCCTCATGCAGTGCAACACATCGTCGCATGGAGTCTATCAGATTGTCAATTGTGGCCTGTGGAATGTTGGTCCACTCCACTTCAATGGCTGTGCGAGGTTGTTGGATATTCGTGGGAACTGGTACACGCTGTCGTATACGCCGGTCAAGCACATTCCGAACATGCTCAATGGGTGACATGTCCGGTGAGTATGCTGGCCATGCAAGAACTGGGACATTCTCAGCTGCCATCTGCCCTGAACAATGTGAACCATGATTCATCCGTGAAGCGCACACCTCTCCAACGTGCCAGACGCCATCGAATGTGAGCATTTGCCCACACAAGTCTGTTATGGCGACGAGCTGGAGTCAGGTCAAGACCCCGATGAGGACGACGGGCATGCAGTTGAGCGTCCCTGAGACGGTTTCTGACAGTTTGTGCAGAAATTGTTTGGTTGTGCAAACCAATTGTTCCAGCAGCTGTCTGGGTGGCTGGTCTCAGACGATCCTGGAGGTGAACCTGCTGGATGTGGAGGTCCTGGGCTGGTGTGGTTACACGAGGTCTGCGGTTGTGAGGCCGGTTGGATGTGCTGCCATATTCTCTGAAACGCCTGTGGAGACGGCTTATGGTTGAGAAATGAACATTCAATGCACGGGCAACAGATCTGGTTGACATTCCTGCTGTCAGCATGCCAATTGCACGCTCCCTCATTGCTTGTGGCATCTGTGGCATTTTGCTGTGAGACAAAACTGCACATTCCAGGGTGGCCTTTTGTTGTGGGCAGTCTGAGGTACACCTGTGCACTACTCATGATGTCAGATCAGCATCCTGATGTGGCACACCTGTGAGGTGGGATGGATTATCTCAATATAGCAGATGTGCCCACTACCACACATTTGGACTGATTTGTGACCACTGTTTGGGAGGGATGGTTATATTGTGTATCTGGAATGAATTTTAGGTCTCTACGTCCATCCCATGGGGAATGGGAGCAGTAACAAAGGTGTTGCGTTTATATTTTTGTTGAGTGTATATATGTATATTTTTTTAACATTTAAAGATGTTATTTCAAGCTCAGTGAAATTCTTCACTTTTTTTTAAATGTGTTCAATTTGCTGTGCCTTCAACAATTAATAAATTAAATTTATGCTGCCATATTTTCGAAAGTTAAAGTTTTGAAATGATCACATGAGGAAAGGTAACATATACAGTATTATACTCACTCTTTGTCTAGAAGCTGTTTAACTGTGAGGTATGCCCAAACCCTCTGGATATGGTCATCAGACACTGATCCAGTCGATTCCACACTTTCATTTGGATTAGAGAATGTTATTCTTCTATTACTCTGTAACAATTTAAATGCAATGTAATGTCAGTTGACATAGAAAATGGATTAAGAAGAGTACTCCTGATGACTCCTGTGGATTTATCCTTACCGAAATGGCCATAACTTGAGGGGTGAAGGTTTCAATGTTATTATCTGTGATCTGTCCGGCCACCACAATCTCAGAACCATTATAATACTGACTGAAGTTAGTCTGGGTTAGATTGGTCCCACCAACATAGATCATTGTCACATCTGTCAGTAGAGGTGTGGCCACCTCTTCATAGAAACCCTGTTGACATACAGTGTGGAAGTGATACAAATCATGCTTTTTTTCTTCTTCTTTCTATTCTCGGAGGTTTCAACTCACATAAAAGAAGAGTATCTATAATTTAAATACCTTCAGCTGTAAATCAGCATCAGAGTCTTCATATATCCGCCGTGCCACACCGTTATTTTGCAGCGACATTTTCTCAAGGAAATTAAAATTAACATCAAAACCAAAACCAAGACAGTACAGTGGGAATTTGCCTGCAATAGCCTGTCTTACATTTGACTGGATTTTCTCCAGATTTGTCACCCCTGAAAAGAGACAAGACATACCCAGTTCAGCTCAGAAACAATGTAGTCTCATAATTCATAATAAATCAGGACAGTTATTCACAATAAGGTCACAAACACCTCAATTTCATGAAATATTTGTGTACATTTGTTTACAGATGTGCTTTATTATAACCTGAGGTTGGGTCTCCATCTGTGAGAAGTATAAGGATAGATGCTGAACCTTCTCTGTTATGTGCATTCAGCATACGTGCTCCTTGCACCACTGCTTTATTTATGTCTGTGGCTGAAATGCAACAACAACAAAGTCTCAGTACACCATTCATTGGCCAAATGTTTATATTTCAAAATATGTATTCAGTACAAAATCTCACATCCTCTGTGTTGAATATTGCGTGCAAAGTTTTTGGCACTTTCCAGGTTTTTGCTGTTGGCCTGAACGAGTTCTCGCTTCCAGTAAGAAATTATGCCATCAAAAGTGATCAGACCAAAGTGATCATCTTCTGCCAGATCATTCAGAATGTGGATTAATGCGGTCCTAGTCTGGTTAAGAAAACATTATTTACACACATATTTGTTAGTTAAAATTTAAAAAAAAGAAAAAAAGTATAAATAAAATAATATCAGAAACTGACCCTTCAAATACTTTACCTGCTCAATTTTTCTGCCCCCCATTGAGCCACTTTGATCAATAACAAAGACGACATTTTTTGGTATCCGAGGAAGATCAGATGGAGCAAAATGATGAACAAAGTATCCGTCAGATTTCTAAGGTGGAGTTGTTTAAAAAAAAACAAAAAACAACTTGATTGGTTATAGGATTATTCAAGAGGCTTTTGGGTCAAAGTCATACAGTTTTTGTTGCTAAAAGACCAGGGTTTACCTTGATGTGTCCCAGTCCATTATCCCTGTTAACGTCATAAACAATAACCAAATCTCCATTCATACCCTGATCTCCACAGCTGTCACACATTTTCTGTTGGTCGACTGTTGGATAGAAATACACCCACGCCTGGAAACAGAGTGAATCACAGTGTTTAGAAACTTGGAAGAGAGAGATGTCAGTGATTTTATTTTCTGTTTTCCGTTTTGGTCTGATATTTTGTTTGGTCAAATTTTTAAATGAAACATTGTCAGAATTAGTAATTTATCACAAATTAACACATTACTTTACATACAAAGAGTGTTGGAGAAGCCCAACCTTTAGAAGAAAATGAAATGAGATGTGTTCAAGGACCAAAACCTTAAACCAGAGGTCACTAACAGGCGGACCATGGTCCAGATGAAAACACACTGGCCAATTGAATGTGAGTTAATACCACTCCGCCAATCAACTCTGTGTATAATAGGTGGTAAACACTGGACTGTGGGGTACCAACACATCTTGGGCAATTACAAGCTGCCTGAAGCAGTTTGTAAGAACTGACCTTTCCAATTTCTGGATACAAATGGTTCCTAAGACAACTTTTTCAGGTTTAAGGAACGTAGTCTTATGTATATTGACCATGTTTGGCTCCACACACAAAGCAAGGTAGTTTTGTCCAAAGTGAACATAATCAAGCTAATCATCAATGAGCACCTCCACATGTGTATGAGAATTTTCAGCAATCATATGTTCAGTTCTATGTTGTGTGACCAAAATTATTTCAAACTGTCTGTTGTAAGAAAACTCAAGTTTTTTACTGTTTGAGAACTAAAAAAATTCTGTACCTGTTTATCTGCATGTGTTTTAGTAATGGCATTAGCGAGGTCTTTGGTGCTCAGGCCTCCTTTCACATTGATGAAACTGATGCCGGCTTCCTCGTGAATGTACACATCCACCTGGTATTAAGTAAAATAAAACAAATCAAAAGATCTCATCATGTGTGCTGTTTTTTCAGCATTGTTTTCCAAAATAATTAATGAACAGATAGCAATAAGACAGTCACCTTGAAGTCTCTGACAGGCTGCATGGGTCGAGCATGAATTTGCAGCTCGTACTTGCCATGTGTGCGTTTCATCAGTTCCTCATATGTGAGTTCAAAAGTGACCTTTTTGTGAGCAGCCACATTTACAGAGGTCTTAAATTCCTCCAGAGTCCTTCCTACAGAACTAAAGCAGAAACAATAACCATTTCACTTATTTGTAATTATGGCTGTAGTTTGAACCTGAGCAGGGAATAAGGTTAACTCTAATTATATTTTCCTATTTGCATTCGCATTAACATCACTTTAGAGAAATGAAGAAAGAAGAGAAAACACAAGAACAGACCAAACTAGTTTTGAATGACAGAAATATTTTCTTTTTCTTTATCCAAAAGAACACTCAGTGTATTTGTACAATACTTATCATTTAGTTAATACCTGACAAGTCCAGCACTTTCACCACGAGACACAGCTTCAGTGTACTGCTGCTGAGCTTGCTCCTTAGCTTTCACAACACCATCATAAACCTGGCCATCGATAAACCTGAAGAGGACCAAGAAAAGCCCTTGTGTAAATGCACACACTACTGAGTATCCTGTCATTTGTTTTTTATTGTAGAATTCTTTATTTGCAAAAGTCTCTGGATGGTTACACATTATTTTAAATTCACACACATTTGAAATTTACTGATGAAGGCATTCTTGGGAATCTGAACATGAAATTCAATTTCCTTTGACTCGTTCATACGATTGGCCACACGGCTTGTGATGACAGTGGTGGCATAACGACTGGTCACTGTGGAGTTGATGTGGAAGCTGTAGACATCCCAGTCATCCTGAGCAAAAAAAAAAAACAAACAAAAAAAACCTGACAGGCTTAACAATTCTCATTGACTGACCAGTGTTTGAGCACCCGCTCCTTCAAACATCTCTGCATGTCATTGGCTGATTTCACTGGTTCATTGCCAGGTGTTTTGAGTTTTTTGTACTTTGAGGTTTTCTTTTTTGAATTATCTGTTTAATCCCTGGTATGTTTAATGTTTACATTCACTTTTTACATTCTTTTTGTTTGTGTCTCCTATATGATATACTTAACTGACATTTTTTATTGTAACAACCAATGATTTATACAGGAAAATAATGACTATTAACAAGGTTGCCCAAACTTTTGCATCCCACTGTATGTATGTATGTATGTATGTATGTATGTATGTATGCATATACATATATGTGTATATATATATATTTATGCATTTATTTATTTATTTTCAGCTTCCTTTTTCACTTTATGCTTTAGTTTTGTATTTTTGCAATAGCCTAAAACAGCTCACGTTTAGTTCCCCCCTGGCCTAGGCAACTCCCTGGAATTGCCATGACCCCCCTGTCTTGGCCCGTGGCTGGGCAAAGATGAAAACTGTTTTTGGACCCCATTGTTTTCCTTTTGTTCCATTCATCTTGTTAGTCTCTGTATGTCTGCATTTTTTCTCACACTCCTCGCACTCAGGGCATGACAGTTTTTCACATGAGAAGGGGGGTTGATCTCCTAGACTGACCGTGTAAACAGAATTTTTTCAAAGTCCAACTAACATTACATGTTTTTTAAAAAAATGGACGAGAATAATTAACTTAATGGAACAGATCCAATTTTGCCTTAATCTAACACTAAACAAAACAATTATAACCCCAATCTGTATGTTAGTTTCATTTCTAATTTGAAGTGTGACTGCTAGTATTAATATGTAAACTCTTCACAACATTTCTAATACAAGACCACACACATGCATTCACATGTGACGCATATGAAAAGCATTAAATAACACAGACGACAGAGAATCAAGGGAATCTTCAAGAGCTCAGTGTTCAGTTAACAAAAAGATGTTAAGAAACACAGAGACAAAATGAGAGTCATCTCAGATATCTTTGAGAGATCTGTTAAACTGAAACATCAGTGGCATTGGTAAGATGAAGACAGAAAGATTCTGTTCTCTTGAAGTGATGCTGTATCCCTTTTATGTATTATAACCTTACCTTGTTTGGCAGTGTAGAGGCCAAAGCCAGCAGCAGCCCAAAGAGAGCGATTTGCACCACAGTTCTCTCCATGATGCCTCCCACAAGAGTGCAAACACCACAGCTGGAACTGTCTTATGTACAGTGGCCCCTAGAGACAAAGCACGTACAAACTCCAAAACACATGCAAACTCCAAAACACTTGCAAACTCCAAAACACTTGCAAACTCCAAAACACTTGCAAAATCCAAAACACTTGCAAACTCCAAAACACTTGCAAACTCCAAAACACATGCAAACTCCAAAACACTTGCAAAATCCAAAACACTTGCAAAATCCAAAACACTTGCAAAATCCAAAACACATGCAAACCCCAAAACACATGCAAATTACAAAACACAACGGAAGTGCTCCAGGACGCTAGGGGCAGTGTTGAGCTCGATTTGCAAAATAAACGGCAAGTTTGTTGCAAACACATGGGCTGTATGGGACGGTCTAGTCTCCGTTGCGCTTCCCAGGTTGCCTAGCAACCATGATACTACCCGCTGGAAACGTGTCATACAACTTTGTTTGACAGAAATGAAGGAGAACATATTTTGTTCATTTGTTTGTTTGTTTCTACAAGAGCTTTGTGTGATTTGATAAGTATCTGAGGCTGAGACCACAGGACTGTAAAACATGATTTTTGAGCTTCATTTCTGTACTGAACAGTCATTTAAGATTAGTTAGTAAATAACAATTAGCTAATGTTGTTCATGAGACTAAAGTCATATCACTTTGGTAATGTAAATATAATATGGCCAATATTATAGTTATTATATTAATCATTATTAGCTATTACAGCAGTGAACATGAACTCTGTGTCAAATACTGAGCCTCAGTACAGATTCAAGTTGCAGTTATTTATATGTCTTATCACCTTAAATCTTCACTCAAAGACAAGTATCTTTGACAGTGCATATATAGGTGTATCATATATATGAGACAAATGTTGTTCCTTCAGTGTGTTGGCATTACTAAATTTGGCTCATTGCTTACATATATTTATAAAAAGAAAATGTACGAGCTGTGATAACTGTTTCTGATAAAATGAAGAGTAGACTGATATATTGAATATTCCTTCATTGGGTGAGAAAATCAGACCATGTCATAACTGCTTTAAGTCATACAGAATAGATATCAGAGCCTTAAACAGGCTGACTTCTGCTAAATGGGTCAAACTGGGCAGAAAGTATCCGAACACATAACATCCTTATAGAATATGATGTAACACTATAGATCAGCTTACCTCAGAATATATAAAGCATATAAACAATTACAGCAATATGATGCAACAAACACAGAAGTGCTACTAATCCAAAATACTCAAAGCTTCATAGAACTGAAACAAACATTTATTTTTAGCTCCATTCTGCTGCTGATACATACTTTAGGTTTCTGAATATTAAACTTGTTTCTGCCTTTCATAGTGTGTAACTTGAAGGCCGTGAGTACTTTCTCCCACACTGAAAACACTGGAATGATAAAATTATTTGAACAGGACAGGACAGACAATTAGTTATGTTAAACTTTTCCTAGCAGTCCTTCAAAAACAGGGAACAGTCTGTCTATTCTCTCCATCTGTCAGCTGCTGCTGGCTCTTCCTCCTCCTCTTCCACACAAACTGCTGAGTTTGTCCTGGTGGATCATCAGGGGTGCAAAGCCTCACAGATGATGGTAAATGGTAAATGGCCTGCATTTGTATAGCGCTTTTCTAGTCCATAGGACCCCAAAGCGCTTTACACTACATTCAGTCATTCACCCATTCACACACACATTCACACACTGGCGATAGCAAGCTACATTGTAGCCACAGCCACCCTGGGGCGCACTGACAGAGGCGAGGCTGCCGGACACTGGCGCCACCAGGCCCTCTGACCACCACCAGTAGGCAAACATGGGGTTAGTATCTTGCCCAAGGACATTTGGCATGCAGCCAGGAGGCAGCCTGGGATCGAACCACCGCCCTTCTGATTAGTGGCTGACCTGCTCTGCCACCTGAGCTACAGCCACCCGTGGTTGCAGTAGCTGGGTCCCTCAGTCTGTCCTCACTCTGGACACGTGCAGTTGTCACACATGGAAATCAAATGTGTGATAAGCTGCAGGATTCAAACACAAGTGTAACTTATAAATGAATGTTCATACTTTTATTACACAATCAGAGAGAAAGAAAAAGAGAGAGAGTGCAGGACAGACAGACAGGTGACAGTCTCAGGTGTACACACTAGAGATGGCACGATACCACTTTTTTATGTCCGATACCGATACCGATATCATAAATTTGGATATCTGCCGATACCGATATGAATCCGATATAGTGTTTTTTAATCAACAAAACTGTTTTTTAAATATCTTGCTGCATTTTGTATAAGTTCATACTCAAGTTTAAAACAACAACTACACTAAAGCTATTCTGTTATACCTGTATCCAAAAAAAATATTTCATAGTTCAGCAATACTGATCAATCTAATAAACTTAAACCTACACCATCCTCCCTATTCTGGTATTTTAAAGAGTACTTAGCATATATATTAAGCAACCTAACTAATAGGGTTCCAACTCCCAGCAACAACAAAAATAAATAAATAAAAAATAGGGAACCACCCCTCACGCTCCACCTCATGATGCTTAATCGACGTAATCAACCTTAATTTGATGCAGTGTGGGAAAAAAAATGCACAGAAATCAATTATTTTTCAAGAAATATTAAATAGATTCAACATCTTTCTTCAACAAAATTGCAGACTGCACAGATGGTACCTTCACAAAGGAAAAAGTACTATAGCTTACTAGGGTATATATATATATATATTAGACTTAATAGTTACTATATACAGTAATGGACTTCTATTCATTTTGCATCAAATTAAAACTTTGGCTGTCAGATAATTATTTATTAAAAGCTAGACATTTTAAATGAGAATAAGAAAGAAAAGTATGTCTTTGTGCCCCCTTTTCCCTGTTAATGCCCTATCGGCCCCCCTGGCTAAACTTTGCTAGATCCGCCCCTGCACAGTTACCAGCCGTCAGCTACGTAGAAAAAGATCCTCGAGTAGAAAGTAATAATAAATAAATTCTAACAACAGCTGATCAAGCTTAAACGTGCTGCTGTTGTTCAGCCGCTGGTTTCCTCTTTCTGGTGCAAAGTGGGCCAAAAGCAAACAAGAGAGACGTACTCCCGACAGAAAAGCCAATCAGCTGATCGTTAAGCAGTTTCATGATTGAAGTAGCAGCAAGAAGAGGCAGTCGTTTGTTAAGCTTAACGCAGGAATGCTTTACAAACATTCAGAGATGGACTTACACACTTGCTTTACTTCTCTCGGGGATAACTTTGTCAGAGATGAAATGCCGGGTTGCTAGCGAAGCTCCACATGCTATCCAGACCACCGACAGGTCCCGCATGCCACAGCCGCTCTATCACGTGATGCATACTGCTCCGACGTGCTAACGTTCTGAGGTGAGTTACGGCGTGTTGCAAGTTTTGTGAGGTGCTTTCGTGATATTTAATGGATCGGATTACATTTTTTATTTTTCTCCGATATCCGATCCAGTAATTTAGGTCAGTATCGGACCGATACCGATACGTAATATCGGATCGGTCCATCTCTAGTACACACTGCTACAAAACAGCACAAAAGAAGGAGGATTGTGTTATTACGAAACAAGAAGAGTTCCCAGATGGTACAGTGGACACATGTGTGACTCCTGTGATTAAAGCATCTTTCTTTCAGCTTAACGAGTGAACCGTCAGCTCATTCAAACACACGTTAAAGTCCGTTTGGCTCGACACCACCGAACAGAGGCAGCAATATAACATAGCTAACATTAACAGTGCAGTGGATCCTGCTTATGCTGTGATATTCAGGACTGCAAACCGAGCAGCATCATATGGAGCGCCAGGACTGCCATAATGAATTAATTAAATACACCATTAAATAATTATTTAAATGTGGCAATAATTAATTAAAATTGGAATTAATTAATTAAATAAATAGTTATGACACATGTAATTAATTAATTATTGACACATTTAATTAATTATTGATACATTTAATTAATTAATTATTGACACAATTAATAATAAATAATTAATAAACTCAGGGGGCGGGGTTAACGCTGCCCATGCAGCTTCTCTAACATTTGATTGGTTGCCGTGCAAAGTAAGTCAAAACAGGTCGATCCTAGATAATCGATTGCTTGTGTAGACTTGGGGCAGCCAGGTATCCCAGAATGCAGATCAAATCACAGGCAGCAATGGTGGTGGTGTAGTTTTAAAATACCCCGTTTTTCTGTCACCAACTACACTTTTAACAGTGTTTTAGCCGCGAATGTCGCGCCGTATGTCTGGTCAGGTTGTCAACATAGAACATGTTTGCAAAAGTGCTCAGATGTTTTCAGAGATTTCACTAGCTCTGCTAACAATTAGCATGCAGAGTGCACCCAGGGGGTTACGTTAACCGGTTTGTTTACATATTCCACTCTCCGTGTTCCACATGTTGCATTCGCAGATTCTCATTTTCACCGAACGATCGTCTCTTTCCGCCTGGTCTTGTGTCTCTGTGCTTCTGTAACATAAAGAACGAGCTGACATTTTTCTCACGAAACCAGCGATCAGCTCAACAGACCCTCATCTGCATCCTCCTCCTCATCTGTCAGCTGTTTAACACCTGCTGCTAATTCAAGAAACACGCCTACGTTACCTGGTGATAGTCACAGTTTAACTGGGCAGCCGGTGCTCGATATAAAGCAATGTCAGCGCATTTTTCTGCACAAGATCAATAAATATAGTGTTTTCCCCGAGCGCAGAGCTGCTGGAGCTTGTTTCCTTACAGAGCACTTTATAGGCGAACCAGCTTCATCAGCGGCTGATGTCCAATCACCGGCACACAGCTTTGAAACCTCACCTTAGTTTTAGCTCTCAGTGGTTAATCGCTGGACTTCATTCACTCAGGTTCTGTCTGTCGGGTCACATTTACTTCGCTGTTTTATTTACAACTGAGCAAATCGGTTTGGCTGAGGTTAAAGTTACGTTTCATAACTGCATAGTTTCACAGACGTTTAATGGTTCACTGGCACATGTGTTAGACTGAACTATTCGCTTTTCTTTATCTGGTGTGTTTTGGATTTAACAGTTACGGTTGCCCCTAGAGACAATGCACGTACAAACTCCAAAACACTTGCAAACTCCAAAACACTTGCAAACTCCAAAACACATGCAAACCCCAAAACACTTGCAAACCCCAAAACACATGCAAACTCCAAAACACAACGGAAGTGCTCCAGGACGCTAGGGGCAGTGTTGAGCTTTTGTTACCTAATAACTACACAAGCCAGGAAGTACCAATGACCGGATTTGGGCTGTATCCCAATTCAGGGTCTGCAGCCTTAAAGCCCGCATTTTAAGGCCGATTACGTCACAGCGACACGACGGAGGCTCTCCCAATTCAAAGGCTGCTCGAAATGCGGTCCTCAAATGCGTCCTTAATTTCCCTGAATTTTAAGGATGGGTCGGTGTAGCCTTCATGGCCCAACATATCCGAGATTTGTGGTGTGGTGTGGATAATTTTGCCGAAAAAACGGCGGAAGCGGAGCCGCCGAAGAGTAAACTTTCAGAAGTAAGTACTGAATATTATGTCACATATTTATGCGCAAATGTTTTTATATTGAAGAACATTAAAACATTACTGTTGGTCACATGTCAGGAAAGTTATGTGACATTAGCGATGTTTGTACTAACTTGGTTTTAAAGCCTTTACTTAAAAATATACGCCGTTCAATAGTTGACTTTAATCTTACAGAGAATGTGATGAATTTATGGATAATTAAAGTCAGTCATATATCCACAAACACAACAAGCTGAAAGTCAGTGATGCTATGGAGCGCCAGGACTGCCATAATGAATTAATTAAATACACCATTAAATAATTAATTAAATGTGGCAATAATTAATTAAAATTGGAATTAATTAAATAAATGTAATTAATTAATTATTGACACATTTAATTAATTATTGATATATTTAATTAATTATTTAATGATATATTTATTTATTTCATTTTGGCATCTCTCATCATGAAATAATTTTATCTGTCAGCCTCACCCATCAAACTCAGGGGGCGGGGTTAACGCTGATCGAGTCAAAACCATTGCTTTGGCCTGGTGGCCATTGTTTCTAGCACACAACAACCGGCATGTGGAAGCTAACAGAACTGAACTTTGAAAAACCCTGTTTGTGTGTCACCAAATACCGTTTTAATATTTTTTAGCCGAGAATGTAGTGGTTTAATCTTCATGTGTCTGGTCGGTTTGTCAAGATACAGCCTCTTTACAAAAGTG
This sequence comes from Maylandia zebra, assembly GCF_041146795.1. Classification (NCBI taxonomy): domain Eukaryota; kingdom Metazoa; phylum Chordata; class Actinopteri; order Cichliformes; family Cichlidae; genus Maylandia; species Maylandia zebra. Next base: position 23,405,990 of record NC_135171.1, on the reverse strand, counting down.
CTTCGATGATTTCGGAGATGTCTGCCCAGTCTCACGGCAAAGCGTGGGATAGACCCGCTCGCCTCGCAAGCAATCCCACCGACAAAGCGCAGGCCCCGGTACACAGCTGTAGTAACCCCCGCTGACTTCTTGTACTGAGGTTATATTTATCGGTGTTTTATTTCCTCATGTTCTTATGTGTCCTACATGTTTCAGTCGCCAATTCTGAATTATAACTAACATTAAAAACATGTTTAAGGAGGAGAGACAGCAAATAAATCTGTTTAACATCTGATCTTTGGGTTTTTGTTCAGTAATCAGCGTGACCTGTGTATAAACGCATAAAAGAGATAACGTTGGTGTTTCTGTCATGTAGTAACTGCTGGCTTTAACTGTACAAAGGTTGTTCGACACTATGAAACACATACAGACTTCATGATGTTCGGCTAATATTTTTATAGTGAATATTAATCATGAGGGTAAACGGCCCTGTACACCACGGAGCGAGGTCAGCATATCCACGATATCCTCAGCTCCATGAGTTAACACAGAGTTTCCCAGCTGACTATCTAACTGCCAACTATTCCAGAGACGTGAAAATATACAGCATAAAGAAAAGTGTAAGAGACCCAGCAGCAGATTAGAATAACAGTTATACATTTAATAAATCACCAAATGAATCCAAGAACCGAGCAAACCTGTTCCGACAATTTGAGTTTGTATTCCCTCTGCACAGCTGCAGACTCGCTGCTGTTTAAATGTTTGAAAAGGAAGATTAGATATAAACAAACGTCAAACATAGACTCAGTCTGCCTTCACATTTGATATGAGGCCAGCACGTATAGTGGCTGTGTCCTGTTTTAAGATCATATACAGTGGGGCAAAAAAGTATTTAGTCAGCCACCGATTGTGCAAGTTCCCCACTTAAAATGATGACAGAGGTCAGTAATTTGCACCAGAGGTACACGTCAACTGTGAGAGACAGAATGTGAAAAAAAAATCCATGAATCCACATGGTAGGATTTGTAAAGAATTTATTCGTAAATCAGGGTGGAAAATAAGTATTTGGTCAATAACAAAAATACAACTCAATACTTTGTAACATAACCTTTGTTGGCAATAACAGAGGTCAAACGTTTACTATAGGTCTTTACCAGGTTTGCACACACAGTAGCTGGTATTTTGGCCCATTCCTCCATGCAGATCTTCTCGAGAGCAGTGATGTTTTGGGGCTGTCGCCGAGCAGCACGGACTTTCAACTCCCGCCACAGATTTTCTATGGGGTTGAGGTCTGGAGACTGGCTAGGCCACTCCAGGACTTTCAAATGCTTCTTACGGAGCCACTCCTTTGTTGCCCGGGCGGTGTGTTTTGGATCATTGTCATGTTGGAAGACCCAGCCTCGTTTCATCTTCAAAGTTCTCACTGATGGAAGGAGGTTTTGGCTCAAAATCTCACGATACATGGCCCCATTCATTCTGTCCTTAACACGGATCAGTCGTCCTGTCCCCTTGGCAGAAAAACAGCCCCATAGCATGATGTTTCCACCCCCATGCTTCACAGTAGGTATGGTGTTCTTGGGATGCAACTCAGTATTCTTCTTCCTCCAAACACGACGAGTTGAGTTTATACCAAAAAGTTCTACTTTGGTTTCATCTGACCACATGACATTCTCCCAATCCTCTGCTGTATCATCCATGTGCTCTCTGGCAAACTTCAGACGGGCCTGGACATGCACTGGCTTCAGCAGCGGAACACGTCTGGCACTGCGGGATTTGATTCCCTGCCGTTGTAGTGTGTTACTGATGGTGACCTTTGTTACTTTGGTCCCAGCTCTCTGCAGGTCATTCACCAGGTCCCCCCGTGTGGTTCTGGGATCTTTGCTCACCGTTCTCATGATCATTTTGACCCCACGGGATGAGATCTTGCGTGGAGCCCCAGATCGTGGGAGATTATCTGTGGTCTTGTATGTCTTCCATTTTCTGATGATTGCTCCCACAGTTGATTTCTTCACACCAAGCTGCTTGCCTATTGTAGATTCACTCTTCCCAGTCTGGTGCAGGTCTACAATACTTTTCCTGGTGTCCTTCGAAAGCTCTTTGGTCTTGGCCATGGCGGAGTTTGGAGTCTGACTGTTTGAGGCTGTGGACAGGTGTCTTTTATACAGATGATGAGTTCAAACAGGTGCCATTCATACAGGTAACGAGTGGGGGACAGAAAAGCTTCTTACAGAAGACATTACAGGTCTGTGAGAGCCAGAGATTTTCCTTGTTTGAGGTGACCAAATACTTATTTTCCACCCTGATTTACGAATGAATTCTTTACAAATCCTACCATATGAATTCATGGATTTTTTTTTCACATTCTGTCTCTCACAGTTGAAGTGTACCTCTGGTGCAAATTACTGACCTCTGTCATCATTTTAAGTGGGGGAACTTGCACAATCGGTGGCTGACTAAATACTTTTTTGCCCCACTGTATGTAAAATTGTTGTCTGACCTCCGTCGATCCAGCCGCTCAGAGTCCGTGGTTACCATGGTTACTGCATAAGCAGCTATAATGTTAACAGCTGGCACTGAGGAAACCTACCGGCAGCATGGGTGTTTATGTTTGTCATTGCAAAAGAACTGTCTGAATGGTTAACTGAAGTTAGCTTGGATAAATTATAGTTAAGGAGTATCACAGATAATGCCTACGTGAGCTGTGCGACTGTTCACCACACTGAAATCAGCAGGCTATTACTGAAATACACGTGCTATATCATAAACTATGATATAAATAGGGAGGTCCTATTAACATGTTTAGTTTTAAAGGACACCTTCCTGCCTTTAGTCTCCTTCATGAGCAGTATTAGTTTTCTTCTAACATCCAGAAGTCTGAACGATGTGTTTCATAGTTTGTAACAAGCCTTGACAGGTAAACATAACATGACCGAAAAAGCAAAAAAAAAAAGAGAGAGAGAGAGAGTGTTGACATAAGAAGAGAAAATGCTCTCAATTATGGAGACAGGCAAATGGTTCATTTATGTTTGATGTGTGTTTATTCCTCCCTAAATATCGTCGGTGAAGTTTGCCATGCACGTCAGATTTTCCTGCGCATTTTTTATGCCTCTGCCAACAGAGAGAGAAAAAAAATCACATTCTAACAGACAGCTGGTGCTTAGAATACAGTTGAATAACTATTAAAAAACAGTTGATATAATATTTCTGTCCAGGTTGCAGACTTTATGATGAACATGCTGTTGCAAACCCTGCTCCTCTCGGTGGAAATGCGCCTTCTCTTTCCTCTTTGTATAAAAACATTTTAAAAGTCAGTTTAATCTCAAAATTCACTGTTTACGGTGGCCCCTAGAGACAAGGCACATACAAACTTCAAATCACGTACGAACTCTGAAGCATACAAACTCCAAAACACGTACAAACTCCGAAGCACGTAAAAACTCAGAAGCACATAAAAACTCAAAACACGTACAAAAGACAACAGAAGTGCTCCAGGATGCTAGGTGCAGTGTTGAGGTTTTGTTATCTTGTGGCTACACAAGCCAGCAAGTACCAACGACCGGATTTGGTGTGTGGTAGTAACAGGTAAATGAACTTTTTTTTTTTAATTATTTGAATATATATGAGTGCCTGTGTATAATTACACAAACAATACACACATGCTTTCAATTGTGTAATTTAAGTGATCTAGTAGCTCTGCTTTGGAAGTTCAGTTCATGCTAGAAATGTGTTTTGGAGTTTGTACGTGTTTTGTCTCTAGGGGCCACCGCATATATTTATATATAAACATATATAAATAAAATCACTTTTTTTAACGTTAGTAATTCCTTTTGTGCATAATTTTATATTATTGTTAATAATAAATTAATTAAAGCAACAAAACAACCTGAAGAGCTCTTTTTAGTGAGCTGAACCGAAAGAGCTAGTGATGTTCGATTCGTGAACGAATCGTTCAATACTCGAGAATCACTTTACTGACTCGTGAATCATGATTCACAAGCCCAACTGACTCACTGACTCATCCCTGTTGCTGTTAGCAAACTAATTCCATTAGTAGAAATATATCTAGCTTATAATTAAAATTGTGGGGGGGAAACAACAGCCAGTTTCGTAACAAAAGCATTTCTGCTCTGAACTGGAAGAAAAAACCCTGAGTAGAAGCTCACATCAAGAAAATAGCTCCTCGGTTCAGAGTAGCATCGCGCTGCTAACATGCTAACAACACATTTGAGCTACTCACCCCCTCGCTTCCTGTGCTGAATCATAAGCGAATAACTCAAGACTCGCTCACCCCTCCCTCCTGTGCTGAATCAAAGAGCGAGCGAACGAATCACTCACTCACCCCCTCCCTCCTGGCTCACAGCTTCTTCTTCTTCTTGGTTGGCCACCAATGTTAAGGCGCATTACCGCCCCCTGCCTCACAGCGCAGTGGACATTTAGATGAGAAAATATATATTTGACACACTTAAGGAAAATACTAATACAATACAAATAAACAAAATAAATGTTTATTAAGCAATTTGATAGGAAGTTGCTTAATTTTAGAAATGTTTTTGCTCTTTTTTCTCTATAAAATCATTCATCTTAGCAGTGGGATTTACATGAAAAGGGAAACAAATTAAGTTTGAGTGAAAATGTAAAATTTTTGCACTCTCTGGTCAACTGACTCAGTGAATCAAATGACTAAAAAATCCGATTCACTTTGGTGAGGGACTCATTAACACTCGATTCAGTAAAAAGAATCAAATTTACCATCACTAGAAAGAGCCGAATCTCTAAAAAGATCCGGAAATCCCATCACTACTACACAGTAGGGAAACCACAGAAGCAATCGCAGCAGCAGCAGCAATTATAATAATATTTTTTTTACCAGTTTATGAAAGAATTTCCAAAACCAGATTTGTGGAAAGTGGCAAAATTTCCAGTTAACTCTGTCAAACGCTGTTTCTACATCTAGAGACAATATTGTGGTTTCAGTGCTTTTACTACATTAATAGTCTATTAAATTACGTAATCTACGTATTTTTGTTTATGAGTACCTCCCTTTCATGAAACCAGTTAGCTTAGGATGTATTATTTTTGTCTTCTCTTTGAGAGAACTTTGCGGATTATTTTGAAATCTACATTAATAATGAAATATAGGGTCTTTGCCTGGTCTTAGCAGGAGACTAATGTCAGCAAAATTCATATTTGGTGGTAGTTTGTCATTTTCTGCAACATTCTGTAGAATACTGGTGCCAGAATTGTCCTGAATTCTTTACAGAATTCTGCTGGAAATCCATCTGAACCTGGAGCCTTATAATTGGGCATACTTTTCAGCGCTTCCTGAAATCACTAGATGTTAGCGGTGAATCCAGTGCAATTGCTTGACTGTCTGGTAACTTTGGAAGGGTTACATTGTCAAGAAGTGGATCAGTTTCATTTTTAGATGTGTTTATGAATATAAAGGTGAATAGAACGTTTTATACAAATCCCTAAAAATATTTTCTATTCTTTCAGGCTAATATACTGTGTGCCCAGATAAGTATTTAACATCACATAGAGTTCTTTCTTTATTTTTAACTGGTTAGGTAGAAGTCATTACCATGTTCAAAAATTTTTTACTGAGAATTGTGGGGTTTTTTTTAATGAATAATTTCATTTAATTCTAGTTTTGTTTTATGTATTTTGCTACGTATTTCCTGTTCCTAGCCGGACACGTAGGCTTCTTCTAAGGATTTTGTGTTTTTTTCAAATTCCAGACTATTTTTGTGTTCTCCTTTCTTCTTATGGAATGAGAGATAAATTTTTTTATCTATCATCACAGCTTTCCCTGCTTACCAGAGAACAGATGCCGATGTTCGAAGCAGGTCATTATAGTCTAAATGTAAAGTCTACCCCTTTAAAAAAAAAAAAAAATTAATAAATTCTTCGTCTTTGAGCAATGATGCATTAAATCTCCAGTTTTTACTTGGCGGAATGTTCTTCTTATGTATTAGTATTAAAGATACAGGAGCATGATAGCTGACAGCTGTAGGATGCATCTCAGTGTCTGAAATGTTATTCAACAGTGAGCTGCTGACTAGGAAATAAGTCCAAAGTTGAGGTCGCCCCCATGAACAAGTGAGCAATCTAGGTGTTCAGAGAGTGCAGTAAAAAAAAGTGTGGAAGAATGAGGGGTCATCAACATTATGGCCATATATACTTAAAATACATTTTTTTTTTGTTAAGTATTGATAATTTAATGATTAGAAATTTACCCTCTGGATCTATAACTGTATTGAGTACTATTTACTATGTCTAGAGTTCTAGCAGGCTGAGAACACATTAGGAAATGTAGGTGTTTTAAGTTAATTTGTAGCTGTGACAGGTCTATGAGTCTCTTGTAATAAAATGGCATCTGCCTGTAGTTTTTTAAGCTGGTTAAATATTTTTAACCTCTTTTCTCTAGAGGCAGCTCTATGCCAGCTGATGTGCACCATATCAACCGGGATGACATCTCGGGAGCCTCCTTGGATGTGTAAACAAACACTGTTAGACATTTTATTGTATTTTTACAGCAACTTACTGGCAACACTATTGCCAGTAAGTTACTGTAATTACTAATCTACAGTATCTTTACTGTTGTGATGTTTTACAGTTCAACCACTTTACTGTAAACATATATTACAGTATAACAGCTTTACTGTAAACGTGGTTTACAGTTAGAAAGACTTACCGTGATTAAGTTTTATAGTATCACTGTACTGCAAATGTGGTTTATGGTATAACACTGTAATTGTGTACAGTATAATTTGTTTAGACTGTAATTGTGTTTTACAGCATATAAAATAATATTAACATTCATATTCAATATAAGAACATTTACAAAAAACAATATAATTCAATAAAGTAGTCTCAGAATAGTGAATTAAACCAACATTTATTGTTGATATTTTTTTAACAAGAAAAACATTTTTCAACTGAATAAAAACAATGTCAATAACCAAAATAAATAGAAGCGTACATGAAAACTACACAGTCCTTCACCTTTCCGTGTCTGATTTTTTTAAGGAAAACAGTTTTTCATTCCACTAAAAACAGGACAAACCCACCAGCATGAACATTAAATAAACTATTACAATTGTAAAACAAAAATCATTTACAAAATGTAATAATTATCAGTGGGTCCCAGGAAATAGAATGTGACATGGGATTTAGATTTCCGTTACCAGGATGGTCGGGTTCAGCGTAGTCTTCATCACCACCTGTCAAAGACACATCATCAATATTCATGTTTGCTCAGGTTATTCACTTGTTCACATCTGTCTGAGATCATTCATACTGTTGTATGGATGTGTGTACAGTATGTATATAATTATCAGCTATGTAAAAGATATTATCATCTCTGTATTCTTACCTAGTTGGAAGTCCTCCATTCAAACTCAGAGAGCCGCTGGAGGAAGGTGGTGATCCGAGGGCTGATGCTTGTAACCTTCCTCTTTACGACACGACCCGTCTTGCAGCTTGTACCAAGTTTTGCAGGGCATTTTGTTCCCATGTCTGGATTGATCCTCACAAAGAACCTTTTAACGGAAAAAAGGCTGCTTTAATTTCAAAATTAAAACATACATTACAGCAATCACCTATATGTTTCTGCAACTGTAGTCAAGCTATCACATATATTTCATTCTTAAATGGTGTAAGCTTTAATGGTGTAAAGTATTTACCTCTGTATCATCTCCTGTGTGATGGACGCTGACTCCTGATACTCAAGGTTGAAAACGTAGTATGACGCAAAGAAGACAGCAAGGGTGCTGGCAAAGTCATGCATCTGCTCAGGCTCATAAAATACCTTGCCCTCCAAACTGATCATCCAGCGGCTTGCAGACATGAAATTATTCCCTAAAAACAGACAAGAGTCCAATAAGACAATGTGCTCACCCTTACAAATAAGGTTTCCACAAGAATGCTGGATAGCAGGCCTCACACTGTAAAAAAATAGAATCCACACAGTTTGCTGCTATTTCTCTTATTATTTATTATGTAATGAAAATTATGATCAATTACAGGAAAAAACTGCCTAATGTTTTGGCATTTTGGCCTGTGCTGAAATGTTAGGCTGTTTTTTCCTGTTGGTCATTGTGTATAATAAATAATAAGAGAAACAGCAGCAAACTGTGTGTATTCTATTTTTATACAATATAAAACAGACAAACCCCTGTTAAGTAAGTTGTTGTGGGTACAAATACCACAATAATTACATAGATTTTTTACAAAAATATTACAAGAGGATTGAAACTATTTACTTACCAAGCGCTATTACCCTTGGTGTGATGGGTAAGGTCATCTCTCTCTCAACAGACATCTTGGTGGAAAAAGCCTTTAAAACACAAACACTGAGGCTACATCACACTGTCAGCGCAGCCAGCAAGGGCAGGAGGACAGCAATGCACCACACTGGGCGGGAAAAGACAGAGAGACAATTGTTAATTTAATGTTGCATTTATTTAACCCTTGAAAAATATATTTACATAAGTAAATAAAAGAAAAAAAAAACACACAACCCATCTTTTCAAGAATAATTCAACTAATTGCTCTTTTGACCAACCTAACACAGACGTTACACGGTTTTCCTATGAAAAAGACCCTGGAAGACGTTGTATTAAAGGAAAAAAAACATGCTCCCCTTCCCACTTAAAAAAATAATAAATATTAAACTTAGGTTGGAGTTCCTCATGCCACCAACCTAATGTTATATTAACTTTTTAGTGTTGTGTACTGCAGCTCACACAAAATTAAATAAAGCAGGCTAACCTACATGAGCAAGCTCAAAACTGGATAAGATTGTTTTAGCAGTCTCTAAATTTCCAAAAAAAAGTTGTCTTTCTTTATTCTCATTAAATGTGTATTTTTACCTGCTGCTTTAGCTGAAGCTAAATGTCCCACTGTTAGCGTGGCTAGCTTCTCAATAGTCATAGAACAGAAGCGCAGGAGGACAATGCACCACACTCGGCGGGAAAAAGACAAAGACTGTCGTTGTGCCTGTGTTCTTCGCCCCTCCCCGTGGAAAATATATATCTAAATATATATTTAAATAAGAAAAGAAAAAAACACACACAACCTATTTTTTCCAGAATAATTCAGCTAATGTGCTATTTCGACCAAGCTAACACCGATTTTAAGCCCCCCCCCCCCCCTCCCCCCCACACACAAAAAATATATATGCTCTTAAGAATTAATAAACGAGTATGTTAGGTAGGAGAGTCCTTTGCATTACCTTATGACGTCCTGTTTGCAGTTTCCACACAGAGGTCCAACAATAACAGGTGCAAAATCTTTTGTCCTCTCGAGCATATGTAATGAAGAGTTAACAAAGTTGGACTGTCTTTCCTCTCCTGTCAATCACTGGATCACAGGTCATGTCAGTCAGGATATGGAGTGGTGGTTGGTAGAGGTAGGTGGGTGGGCGGGGCCAGCATGCATTTAGTGTGTGTTTCACTAAGTTGGGTTGACTAATTCCCAGAAGAGTTCTGTACATGTTGCACGTTCAGTAAATGAGCAATTCAGTTACTGCTCGACTGAGAAGCCTCCGCCAAATTATTACAATATTCTCCACTGACTGAAGTTCGCCTTTGGCAACGCAGTGGCAAGCACACATTTGCAGCAGCTGTGCATGTGCATACAACTGCATGCAGCAGATTAGATGATCAGAATTCTTGAACCTTACACACAGGCAAGTCCCCTAAAAAGTCAAAACCATAATACTTTCACTGGTATCATACTGACAAATGGCATAGGTTGGAGGAAAATCTGGAAATGGTTGGCAGTGAAAGAGTTAAAATGTAATGCACTATTGCAACCAACCACTGAAAGAGTAAAAATACACAAACAGTATGATGAACCATTCAAATCACATAATACAGTAGCACTACTGCTAATGTGTTAACGGTAGGTATAACTACTACCGCAATTTTAAAAAATACAGTAAGTAAATGTAAATAACCTTAATATACCCATAATGCAAAGCAAATTACAGTAATTAACTGTAGAAATGTTTTCAGGTAAGTTACTGGGCATTTTGTGGTATTTTACTGTGAAAAATACAGCAAAGGTTAACAGTGAACTTATATCTTTAAAAGAACAATATGCTGTCCTCACTAAAGTTTGTTGCAGGCAACGTAATTTCAGCTAGCTTAACATTCTTTATTCCCAGCACTTCATCCTACAAGAACAAGAAACAGGCTGCTTGTTGTGTTTGGCAGGATTTAATGATGAAAATAAATTCTCTCTCTCTCTCTCTTTTTTGTAAAACTGTACAAAGAAAAGGAATATAAAATACACAATGAAGACATGTTCCATTACACTGGGAGACTATCATTGCTCTAGTGAAAGATACATGACCACAGATGAAGCATCTGCTGAAAAAATACAAGCATCTACCAGCCTTCATATGCTTTAACTCAAAATAGTGTCAAAACTTACTAATACACATTAAATGTATAGGAACTTATGGATGAAGTCGATATTGTGCCCATATGGAAAAGATATATATAAATCTTGTAAAGTTTGTATCTGTCTTGTGTGAAACTTGAAAAGCATATAAGAGTGAAAACAGATATAAGATCCCTTGAAAAATTATATAATGAAACTTGTATGTTTTGGATACTTACTAAAACAATGTATGAAAGTAATGAGAAAGTGGCCACTTTCATGAGTAAATCATGTAAGCCTTATATGATTTAGTAATCACATGTAAGTTTTTACTATTTCTTTTCCATATGGGTGGACTTTAACACCAGGATTGCAGAGATTGCCATCAGATTACAAATTTATGAAGGGGACAACTTGTGATGACAGTGGTGGCATAGCAACTGGTCACTGCGGATTTTATGTGAAAGCTGTAGATGTCCCAGTCATCCTGAGAAAAAACGACAGGCTTAACCAATCTCATTGACTGGTTTCAGTGGAATTTCATTGGTCTCACTGCAAAAACCTTCAAATTATTTTTCATCTAGTCTTCATGGCACACACGCAAAAGAGCATGACACTCACTTACATTTATTTGCTGAAGACCAACTTTTTATGCATCATAAGGGGAGTTATTAGAAACATCCAACACATGTTTCCATAGTTCAAACAACCAAACAAGCCAAATTTACTTTAACCAATCAACACCATCATCAAATAACAAGCCTGAACAATTAAAATGAGATCTGTGATTGTGGATGCACAGAAAGGATAATGAAGACATACAAACACATACAGTTAGAAATTTTTCACTTCATGGGACATTACATTATTTCATATTGCTTAGCAGAATACTTCATCTTACCCCAATCCTTCTTTTTATCTCCAAACTAATGCACAACTGCCAGTGTTAATGTGTCAGCTGACTTGTACACAAACACCACACATGAACAACATGATATAATCCTGAGAATAGTCATGAGAACCTTCAACCCCCACAGAGTTTGGTGTTGAACTGACAGAAAGATGCTGAGACGCAAAATATTCAATCACACACCTCAGATATCTCATTATTTGTGAAATATGAATTGCAGAGGTACATAAAAAGTTTGTTTTGTTTTCTTTTGTTTTTGGCTTTTAAACTATTTATTTAACTCTTTATATTTAATTTTTAATTATGGATCCTTAAAGTGGTGCTATGGCCATTTATGTATTTTGACCCTGTTTGGCAGTGTGGAAGCCAAAGCCAGCTGCAGCCCAATGAGAGTGAACTGCACCACAGTTCTCCCCATGATGCCTCCTAGCAGAGCACAAACACAGATGAAACTGTATTTTGAAGTCAAACAAGGACAAGATTATTGTGTACATAATTTTTTTTAACGGGCAAACTTTCTCTCCCTCTTCTTTCACCTCCCACCCACGCAAGATACTCCCCCAAAGCAGTTATTTACCAGAAATCCAGCAGTTTCGGTAAACTTTATTGTTGACACTGAGGGTCAAACCAGTGCACATCACAAGGACTTTGTGGCAACAAAGTCCTTGTGATGTGCACAGTTTTTTGTTGTTGTTGTTTTTTTCATAAAGAAAACATTTTCTTAAATAAAATAATTACAGTCCAATCTCAAACCAAATCAAATAATATCAAATAAGTAAATATATATATATATTTATATTGTGTTGTGACTATATATATCTTTGTTACGGTAAACTAGGGGACTCAAGCGCGGGACTCCGTTGCTTAAAGAAAGAAAGAGGAATTCATTTACAAATGCCAGATGATATGTACAACAATGAATAAGGTGCTATGTACAATAGTGCAAGAGTTGGGTCTCCAGGGGATCCAAGGGACAGGAATGGGGAAAACACTCTCACTTCTGTTCTGTCACACACAACGTTTTGCGAGCCACTCTGCTCTCATTCACACTCAAGTATCCACAAGGAATAGGAACAGGTCCAGGGTGTCTAAACACAACGAGAAGGCAAATTAGAACAAATGCACAATCCAAGAGAGTGATGCAAGCAGTCTCAAAGCCGGGGTTTCACTGACACAAGTCAAACAATGATTCAGCAATGAGTAGCCTCGCTTCTTCCCTTTAAGTAGTGGCAGGTTAATGACACGCCGGTGTTTATCATCCTACAGGTGTGTAGGCCAAAGGCAGAAACCCATAATGAGTTCTGCCCAGGCGACAGTGGGAGAGAGAGAACGAAGGAGAGAGAACAAGAGAGAAAGCAAAACAACAACAAAGCCCATTTGCTGCTGAATATTCCTCAGGCTGGTCTGCCGGGCCGTGACAAGTATTCTGTCGAACATGATAAAGCCCAAATAGCAAAGAGAAATTAAAATGCATGCCACGAAAGAGTTCGGGTCTTAGGACATTAATTAACACAATATCTGAATTAATATGATCTGGTACACCCAGTGTCCTCCTTTAGACTCACCCCTGTTCCCTTCAGCAGTCTGGTATCAGACTAAGTTAACAGTTCATCTGAATATTTTAATACAACTTCTGGAGGCTTACTGAAGCTTTTTTGCTGTGTAAAAAAAACCAAAAAACAGCATTGGATGGAGTTCGCTTTCCATCATGTTGGAGTTTGTGGATCGGGTCCTTTGATGAAGAACTCCCAGCTTTAATGTGAATTTACATCAAAAAGTAAAAACCCATATTACAGGTGATATAGTCAAAACTTTCAAAGAGATAGTTGTAATTATAAGCCCAGTTAATAGTTTTACAACATTATATTGACTTTGACTGATGTATCATTTTATTCGAGTAAAAATGCATTACATGTACTTTTAGCACAAAATTAATAAAACCTAACAAACAACAATATTTTTCTGCAATTTTAAACCTCATTGTTTTAACTATTTACCGATACACTGTAAATAAAACACTGATTTACAGCAGTGTTTGACAATATTGATAGGTCATTTTACTGTTTTTATTCAGGTAAAGTCTGTCAAATCTGTTGTGTAATGTATCCTGTGGCTATAGAAATGGCTTTTAACGTTTGAAAAAAGTAACACTGATAATCTCAAAGATGATCATGCGTTGCATTATATGAAATGTAGGCATCTGTATTTCTTTCACATTTTAGAAATATATCATAAACTGAAGTTTGAAATACATGTCTTTATGTGTTTGACCCTGAAATCCTTTGAAAAATCCCTAAAGTGTATAAAGGACAAGTTTTAAAGAGTTTTGGTGAACTGACAAAAAAATCTTGTTAAACGTAAAGGTGGTATATTGGGAAATGAGGACACACAAACAGTATATAAATGCAACTGTTTGCTTAAGTTCACAAACTGCACTGATCAGTTTATTTAAGGGTGTTTTCTCAAGAAATATAAGTACTGTTTTGACTAAAACAGTCATACTTGTTGGACATCCTTGAATCAAGTATGCTTTAATATTTTGTATTTGCAGTATGAGGCAAACGATATGAGGCCAGCAGCTAATAAGTGTTGTAAGACGATTTCTCTGTTAATGATATTTAACCAAGATTTAAAATGATTTGAATTTGTGATTGATATGCAAACGTTCTACAGCAGAGGTGGGCAAACTACGGCCTGCAGGACACATCTGGCCTTTTGGTCTTTTTAGTCTGGCCTGCCAAAGATTGCTACAGAATTGCCCAAATCAAATAATATAATAATTATGACTACATTCATTTGACTGACATTCCACCAGGTGATGCATTAGGCAGAGTTGCAATTGGAACTGATTGATCTCCAATGTGACATTGCCTTAGGAGAAGTTCAACTTTCTTAAACTGGATGAGTTTTATACTTTATTAAGACCAACAAAATCTACAAAAATCCAGAAGCTGGCACGGAGGATGCTGATGTTTTTGGCGCTACGTGTGTGTGTTTGTGAACAGTCTTTTAGTGTGATGAACACCAACAAAAGAACCCCACAGGTCCCATTTGAGTGATGAACACCTCCAATCTGTTCTGAGAATTGCCACAACAAAACTAACACCAGACTTTGATGCACTGGCAAAAAAGGTTGATCAACCACACTGTTACCACTAAAAGTAAATGTAAGTATTAACACTGAAATTCCTTTGTAAACAATGAATGGCGAACCCGACCACATTGTCATACTTTCCAGCACAGTGTAGCCCCTGAGTTTGCACAACCCTTTTCTACAGTATAACTCTCTTTCAGACAAATCACCCAGCAAAGCATATTTCATTTAACTAAAATAATCTAATTAGTTTTAACTTTCTGTTTAACAACAAAGTGTAGAATAAATGCCTATTAATCTCTTAATAGTAATCTCTTAATCTCTAACCTCTTACTCTATCTATTGTCATTTATTAGATTTGGGTCAGATTAGAAACTTCACTGAAGTAACACAGTGGATTTTTTCTGTGTAATCGTTTCATTAGAATTCACATGGTTAGATGTATTATTTTGGCACCACAATCTCCAAATCCATATTTCTTTATTTTCTTTCTTTCTTTAATAAAATTATGTAGACATGAGCCATTTTGCAATCTGGGATACTTTATTTGTTCATTTGAACAGGTGGAAGGACATTTTCCACAGTAAGAAAATGTTTTCTCTACTTTTAAACCAAATATTTTCTAGTAATTCAGCATAGTTCACACTTAAAGTTGTGCCACGAAAAAACCTGCCAGTGGCCTCTGCAGGGCAGAATCAGCAGACATAAGCCAGCAGTTCTTTGTGACAGGAGGGTCGACGCTGTAGTCAGTAGCGTTGTCACTACAAAAGCAAAACAAGCTCATGTCTTGGTGGAATCTTAAACAGTTTTATGTTTTGAATGAATAAACTGTAAACATTACAAAAAATTTACCTTGTAACATCTATCTCTTGGTTTTTAATCTTTAGTTTTGTGACAGGAACTTGCTGCACCACCTCATACACTGCTGGCTTTACAGCTGGAAAAAGGGAGTAAAACAATGAAACAAGAACTGACACTGAAAACCAGATACTAAAACAGACACAGCAACAAGGTACTTTTACAGAAACCACTTATGCTCAGTGCAAACTTTGTTAATATTCTTAACATGACACTGACAAATTCATTTATTTCTTAAGCAATGAACAAAGTATGTGCATGCATGTCGTTTCACTCACCTAAAAGTCCTTCGATGTCGTTGGTTGAGGGTTGCTGTCTTAAAACAGGCCAAAGGAGTCTTTGGCCATTTTTCTCATGTTGTGAGATGACCAGGAGAATGTCATCAGATGCAATGTGAATTTCAGTGTCGCGCACAATCACTGTCACACTGGAAAAATATGGACTTTATATGAATATTTTAAAGCTCTTTGAAGATTTTAAAAACCTTCACAGATCATTTCACTAGTCTTGGCTGACTACTGTCCGACTGAGGGCTGTAATAGACATTTCACAATGTCACAACTCCATGTAATCCAACAAACTTGCTTCTACCTGGAAGGTACAACAAGGCAATGATACGGTAATAGAAACTTTTCTAAGCTTGACAAAAGCTAGTGTCATTGAAAATAAGTCAAGTCACTTTTTGTGGTTCACCATGAGTGTGCAGGGCCTTTGATTCAAGCATTGGTTGTAAAAAAAAAAATTCATGAAATTAATGAAAACTTTATAAATATTACAATCCCAAAATATCAGCACACACCTTTGGATTTCCTGCTACTCGATCGAAGATTGATAATCGTCACTTATGTATCTTCACTTGGGTGTTTCTGTATAGATCTGCATACATGCATGCATCCCTGACAGTGTTTTGATGATTGTCCTACAGGCCTGTCCTCCAAGCCTCTGGGAAATCTGGATGTGCATGTGCTCTAGTGCAGCTGCCAGGCATCTCGATACCTGGTGGTGTGTCAAGTTGTATCTTCTATGTGTCAGACTGGTATTACAAGCAATCAGTAGCTGTGTCCCAATACAGGGGCTGCATCCTTCGGAGGCCGCATTTGAAGGCCGATTATGTCCCAGCCAGGTGACGAAGGCTGTCCCAATTCGAGGGCTGCTCCAAATGCGGCCCACAAATGTTTCCTCCTATTCCCCCGATTTGAAGGATGGGTCAAGTGGTCAGGCCCAGCATATCCCAGGATTCATAGCACAGCGGTGGATAGTTTTTGTTTGTTTTTTTTGAAAAAAATGGCCAACGGCTGAAGGGGGGCAGCCGAAGAGTACATATTTAAAATTAAGTATTGAATTTTATATCACTTATTTATGTGGCGATGCAAATGTTTTAATTAGAGATGGCACGATACCACTTTTTTATGTCCGATACCGATATCATAAATTTGGATATCTGCCGATACCAATATGAATCCGATATAGTGTTTTTTAATCAACAAAACTGTTTTTTAAAATATCTTGCTGCATTTTGTATAAGTTCATACTCAAGTTTAAAACAACAACTACACTAAAGCTATTCTGTTATACCTGTATGCAAAAAATTTTTTTTCATAGTTCAGCAATACTGATCAATCTAATAAACTTAAACCTACACCATCCTCCCTATTCTGGCATTTTAAAGAGTACTTAGCGTAAATATTAAGCAACCTAACTAATAGGGTTCCAACTCCCAGCAACATTCCTCCATGCAGATCTTCTCGAGAGCAGTGATGTTTTGGGGCTGTCGCCGAGCAACACGGACTTTCAACTCCCGCCACAGATTTTCTATGGGGTTGAGGTCTGGAGACTGGCTAGGCCACTCCAGGACTTTCAAATGCTTCTTATGGAGCCACTCCTTTGTTGCCCGGGCGGTGTGTTTTGGATCATTGTCATGTTGGAAGACCCAGCCTCGTTTCATCTTCAAAGTTCTCACTGATGGAAGGAGGTTTTGGCTCAAAATCTCACGATACATGGCCCCATTCATTCTGTCCTTAACACGGATCAGTCGTCCTGTCCCCTTGGCAGAAAAACAGCCCCATAGCATGATGTTTCCACCCCCATGCTTCACAGTAGGTATGGTGTTCTTGGGATGCAACTCAGTATTCTTCGTCCTCCAAACACGACGAGTTGAGTTTATACCAAAAAGTTCTACTTTGGTTTCATCTGACCACATGACATTCTCCCAATCCTCTGCTGTATCATCCATGTGCTCTCTGGCAAACTTCAGACGGGCCTGGACATGCACTGGCTTCAGCAGCGGAACACGTCTGGCACTGCGGGATTTGATTCCCTGCCGTTGTAGTGTGTTACTGATGGTGACCTTTGTTACTTTGGTCCCAGCTCTCTGCAGGTCATTCACCAGGTCCCCCCGTGTGGTTCTGGGATCTTTGCTCACCGTTCTCATGATCATTTTGACCCCACGGGATGAGATCTTGCGTGGAGCCCCAGATCGAGGGAGATTATCAGTGGTCTTGTATGTCTTCCATTTTCTGATGATTGCTCCCACAGTTGATTTTTTCACACCAAGCTGCTTGCCTATTGTAGATTCACTCTTCTCAGTCTGGTGCGGGTCTACAATACTTTTCCTGGTGTCCTTCGAGAGCTCTTTGGTCTTGGCCATGGCGGAGTTTGGAGTCTGACTGTTTGAGGCTGTGGACAGGTGTCTTTTATACAGATGATGAGTCCAAACAGGTGCCATTCATACAGGTAACGAGTGGGGGACAGAAAAGCTTCTTACAGAAGACGTTACAGGTCTGTGAGAGCCAGAGATTTTCCTTGTTTGAGGTGACCAAATACTTATTTTCCACCCTGATTTACGGATAAATTCTTTACAAATCCTACCATGTGAATTCATGGATTTTTTTTTCACATTCTGTCTCTCACAGTTGAAGTGTACCTCTGGTGCAAATTACTGACCTCTGTCATCATTTTAAGTGGGGGAACTTGCACAATCGGTGGCTGACTAAATACTTTTTTGCCCCACTGTATATTGCAAAATCACCTGCCAACTGTTGAGGGATCCTGTCCAGCAGCTTGATATGTCACCGTCTGTCCATCTCGTACAGTGACTCTCTGTGATTCAGCATCAACCTCAACATGCTGATGAGTTTTGAGGTGTATAAAAATTTTGCTGAAACCTCCGGTTGCAATTGAATCTAGCTCACCATTAACAGACAGGTCTAGAACAAAAGAGAAATGCTGCTGTTTAACCACTAGGGGAGAAATATGAAAATACTCACGAGAAAGACTACTACTGACCTCTGCTGGGGTGGTGAAATAGTTTAAGGATTATAGCTCCACTGAAGTCAAAGCAAAGTGGAACAGTCTGATTCCCAGTTGAGTTGAGCAAAAACCTGTGGAGAAGAGGAGCTGGAGGTATAGAGACAAAAAGTTAGACTGGAATCTGAAAATAAAGACCTGTGCAATCAACACCTACTCAACTCTTTTAATGCATTGGGCATTTTTGAATTTTTTTTTCAGAGTTTTGGAAAAGTAAACATAAAACACTTCTTTAATTTTACATACTTTGTCTATTTCACAATTCTGAAAATGAATCAATTTTTATATAAAAAAAAAAAAAGTTTCCCATGCAGTCATAGAATGTTAGAAAACTTGCCTTAAGTTAAGAAAGTGTCATGGTGATATAGATTTTTTTAAATTTTCACCTATAAATACAAGTTTTCCAATAAAAGTGTAAGAGACTTTATCATGCATAGCACTAAAGACCATTTTATCCAAAAATTGTTTTTCCCCTTTTCTTTTTTTTTTTTGAGGATTTTTTTTTCCAAAGTCCCCTCTTTAAAGTCTTTGATTTTCTTAGAAAAAAAAAGTATTCCATCTATGCAATACAGTACCGTCAGTTACTTCAATTGGGACATGGGTAGCCTTTAAATAACCTGCAAATAATTTAAACAGCACTAGTTACATAGCAGAAAATTTCAGATCTCTGGTTGACATTGCATGACAATAAAAAATCTTTGACTGTCTTAGAACAAAAAAAGTATTCCATGTATGCAATACAGTACCTGCATCTTCATAGAGCACGTCATCGTAGGAGCTAAACCCATAATGTAAATCAGCAGCTGTAAAAAACATTTACACACATTACATAAAGTTAATATTGCTAGAGGCAATGCAGGGGACATAATAATAAATAAGGATAACTAATTCATTTATAATTGAGTTTAATTAATGCTTTTACTAACATCCATGCCCTGACACTAAAGTTCTTAACTAAATCTTTAAATAGCTCACTCACACACACACACACACACACACACACACACACACACCTTTAGTGGTGTCTCCCATGGGGATTTCTAATCCTATGCGGCAGGTGTTCCTGTACACTAACCTAGCCACTTGTACCACCCAATTTAAGCTGCCTCAGCTTGCATCTTACATCCTGCTTCTGTCTGACTCACATCTATTTGACTCAGTCTATTTCATACTCCCTTTCTTTCATTCACAGAACATCTCTGTACTGTAAGCAATCGTCTCCTCAGCTGAACTGATGAATGTTGTTGTATTGGTTTGATTTGCTCACCAGAATGAACCCGCCAACTAGAACCCCCACTAGCAGGAGTAAGGTGTGCTAAATTGGGTTGACCTCCTGGCGACTGCCATCTCCGTGATGTTTCACCTTCCTTTGGTTTATGAAGCACATCTGTGTTTTCTCCTGGAGGCTTTGTGACCACCATAGATGTGAGAGGGGTCACAAAACTGTACTTCAGTGACAGCTCCATAGCTTCCTTCTTCACTTTCTCTTTCTCAGGTCCAGATAATTGAAGCCTGTGTGACAAAGTGTAAAATGGTTTTGTATGTAACTTCACACATTACAGGTTTTAAGCTGAATCCATGTCCTAAAATATGTATCTAAGAGATTTTCTTCACTGAAAGTCAATTCAGCAAAGTTCATAAAAAAACACACAATCTATTGTTTGTTACAGGCAAAATACAGTCTTGCCAAATCATAGAGATCCATTACCAGACCATAGACAGCTTTGCTGTCTATATTGTCCAAATCCTTAGCTTCTGAGAAACATACTTATATGATTAAGTGTAAAAACTCTGCCTTTAAAAAGATGTGAAAAACATTGTTTTTGAAATTTAAGGAGATGAGTGATGATGAACAAACATAATTGTACTAATATAATTTTATGTGGGAGATGTACATGACTATTTAATAGAAAGGTAAGAAATGGAGATGTTGATGTCAAACTATTCAACACTGAAGAGAACACAGTTTATTACTGCAGGCATATTATCTGATGTCCCTTTAACAGACTTCTACTTGGAATTTTGGGACTTAATTTCAACCTGCTGCCCTGATCTAACAAACTTAAAACATATTGTCTTACTGCAGTTCACCTGTCTTTCTGACACCTTGTATATTCAAATTTCATTCTATACATTCAAGTTTCAGTCTGTATGTTTACATTTAATTCTATATATTCAGACATCCATTCAATATATCCAGACTTTTCTTATAATGTATATATAATGTGATCCTAAACAGCATTCAATGATTATATATGCTTAAAATATCAGAAAAATAAACAAAGAAAAGTATAAAATAAATACAGTTTTATATATTTTTTTTATTTTATAGTGTTTTGAAGACACTGATGTAGAGGTAGAAATTTTAAAGACATAACAGCTGATAACACATTTCAGAGTCATACAAGGAAAGATGCTGTAAGTCAAACTCACTCTTTGTCCAGAAGCTGTTTAACTGTGAGGTACGCCCAAACCCTCTGGATACGGTCATCAGACACTGTTTGAGTGGATTCCACGGTTTCATTTGGATTAGAGAATATTATTCTTCTATTACTCTGTAATAATTTAAATGCAATGTAATGTCAGTCAACAGGGAAAACGGTTTAAGAAGAGTACTCCTGATGAGTCCTGTGGATTGATTCTTACCGAAATGGCCACAACTTGAGGGGTGAAGGTTTCAATATTATTATCTGTGATCTGTCCGGTCACCACAATCTCAGAACCATTATAATACTGACTGAAGTTAGTCTGGGTTAGATTGGTCCCACCAACATAGATCATTGTCACATCTGTCAGTAGAGGTGTGGCCACCTCTTCATAGAAACCCTGTTGACATACAGTGTGGAAGTGATACAAATCATGCTTTTTTCTTCTTTCAATTCTCAGGGGTTTCAAATCACATAAAAGAAGAGCATGCATAATTTAAATACCTTCAGCTGTAAATCAGCATCAGAGTCTTCATAAATCCGTCGTGCCACACCGTTATTTTGCAGCGACATTTTCTCAAGGAAATTGAAATTAACATCAAAACCGAAACCGAGACAGTACAGTGGGAATTTGCCTGCAATAGCCTGTCTTACATTTGACTGGATTTTCTCCAGATTTGTCACCCCTGAAAAGAGACCAGACATACCCAGTTCAGCTCAGAAACAATGTAGTCTCATAATTCATAATAAATCAGGACTTTTAACCACAATAAGCTCATAAAGATCTCGGTTTCATGAAATATTTGTGTACATTTGTTTACAGATGTGTTTTATTACAACCTGAGGTTGGGTCTCCATCTGTGAGAAGTATAAGGATAGATGCTGAACCTTCTCTGTTATGTGCATTCAGCATACGTGCTCCTTGCACCACTGCTTTATTTATGTCTGTGGCTGAAATGCAACAACAACAAATGCATTTTCAGTACTGCTATTCTCCTCCCAACTGTTGATATTCCAAAATGTGTATTTACTGCAACTTCTCACATCCTCTGTCTTGAATATTGCGTGCAAAGTTTTTGGCACTTTCCAGGTTTTTGCTGTTGGCCTGAACGAGTTCTCGCTTCCAGTAAGAAATTCTGTCATCAAAAGTGATCAGACCAAAGTGATCATCTTCTGCCAGATCATTCAGAATGTGGATTAATGCGGTCCTAGTCTGGTTAAGAAAACATAATTCATGGCTACATATTGTTTTTCTTTTCATTAAAAATGTAAAATCATATCAGAAACTGACCCTTCAAATACTTTACCTGCTCAATTTTTCTCCCCTCCATTGAGCCACTTTGATCAATAACAAAGACGACATTTTTTGGTATCCGTGGAAGATCAGATGGTGCAAAATGATGAACAAAGTACCCGTCAGATTTCTAAGGCGGCGTTATGAAAAAAAAACAAAAAACAAAACTTGATTGGTTATAGGATTATTCAAGAAGCTTTTTAGCCCAAGTCATACGGTTTGTGTTGCTAAAAGACCAGGGTTTACCTTGATGTGTCCCAGTCCATTATCCCTGTTAACGTCATAAACAATAACCAAATCTCCATTCATACCCTGATCTCCACAGCTGTCACACATTTTCTGTTGGTCGACTGTTGGATAGAAATACACCCACGCCTGGAAACAGAGTGAATCAGAGTTTAGGAACTTGGTAGAGAGAGATGTCAGTGATTTTATTTTCTGTTTTCCTTTTTGGGCTGATATTTGTATTGTTAAAAATCCTAAATGAAACATTGTCAGAATTACTAATTTGTCTCAAATTAACGCAACATGACTTTACATACAAAGAGTGTTGGAGAAGCCCAACCTTTAGAAGAAAATGGAATGAGAATGTATTCAAGGATTAAAACATTAAACCAGATGTCATTAACAGGTGGACCACGGTCCAGGTTTTGAAAAAGCATTGGATGTGAGTTTAGCCATCCCATTACTACTCAGCCAATCAACTCTGTGGATTCCAGGTGATAAACACTGGTCTCTACAGTGCCAATAGTTGAGATGTAGTAAGTTGAAAGGATAGTATAAGAAGAAAAGATACAACACATGCAGTTTTACCTGCGCTTTAGGCAATTATAAACTGCCTGAAAGAGCAGTTTGTAAGAACTGATCTTTCCACTCTCTGGATTCAAATGGTTCCTGGGACAACTTTTTCAGGTTTAAGGAAAGTAGCCTTATGTATCCTGACAATGTTTGGCTCCACACACAAAAGCAAGGCAGTTTTGTCCAAAGTGAACATAATCAAACTAATCATCAGTGTGCACCTCCACAGGTGTATGAGAATTTTAAGCAATGTTCAGTTCTATGCTGTGTGACCAATAATCATTTTGGAATTATTTTTCAAATTATTTGTCAAAAGGTTTTGCAATTGTACTGATTTCATTTGATTTGACAGTCTTAAATCGCAAACGAAATAATTTCACATTATGATAATCCGGATCTTTGCTTAAAGAAATGTTAGCTGAATACCCCTGCTTTCAACCCAATTCTTCTGTACAATGATGAGAAATGAGCTATAATTTTGGAAGAAATATCATCATTACCGTAATGGTTATTTGTGCATTTTGATCATTTTATAATCATACATTTTACACTCTGAGATTAAGCTGCGTCTTACTGCAAATTAATAATGATCTGTTAGTACCTCACACTGTCTATTAGAAAGCTGATAATTGTTTTACTGTTCTACAACAAAAAGATTTCAGTACCTGTTTATCTGCATGTGTTTTGGTGATGGCATTAGCGAGGGCGTTGGTGCTCAGGCCTCCTTTCACATCGATGAAACTGATGCCGGCTTCTTCGTGAATGTACACATCCACCTGGTAATAAATACAATAAAGTAAAATAAAAGATCTCATCATGTGTGCTGTTATCTCAGCATTTTCCACTAATAGATACCAAAAAGACAGTCACCTTGAAGTCTCTGACAGGCTGCATGGGTCGAGCATGAATTTGCAGCTCGTATTTGCCATGTGTGCGTTTCATCAGTTCCTCATATGTGAGTTCAAAAGTGACCTTTTTGTGAGCAGCCACAGTTACAGAGGTCTTAAATTCCTCCAGTGTCCTCCCTACAGAACTAAAGCAGAAACAATAATCATTTTACTAAATTGTAATTATGGCTGTAGTTTGAACTTGAAAAGGGAATAAGATTAACTCAAATTATGTTTTCCTATTCACAATTAACATTATTTTAGAAAAAAAAGAAAGAAGAGAAACCAGAACAGAACAAGCTAATTTTGAATGACAGTTCCTTGATCATTAATATTAAATTGTCATGACCATTGATTAACAACCACTGATCAAAGTCCATGGATCAAAGACCACTGATCAATGGCCATGAGTACCATTCACAGAGAGTTGGGGAATGGCTGCAATTACACCATTGTAAGATGGCAAAAGATGTAACCTTAGCCCCCCAGGGAACTTGATCCTTGGGGTGGACCAATTTTTGGTGCAGCGTGCTTTGGGGTTTAAAAGCCACAAAGATGGGATGTTTAGAAAAAATGTGTTTTAACTATTCTGATACTCCTGACACACACGGGATCACCAACGGTTTTCACTTAGGCAGCAGTTGTCCTTCTCTCCTGGATCAGCTGGAGCTTTCTTTAGGCGCCTTCCCAGCTTTAGCAAATGTCCAGCTGGGATAGCCACATTTACTCAGGGCCTTCTTGATGTGATGCTCTTCTGCTTCCCTGGCTGCTGTATCTGTGGGGATAGTGTTTGCTCTGTGTTGTAGCATCCCGATAACACCCAGTTTGTGCTCCAGTGGATGATGAGAGTCAAACCTAGTGATTATAGTGTACACTGCTAAGTGCCATGAGGATTGCCATGATTTATACATCGGGGAAACTAAACAACTTCTGGCGAAGCGAATGGCACAAAGCAGAAGGTGAGGATGTAAAAATTCTGGACAAGGAGAAAAGCTGGTTTGAGCGAGGAGTCAAGGAGGCCATTCACGTGAAAAGGGAAAGACCATCTCTGAATTGAGGCGAGGGCCTAAGGGTACATCTTTCGCCATCTTACAATGCTGTGATTGCAGCCATTTCCCAACTCTCTGTGAATGGTACTCATGGGCCTTGATCAGTGGTTGTGGATCAATGGTCATGACAATTTGCATATTAATGATCAAGGAACTGACCTCACAGCCCATTGTTCATTCAGTGGGCTAGTTTTATTGTGCAAATGTACTGTTTATAAGATTGCGGATAAGTGACGAAATATTTCTCCCACTGAAAATGCTACGTCCAAATGAACAGAATCAACCTTTTGGGGGTATTTTGTGTCATGGTCCGGGTGTGTGCCACTGTGTCTCCCTCCGAGCCGGCATCTCCACCCCTGGGAGGGGCCTCAGTGTTCTGCTGATTGCTCACACCTGTGGGTAATTTAGCCGGGGACTTCTCAGCTAACCCTACCACACCAAGCTGCCAAACACTAATCTCTGCCGAAGAGCTCCAACCCAGACGCTGGACCACCTGACAGTCCCATGGGCTGTTCACCCGAACCACCTGCCTGCCTCCCTGCCTCTACGCCAGGAATTTCGGACCACACACCCGGACCACTCACCCCTGCACGTCACCACCGACCACCCGCGGCAAGTACGCAGTACGAAGGAAGATTCAGAACAAACAGCTTATCCATATTTCTCCTGAACCATACCTGAACGTCTGTACTCTATTTACAGTGACTCTGACCCTTTCCCTGGACCCAGTGTGTGACTCTCCCTCCAGCCCAATCCCTGGAACGGCTGTTTCCACTGACCAAGACCAGATTGACCCCTTTGATTCAGTTGTGGCACTTCGCACTTGTTAACCTCACTTTCCAGTTTATGAACACTTACTGAGTAAATAAACGTCGTCTCTAAAACTACTTACGTGCTGTTCGGCGTCCAGCATTTGAGTCCTTTCACTTTTGAGGCGGCCTCGGCCGTGACAATTTTGCTTCTTTTTTATCCAAAAGAGCACTCAGTGTATTTGTACAATATGTATAAGTTAATCATTTAGTTAATACCTGACAAGTCCAGCACTTTCACCACGGGACACAGCTTCAGTGTACTGCTGCTGAGCTTGCTCCTTAGCTTTCACAACACCATCATAAACCTGGCCAT
This sequence comes from Maylandia zebra, assembly GCF_041146795.1. Taxonomy (NCBI): domain Eukaryota; kingdom Metazoa; phylum Chordata; class Actinopteri; order Cichliformes; family Cichlidae; genus Maylandia; species Maylandia zebra. Next base: position 23,379,875 of record NC_135171.1, on the reverse strand, counting down.
CAATAAACCTGAAGAGGACCAAGAAAAGATCTTGTGTGAATACACACTACTGAGTATCCTGTACTTTGTTCTTTAGTGTAGAATTCTTTATTTGCAAATGTCTCTGGATGGTTACAGATCCTTTTAACTTCACACACATTCGAAATTTACTGATGAAGGCATTCTTGGGAATCCGAACATGGAATTCAATTTCCTTTGACTCGTTCATACGATTGGCCACACGGCTTGTGATGACAGTGGTGGCATAACGACTGGTCACTGTGGAGTTGAAGTGAAAGCTGTAGATGTCCCAGTCATCCTGAGCAAACACAGGGGGCACATTTCACAGAAAACCTAACTCTCTCCAGGTCTTTCCAATGTCCAAATAACATGACAGTATTACAAGTTATAAAAAAACCCCACATATATATGAATAAATCACTTAATCAAATAATCAGAAAGGCCAATTTATCCTTAACCTAGCACTGACCAACACCTTTATTAAATGCCAAGCTCTAAACATTAAAATAAATTAATAGACCACTTTTTACCCTGATCTCAGACAAAGGATAAAGTAAACATGTGCACACAGTCAGTATTTCTTCACTTCAAAGGATATTACATTATCTTCTATTCTGTTCCCTTGAAGTGCTCTTTTGGTCCTTTGGGTCTACTGAACTTACCTTGTTTGGCAGCGTGGAAGCCAAAGCAAAAAGGAGTCCTATGAGTGTGATTTTCACCACAGTTCTCCCCATGATGCCTCTAACCAAAATACCAGCAAAGCAGCTGATACGCTCTTTTAACCTTAAACAAGGACACTGTTATTATGCACAAAGTTTTTTTAAAGGGCAAACTCACTCGCTTACACAAACATCCCCTCACACAAACATTCCCCGTAAACAGTAATTTACTGCTTACCCAGCACTTTATTAGACCTTTAATGTTTACATTGAGGGTCAAACCTGTGCACTTGAGCCAAACGAGGCCAAACTTTGATCCCACAGCTGTCTTTTTCATTTGTGATAAGCAATAGCACTCTGACAAATCAAAGTGAAAGATATATAGTAACAATCTAGCTTTTCACTATTGGTGAATTTGAGTAATATTATTGTCTCAGAACAAAAAAAGTTTATTTGCAAGTATGAACAGTTTTTTTAAAACAGTATGAATGTGACAAGGACTGGAGTACGGAGCCACACAAGGGACAGAAAAAAAAATTAAGATGAACTTTTGCGAGTGCTCACAAAACTTCTGCAAGATCTCGCAAATGTTTTGGGCGCATCCTTCAGAGGCCACCGGCTCGTCGACCAGGAGGTCGAGGCACAATGTGCCGGGAGTGCGGTGTTCCCCCTGGTTGTAATGAGCCTAGCTTTTTTAAAATATGTGATGTCTTGATGAACCGAGCAGATTTTTTTTTTCTTTTGGGGGGGTATATATATATATATATATATATACACCCAGCACGCCCCTGCGGGCGGTTTTATCCTTCAAGCTCGGGTCCTCTACCAGAGGCCTGGGAGCTTGAGGGTCCTGCGCAGTATCTTAGCTGTTCCCAGGACTGCGCTCTTCTGGACAGAGATCTCCGATGTTATTCCCGGGATCTGCTGGAGCCACTCGCCTAGCTTGGGAGTCACCGCACCTAGTGCTCCGATTACCACGGGGACCACCGTTACCTTCACCCTCCACATCCTCTCGAGCTCTTCTCTGAGCCCTTGGTATTTCTCCAGCTTCTCGTGTTCCTTCTTCCTGATATTGCTGTCATTCGGAACCGCTACATCGATCACTACGGCCGTCTTCTTCTGTTTGTCTACCACCACTATGTCCGGTTGGTTAGCCACCACCATTTTGTCCGTCTGTATCTGGAAGTCCCACAGGATCTTAGCTCGGTCATTCTCCACCACCCTTGGGGGCATCTCCCATTTTGACCTCGGGACTTCCAGGTTATACTCGGCACAGATGTTCCTGTACACTATGCCGGCCACTTGGTTATGGCGTTCCATGTATGCCTTGCCTGCTAGCATCTTGCACCCTGCTGTTATGTGCTGGATTGTCTCTGGGGCATCTTTACACAGCTTGCACCTGGGGTCTTGCCTGGTGTGATAGACCCCATGTCACGGCGACGGATGGCCGGTACTGAATAGGACCCAGGTGCAGGAACCCAGAGCGGAGACGGTAGATGATTTAATAGTTTATTACGGTTAAGTGCAAGGGGAACAAAAAAAAAGGGAAACGTGGCAAAGACAGAAAATGACGAGACGTGGAGCCTTGGTGTGGCGTGCCCAGGGGAACGTGGCTAGGGCGAGGGAACGAGGCCTGAGAAGTGGAACGGAGCTGAGTGGGGAACAGTCACACTGAGGGGAGAGGATATAGAAGTTAGGCAGGTAGTGAAGGCAGCTCAGAAGTGGCCAGTATAAGAGCAGCAATTCTTACTTTGCAGTTAGGGACCTGGAGTGTTTGAGAGGGGGATGATGAAGATCCAGGGGAGGCTGAGTGGCGTGGAAAGGCTGACCTGAGATCCGGGGCCCCAGATGGAGTGTGATGGCAGGAGGGCAGGCAGGTGAGGCACAGAGGGATTTCCAAAATGATCACTAGGTATTCCGAGTCCGGAGGTGGAGTGAGCCAGGGTGGGTACAACGACTGTAGCACAAAAGAGTCTTAGTTAGTAAGATGAATCACAGCGAGAACTTGAAACACAAGACCTGTTACCAACATGGGTTGATGACGAACTGGCAGTGAGTGAACATCGATGTGTGGTTTAAATCCCTCTGGCTTGATAGCCTGCAATAGGCTCCAGGTGTGCAGGAGCTGGAGTTGGCCCTGCCCAGGGGCGGATCCCAGGTCAGTTCAGGAGCCTAATGGAAACTCCAGCCACCCACCGTAGACCATGACACCCCAGCCTCTATGGATCTTGTGCTCAGAGCTTGTTCTTGTGCTGCCATGATTAGTGCCTCTGTGCTGTCTTTCAGTCCAGCTTTGTCCAGCCACTGGTAGGTGTTAGATTTGTATTGTTGATTGTCATTTATGCTTAGAAATATTTACTCATATATGCTTAGAAGTGTATATAATCATTGGTGGATTGAAAGGATGTTTCATCCTAAAGTAACAGCTCTGTGTGTTAGGGAGTGCATCCGTTCTTCTAGAGTGTCCTTGGTATAAATCACATACTCCCTAGGAGAGTTTATCTTTTCTTGTTGATTTATGGTATAGCAAGCACATGTATATCTGTTTAAGTATAAGAGCCTTTTGTTAGATGGACTCAGACATCCTGGCACTAGCTTTAGGGAGGCTTCACAGGGTCACATCTTGACCTACATACACACACACACACCTACACACACACACACACACACACACACACACACACACACACACACACACACACAGTATTCTTTGTTCACATGTATACCTATGTAAGACGTCATATGTTAATGAACCTATGCATATTCATGTAACCACAATAAAAGGAGTGCTATGGGGAGCCTGGCTGAGAGTCTCTGACGGAGGTCAAGTGGTGGGACGACACTTGGCTCCAGCCAGACACCTCCCTCATGCATGAGTAAACCAGAACCTTGTGTCTTGCTTTGCAGTGTAATTATATTGTCTTCAACGTTCCAGCGAATAGGGTTTATGCTACAAACCTATCATTAATTGGTCCTTCGATGCCGGCTCCCTGGGATCGCATTCACCGGGGGGGGGGGGGGGAGAGGCACGCTGAAAGACTGACGTCAGCCAGGAAGTTCCTGTGGATTCGCTGTCTGTCCTTCTCCTCGATGAATGGCGATCGGCGGGATTCAGGCTGATATTACACGCTAAGCAACGCCAAGTAAGTTTAAAGAGGCCGACTCTATAACCGTGTTGTTGTGCAGTCTCTGCCATTTTGTGAGGCGTTGAGAAGTTCGCTGCTTTGTGGAGCGATAACTGGGTTAGTGTCCCGAAAAAGAAGTTTTGGTTAAATCGCCCAAGGGTCCCAAGCGTCCGGTGTGTGTCCGGTTTTGAAATCGCCCTGGGTGTGTGTCCCGAGCGTCCCTTCATTGGGTTTTGTCGCGCGAGTGGGTGAGCGTCCCACAGCTGGGTCAGGGTCCCGAGCGGTCCGGTGTGAGTCCGGAGTAGGCCTATTTTGTGTTATTGTCATTTTCGTCGTCGTCTCGTTGTTGTTGTTGTGTGTGAGTGTGTGCGGAGCAGAACGCGTGGTGTGTGACGTCAGCAGTTGTTGTTGTTATTATGGTTTCTAAGCAACCAAGAATGAGTTAGAGGGAGAAAGACGTTTGTGCTGGACTTTGCTCCTGGCAGCACAAAGTATTTATGTATAAAAGAGAGAGAGCGAAGGCTCCACAGCTGCGTGGGTGCACGCGAATGCGGTCGCGCGGGTTTCACGCGGACCTGAGCCGTGCGGTTAATCGCAGGCTTATAAATGGAAGAGATTCAAATGTTAGAAGTTTTCAGAAAACACACCAGCCTTGAAGAGTGTGTGGAAAAGGCCAGCCCACATCAGCAGCTGTGCTCTGGTGGGTGGCTTTCCCCCCACCCCTTCCTGACACAAAATGTTAACAGCCTGTGTGCCAGACCATGGACGTAATTGAGGTGGATAGTTGTTAAAAGTAATCTACATTAAGCTTGTGGTTGCTTAAATTCAGTACAATGACATGTGAGGTGAAGTGATATAGGTAAATATTTAAACTAATGAAGTGCATAGAGGCACTTGACCTGTGTGAAAGACTGTCGTCTTATTATGAGCCATTGTTGAGATATACAGCACGCCTGTGAAAACAACTAATATGCTGCAACTACTGTGTGATGTCGCGTTGCAGTTTTGTTTTTGTTTTTTGAGCTGATGAGCAAGCTACACATTATCAGATCAAGAGCTGTCTGAGAGCTGCTCAAAGAGAGGGAAACAGAGAGTGTGCAGCGTTTCCATGAGCAGTTTTTCTGCACCTTGACTCGTGTGTGTGTAGCATCAGTTTTTGTTTATTTGTTTTGTTGGATTAAAAATAATTAAATAAACTGGTGATCATGCCTATGGATCACCATGGCGCATATCTCCAGCCATATGGTTTATTTATGTAGATGAAAAAGTGAGTGTGAATGTGTCTGACATCACAGTGTTTTTGTGCACTGTGCAAAAGTAATTGCCTTTGATTGTGAGTGAGAGCAGTGATTTTGCAGATCACAAGCTATTGTGAAGGGGAAAAAAAAAGAGTGAAAAAGAGACAAATTACATTGTAGACGAAGAAAAATAATCATAGGAAAAAGGTTTTGTGTTGATCAGCCGAAAAACAACTACAATGTCATTTTCTGCTTTTAAGAAAGGATTGTTCACACAAACACAGATAGAGAGATGTGTGATGATTAAGCAGTGATGATAATAATGAAAGTCTCTCAGTCTGTCGTTTACAGGTGGGGAACGGACCTGGATCAATCCTACACGGGCAGCAGTCGTAAGAAAATTATAGGTTGAAATCATTAGAAAAATTAGAAACACTCAGCCAGAATTTTTGGCTGAATTGTTTTGCAGCTTCCCGTCCTCATCCTGAACAAGCAAGATCCAAGGAAACGAATCTCTCCCTGAAGACACCGAGTGCAGTTTCAGAAGCACGAGCATGAACATTTAACAGTGGACAGGAGTCCAAGAGACAATCTGAGCAGAGAGGTCCAGCAGCGCTGTGGGCAAACGGCATCAGAAAGAGAAGAACCATCATCTAGATTGGATGGATGGAGATGCGTTTCCAGCCAGCTGCAACCTCACTGTGTGTGAAGGACTTTTGAGAAGACTGTCTGAGTTTGACATTTGCCATGTTTGGAGTGAGATGGCAATGAAAGAGACAGTGGGACAAAGAGAGACACGGGACAAAGCTGGAAAAAAAGCTGACTGCCATTGGACTGAAAAGTGGGAGAGAAGGAGAGGAGCAGAGGAGGACTGAGGCTGCTGTTTTAGTGTGGCCAATCAAATTAGGTTAAGGAATTCGGGGAGACAAGCGACTGCCTGGAAGTGGAGGATTGACACAGTGTCCAGACCACCACAAAAGGGGGAAGGGGACAAGCACTGAGGTATGCAAGTGTGCTGTTAGAAAATGGAAAGGTGACACCACACATGCAGCTAATATCCACCAGAGATAACACAAGACCATACACAAAGTGTTACACATTAAAAGAGGGTATTTGTAGAAGGGGTTAACAACACACAGTGTGGTTGCCGATGGTAACCTGTTTCAGAAGATACATAAAAACAGAACATATATTAACCCTACTAACAATTCCAAACACAAAATAGCTTATGAAGATTAGACAACATTTTAAGTGTGTGAGTCTGTTTATTATCTTGTCCAAGTCACCTCGTGTGATGTAAAGACCAGTGAAACTCATAGCACATTGCATGCTCTGCTGGATATACAGCTCCACACACATGCAATGAAAATTAGCTTGTTATCTTTCATCAGTGTAAAATAGTGTCAATTTAGCAGACACTTGTTATCAAATACTGAATTTATCCTAAAAAAAATTGACTGTCCAAGTTGCAGGACAACAATTTAACTTTTGTGGAAAACAATCCTGGTTTGACTAACCAGCGATCAGACAATAAATTTAGTGTTAAAATGGTAAATTGGGAGAAGCTTCCTGCTTGATTGATGCAGCAAGTAATTTACTGTATGAGGGAAATTGTCTTTTGTGATAATATTTTGAACATGCATTTCTGTCGTCCTGTCAACTTAGTGGGTTAATAACTGATATGCAAATTAGTTGATCGGTTCTTAGATTAATGAAAGGTGACTGAATTTTAGCACGAGTGAATGAGATGTGTTGGAGTTTGTTGTGTTGAGTGGAGACCCTATAACACTGAGTTTCCTGTTTGATGTGCGAGTGAATTCTGTATCTAGATATACAACTCTGAACAAACGTTTTTTGTGAAGTGCATGACAACATGTTACATGTTTTATGATGAAGGAAAAAGGAAAATTGAATAGAATAGATCTGTGGCCTAAATGAGTGACGAGCACAGACTTGGTGATTAAACTCATAGCTAATATGACATTAGGGTTATGTTGTGTTTTGTGCAGCTGATGATTGATTTGGAGTGAATCTAGCTGATGATTTTTCTTCTGTTGTGAAGTCGAGCCTGCCGATTAGTATGATGGTATGATGCCATGAACCATGCTAATGGTATGATTTACCTGAGGTGAGGAGTTTGTGTCATGACTTAACAAGGCCTTTTTATTTTGATACTTTTACAGTGCACTGAAAGTTTGGTTTGATAATTTGTTATTTTTCATTTTTATCTTTTGAACAGGCACTGATTTTGTTTGTTTATTTCTTTTCTTTAAAGCAGATCTGCACGTCGGGAATTGAAAGTGCTATGCGACCGATCGAGAAAGCCACTCATTTGGGACAATTATTAAATGAAAGTCCCTGTCCAAAACCGGATTCAGCGATGTAATCCTATCAAAAGTTCTTTTTCTTTTTGAAATGACGTCATTTTGCTGAGAGTGGAAACTAAATGCGACAATCGATTCCACTATCAGCAAAGAAAGCATGAATGAATGGAAATAAAAAGGGAAGCTGACTGATTGGTAAAAGAAACTGTGAGAAATTGTATACATCTGCGCAGCGCTAACATTGCATTTTTTTTTTTTCTACAGCATTACAGTTTTTCATGTGGTTTGATCACATGATTTATACCAGGACAACTGGTTGATGTTTTTCTACTATAGGATTTCTGGGTTTACATGTGACTGACATTCTTTCCACAGCTAGGGTTGATTTTATGGTCTTTTTTTTATGGCACCTCTGGAACCTGTTGACCTGTGTCTGACCTCCGTCTGCCCACAGTCAATGTGTATTGCTAATGTTTGTTTCTTTGAGAATGCTGTGGAGGATTCAGCTGAAACGGACAAGTGACATGAGTAAAACAAATAAGAGATTGCGGTATTTATGGAATAGTTTATTATGGGCTCTTTGCTGGCCACTTTGAGCCCATAATAATAATATGTGAGTGGAGTGACTTTGCTTAAGAGAAGTCACCGATTACGTTAATGTTAACTGAGCACATGGGATGATCCATGTTTGGGGCGAATTATGGTAATGATAGTGATTTAATGATTTGAGAAAACATGCACATGACACTTGTCTTGCCCGTGCTGAATGCTTACTACTCTTTTGATATAATTGTTTATACGTGTGAAGGTTGATTTTATTTCCAGATCTTGTGTATGCAGGCTCCTGGTGGAGCCAGTTTTTAAGACAGGGATCCAGGTTTGGTGAGTTGACGCATGAGCGTGTCCATGCGTCAAGAGGTGGGGTCCAGAATTAATATTAAACAATGTTTACTATTATTGTTGCAGTGATTTGTGTGATTAGCTGTTTATTTACAAGTATTAAATCTATGCAAGTGGTGCATCCATGTTCAGATGAGGCTTCGATGGCCTATAAGTGAAGTTCACTGAACTAAAGAATGTGGTTTGATGATTGTTGACATGCTCTCCAAATAGAAGTTTTTTTGAAATATAGTGGTGCAGCAGTGAGGAGAAACATTCCAGGCATAGCGGACAGCCCAGGCAGTGGTTGAGGTCAAAGATCAAGCTGGTTGGGGCCCATCATGAAATCAGACCTTGGAGCCACAGCAAGGACCATGAAACTGCCTGCAAAATAGAGGAGAGGATCGTCCACAAGATGGGAGAGAGACTTCAGGAGGATCAGAGATCATCTTCAGCACAGCAGACAGGACACAGAGAGCTGTGCTACTAAGCTTCCAGGAGATCAAGAGGAGACTTCCCACAGCAAGATTTTAAATAAAATGAAAGATTCAATATTGACGCTGAGGAAGACAACTAAGGTGTACGACGTGCTCTGCCTTAAACCTTCAGCAGCGTTGGAACACGAAAACTCGAGGGATGAGGAGCGTGCCAAGCTCCACCGACAGCGCAGGAGTTCGAGGATGACATCATGATTCTGTGAAAGCACAGGAACCAGAAACTATGGTGGTGATGACAGCAGTTTACTATGAACATCACCTAATGTGCCACTGTACTGTGCATACGATGACACTCTGAAGGCTGCTGGGATCATAACAGCAGTAAGACAACCCTGCACCCTTTCCACAGAGGTGTTTCTCTGCAGAGCGTGGACAATTAAGGAGTCATAAATATCCCCCTCGCAGGACGAAGGCTTGAATGGGGTAATGAGAGGCCATAAAACTAGAGTGCTGAGAGGTCTGCAGCTTTGGAAATAGCTGAGACCCATGTTGACAAACAACAAAACCAACTGGTATGTTTGAATGTTTATTCTACATACGTTTGGACTCTGGTCCTATGGACAATGATGGAAACATCTGGAAGAGACATTCATGACGCCCTGCAGAGCTCAAACCACCCTGCAGAGAGACATGTGATTTGCACACCCGGAGGAAGCATCACCAAGCTGAGATGTTTTTGAAAATGTTACTTTCTTATTTTCACTATTAAATTAACAATTTCTTTGTTTGCTTGTAGGATGCAGTTTGCCATGAGATGAGATCAATGAGGAATGAGATAACTGCTAATACATTTGTTAAACTGTGTATTTTTTCAGTAATTTAGGGTGATTTGACATATGCTGAATATAACAATGTTTGCATTGAAACTGTCAGACATGAGGTATTCATAACTGGGAACTTTTCAAGCATAAAGGTCAAAAAGGGGGGAAATGTTAGATTTGTATTGTTGATTGTCATTTATGCTTAGAAATATTTACTCATATATGCTTAGAAGTGTATATAATCATTGGTGGATTGAAAGGATGTTTCATCCTAAAGTAACAGCTCTGTGTGTTAGGGAGTGCATCCGTTCTTCTAGAGTGTCCTTGGTATAAATCACATACTCCCTAGGAGAGTTTATCTTTTCTTGTTGATTTATGGTATAGCAAGCACATGTATATCTGTTTAAGTATAAGAGCCTTTTGTTAGATGGACTCAGACATCCTGGCACTAGCTTTAGGGAGGCTTCACAGGGTCACATCTTGACCTACATACACACACACACACACACACACACACACACACACACACACACACACACACACACACACACACACACACACAGTATTCTTTGTTCACATGTATACCTATGTAAGACGTCATATGTTAATGAACCTATGCATATTCATGTAACCACAATAAAAGGAGTGCTATGGGGAGCCTGGCTGAGAGTCTCTGACGGAGGTCAAGTGGTGGGACGACACTTGGCTCCAGCCAGACACCTCCCTCATGCATGAGTAAACCAGAACCTTGTGTCTTGCTTTGCAGTGTAATTATATTGTCTTCAACGTTCCAGCGAATAGGGTTTATGCTACAAACCTATCAGTAGGATTTCTGGATATCAGCCACCTCCTCTATCTGCCGGTGGTACATACCGTGCAGGGGCCTGTCCTTCCATGATGGTTCCTCGTCTCCCTCCTCTTTCTTGGGTTTCTGCTGCCTGAGGTATTCACTGAGCACTCGGTCAGTTGGGGCCATCTTCCCAATGTATTCTTGGATGTTCGTTGTCTCATCCTGGACTGTGGTGCTGACACTCACCAGTCCCCGGCCCCCTTCCTTCCGCTTAGCGTACAGCCTCAGGGTGCTGGACTTGGGGTGAAACCCTCCATGCATGGTAAGGAGCTTTCTTGTCTTTATGTCAGTGGCTTCTATCTCCTCCTTTGGCCAGCCTATTATCCCAGCAGGGTACCTGATCACGGGCAGGGCGTACGTGTTGATGGCCCGGATCTTGTTCTTACCATTCAGCTGACTCCTCAGGACTTGCCTGACCCTCTGCAGGTACTTGGTGGTTGCAGCTTTTCTAGCGGCCTCTTCATGGTTCCCATTCGCCTGCGGGATCCCCAGGTACTTGTAACTGTCCTCTATGTCTGCAATGTTGCCTTCTGGTAGTTCAATCCCCTCAGTTCTGACTACCTTCCCTCTCTTTGTTACCATCCGGCTACACTTCTCCAGTCCGAACGACATTCCAATGTCATTGCTGTATAGCCTGGTAGTGTGGATCAGTGAATCGATGTCTCGTTCACTCTTGGCATACAGCTTGATGTCATCCATGTACAGGAGGTGGCTGACAACTGCTCCGTTCCGTAGTCGGTATCCGTAGCCAGTCTTGTTAATGATCTCACTGAGGGGGTTCAGGCCTATGCAGAACAGCAGTGGGGACAGAGCATCTCCTTGGTAGATCCCGCACTTGATGGTGACTTGTGCTATGGGCTTGGAGTTGGCCTCTAGTGTTGTACGCCACATCCCCATTGAGTTCCTGATGAAGGCTCTTAGGGTCCCATTGATCTTGTACAATTCTAGGCATTCCAGTATCCAGCTGTGGGGCATTGAGTCATAGGCCTTCTTGTAATCAATCCAGGCAGTGCACAGGTTGGTTAGTCTGGTCTTGCAGTCTCGGCTGACTGTTCTGTCTACCAGTAGCTGGTGTTTTGCGCCTCTGGTATTCTTGCCAATCCCTTTCTGTGTCCCGCTCATGTATTGACCCATGTGCCTGTTCATCTTAGCCGATATGATGCCTGACAGGAGCTTCCATGTAGTACTGAGGCAGGTTATTGGTCGGTAGTTGGAGGGGACCGGTCCCTTCTTGGGGTCCTTGGGGATCAGGACCGTCCGACCTTCGGTTAGCCATTCCGGGTGTCTCTCGTTAACTAGCAGCTGGTTCATTTGTGCTGCCAGACGCTCGTGGAGTGCAGTCAGCTTCTTCAGCCAGTAGGCGTGAACCATGTCGGGCCCTGGTGCTGTCCAACTCTTCATACTGGAGACCCTTTCTTGGATATCTGCCACTGTGATGGTTACTGGACCCTGTTCAGGGAGGTCGCTGTGGTCTGCCCTCAGATCCACTAGCCACTGAGCATTGCCGTTATGGGTTGCGTCCTTCTCCCATATGCTCTTCCAGTATTGCTCCGTCTCCAGCCTTGGTGGTGCTGTTCTCTTATTGTTCCCTTGCCACTGAGAGTACACCTTTGCTGGTTCTGTGGAGAACAGCTGGTTTATTCTCCTGCCTTCTATCTCTCTGGTGTACCTCCTCAAGCGGCTGGCCAAGGCTATGAGTCTTTGCTTGGCAGTTTCCAAGGCCTCAGGTATGGACAGCTTGCTGTATTTCTTATATATATATACATATATATATATATATACAAACTATTATGTCTCAACCAAGTACTGTATGTTTTTTATATTTTCGGTAGTGTGTCACACAAACAGCAAATGTTGTCAAAAAAGTAAGAAATCTTTGGGGGTGCTTTGATTCATTTTGGGCTAAAGACGGCCCTGCCTGAAAATATAATAAAAGTTTATTTTGCGACCCAGAAAGAGTAATATTAAAACTAAGTAGCTGCCGCCATTGTTGGAAACTGGAACTGGCTGGGCCACGCTATGAATTCTGCGATATGGTTTTTCAATTTTGTTGTCCGGGTGGAAAATCGGGAGAAATTCGGGAGAATGGTGGCTCCGGGAGATTTTTGGGAGGAGCACTGAAATTCGGGATTCTCCCGGAAAAATCGGGAGGGCTGGCATGTATGTACTGGAGACGTCTGGGAAAGCATGAAAAAAAGAGAGATGTGATGTAAATTTTTGTCAAAAATGTCATTTATGACCGGCACCTACCAAGTGATTTGCTATGGGAGGTAATAAAATCTATTACAATTATAAATTTTATCACATTTAATTCAATTCAATTTTATTTATATAGCACCAAATCACAACAACAGTTGCCTCAAGGCGCTTTATATTATACAGTAGATCCTACAATAATAGATACTGAGAAAACCCCAAAAATCATATGATAGGGGATCATAGTGGGAAGGAAAAACTCCCTTTTAACAGGAAGTTTTGGGCACACGTTGTTTTCATAACTGCTTTTGTGTGTGTGTGTGTGTGTGTGTGTGTGTGTGTGTGTGTGTGCGTGCGTGCGTGCGTGCGTGCGTGCGTGCGTGCGTGCGTGCGTGTGTGCGTGCGTGCGTGCGTGCGTGTGTGTGTGTGTGTGTGTGTGTGTGTGTGTGTAAACAATATTTAACTTTTCACCATTGTGCCCATGAGGCCCTGCAACATTTTGCTGCTCAGCCAGACACCCAACACAAACAACAGGGCATTTACAATGGTACCAGTGCAGCTTTGGATATATGTTTGCAGAGTCCATAAAACAGCTGAAAAAACTCTGGAAGAACAATGGGCTTTAAATTCTGCCCCAGAACTGAAGCTCTACCGGTTAAAAGTCGTGAAGTTTCTAAACTGCTAACAACCAGAGTCACTTTGACAACCTCTGACTGGGCAGTATTGATTTTGACTGTCACCCCCAAGATTAATACGAGCCTGAGAGAGATGCATCAATAAGGAGCGGCCCAGACCAGAGATGAGCAGACAGATAAAAAAAAAAAGACATCATCAAAAACTGTCAGTACCAGGCTCTAATCCAGAGTCCAAACTTTTTCTATCAGTGTCTTTGGAAAAAGTAATGGCTATTTCCTTGGTTTCTTTGGTTACTTTTCCTCGTAAAATAAAAAGACAAAGCTGCTTTTCAGGCAATATCCCCACTCTGGGCAGGTTGGTGTGAGGTCTATCAATAAATAGCCATGCGGTTCTTTGGTGGTGTCTTCAAAACTCTCCAAGAAGAAATGTTGGAGTCCAGGAAATATTTAACAAGCTAACGTATTAATCTGTTATTAAATGTGGAGGTTTTGAATAACAGTACGTAAGTACTGTTCATCCTGATGGTTTTGCTGTGTTTACCTTGCAAAAATACAAAACGACTGAGCATCATGACACTAATGTTTTTATGGTGTCTGTAATGTGTAAAAATACAGACCACCTTTGGTTGATTTAAGTTTGACAAATGACATTGCCCAAAAAACCAAAATGATCCTGGTGCGAGGGAAACAAACTTTCATCTTCAAACAAATTAGGCAAGCCTTTAATGAATTTAATCCTGGCCATCTTGGCCATGAAACGTGAACATGAAGAAACCATAGATGACCTGGACAGTGTTGGAGTCATCATCAAAGGTGTAAGTGCTTTACAACCTTGTTAGCATTGCACATGCCCTTACCATTTTATTTGGCCACATGTATTCATTGGACTTACCCAATGAATACATGTGGCCACAAATGTTTGTGGTTGAAGAAATTCTGGAACATTCCTGGATGGGATCTGGCCTTAACAAAGGCTCAAAACTAAACGAAAACAATTTGAGGGAATGTGTAGACAAGATATGGTAAGTAGACTGTGGAGGATTAAAGACCTTCTGTAAACCTTGTCATACAAACTCCCAGTCAGAATATCATGCAGGGACCACCAGAGTCCAGAATAAACCGGATAAGAGGTCAGTATCACCAAACCTTTATACAATTTTATGACTAAAAAGGATTTGCAATAAAATGTGACTATCACAGTGAAAGGCCACTAATGATTTACAGAGTACTTTTAATGGTGCAACCTGCCAGCAATGTAGCATCACCTAATAACTCAATCTAGCCAGCAGAAAAATTATGGGTGCTTTTCTTTAACCAAATCCACCCTAAATAAATGCGATCCCATGGGGACACTTATTACATCCACTAAGTGCTTTGCTAAGGAAATAATTGGTGGCACATTGCTGTGAGGTGTTTGGACATTTCTTAATTAATATTGCAGCAGGTCCAGTTTACATAAAGACAAAACCAAGGAAAAAAGAATCAGTTTTAAAATACGACCCTCACTCTAAAACAAACTAGAGAGAAGAAAAACAGTGGCACAATCACATGTGCAGCCCATCCTCCAACTGACTATGCTTGCTGCACAACATGATTAATGTCCTTTCACTCATTACTTGAATCATACTGAAGGGCAGTATTATCGCAAAGTGCTTGAATGACAACGCGATCTACTCAGCATGGACTTCAAAACATTGTAACATCCCAAAACCACAATTTTCAACGACTACACATCTAAACAGAAGAAGACACTTTCTGCTACTTCCTCTTTTATTACCTTCCTTTGATGCCCTGGGTCCTAAAGCCTTTCCCATTACATAGACATACATTCTGAGACCAACACTGAATAAGTTTCAAAATGCTCTTTTTTTAAACTGATACTTTTTATTTCTTCATGTTTGTAATTCAGCACAGTTCACACTTAAAGTTGTGCCACGGAAAAATCTGCCAGTGGCCTCTGCAGGGCAGAGTCAGCAGACATAAGCCAGCAGTTCTTTGTGACAGGAGGGTCGATGCTGTAATCAGTAGCGTTGTCACTACAAAAGGAGAAAAAAAGATTATAGGTGGAATCTTAAACGGCTTTCTGTTTTGAATGAAGAAACTGAAAACATTACAAAAAACGTACCTTGTAACATCTATCTCTTGGTTTTTAATCTTTAGTTTTGTGACAGGAACTTGCTGCACCACCTCATACACTGCAGGCTTTACAGCTGGAAAAAGGGAGTAAAACAATAAAATAGGACCTGACATTTAGAATCAGATACTAAAACAGACACAGCATCAAGATATTTTTACAGAAAACACCACTGCTGGTTGTAAACGGGTTTTTCTTAACTACTGTATATACACAATTTTCCAGCTCATGCAGTGAATATTCACACATACACAAAAACCTTCCACTCACCTAAAAGTCCTTCAGAGTCGTTGGCCGAGCGATGCTTTTTTAAAACTGGCCAAAGGAATTTGTTGCCATTCTTCTCATGAACTAAGATCACCAGGCGCATCTTTCCAGCTGTAACATGTATTTTCTTGTTGTGCACAACCACTGTCACACTGCAAGGATATGGAGTTTATTTGAACTTTTTAAAGCTCTGTAAAGTTTCTGAGCATTTCACATATTTTGGCAGATTTTTGTTCTGCACATAATACAATAATAATGAAACTTCTGTAATATGAGAGGGTGCACAGGCTGACTATCATGCCTAAGAGCAAATTCATCTTGAAACTTGAAAGGTTTGCTAGTCTCACAAGATCCCTTTAGTTACACCAGTCAAGACATACTATAGGCCTATTTTTCCACAGGCAACACGTTCAAAGATGCACAGCATCCAACATCAGATGCTCTTTTGCGGGTAATGTGAAGTTGCTCTCCATTCATATTGGAATATCGTTGAATGAGGCAAGTTGTATAGTTTTGTGTGCTGCATTAGAGTAGAAAAGCGCTGTGTAAAAACTGGTCCATTTATCATTGGCTAATGAGTTATCAGTTAAAAGTCATTTGCCAGTAAGTGTGTGGTTTCCCAGTCAGGCCTACCCCTCCTTATCACATCTCGTCTTTCCAACTAAATTCCAGGCTTTAAAACAAAATTTCAGAAATTAACAGGTGACATAATTTGATGCTATATCGCCAAAGAAAAAAATAGTTACTCTCAATCGTTTCATATTTATCATAACGTCCTAAATCGTAATTTGCTTAGATAAGTAGCAATAGGAATAATATTGTTTTAAAAATTTACCACCTTTTTTAAATCTTTTTTTCTGCAATTAGCAGGCACCGCTGTGATGCCTGCCAAATGCTGCAGTGGGCTCCTGACAGCCTTGTGTTCAGATTACACTTCCAAAACTATTAAAGGCATTACAAAGGGCCACAATTTTATGGATTATAATGAAATGAAAGATGAAAATTGTTTCCCAAAACAAAGCTAAGGAGAAAGTGACCAAGATGTACAAACACGAACACCAACAAAGACGAATCTTGTAATTCTGAAGATGAGAAGAGTTTCTGTCACTGACAAAAAAAATTGTTCCACTTTTGTGGGTGTACAGAACCTTTAATGTAAGCATGAGTTTTAAAAAGCATTATAAGAATAATGTTGTGCAGCCAATTTGCTCTGCATTTGTAAACTACTAACCTTGTTGAAGGGTCTGCTTACCAAACTAGATCTCACTAAAAACATTTCATATGTTTAATCGGTACAAATAAAAATCTGTGATAACTCCATTTGTTGCGTGTTTATTCTCTTGTTCAGTCTGAAAAGTCTGAAAACTCTTGTTCAGTAAGAAAAGAAGACCAGACACCAGCGAGGGAGGATAAGAAGGACAGACGCAACAACATTGTCATCCCCTATGTAGCCGGTGTATCAGAGAAACTCAGGAGAGTTTTCTCCAAGCATGACATCCCAGTGTATTTCAGACCCAGCAACACGCTCAGACAGAAACTGGTTCACCCGAAAGACAAAACGCCAAAACACAAACTTAACAATGTGGTGTATGCTGTACAGTGCAGCGAGGAATGCCCAGACCTCTACATTGGAGAGACCAAACAGCCACTTCACAAGCGCATGGCACAACACAGAAGAGCCACCTCCACAGGACAAGACTCAGCAGTCCATCTGCATCTTAAGGATGAAGGTCACTCTTTCGAGGATGCCAATGTTCACATTTTGGACAGAGAGGACAGATGGTTTGAAAGAGGAGTGAAAGAAGCCATCTATGTCCACTGTGAGCGACCATCTTTGAACAGAGGCGGGGGTTTACGACACCAACTCTCTGCCATCTATAATCCAGTTTTGAGATCCCTTCCCAGACGCCTTAACGCCCACTCACATCCTGGGCCATGTGACCTCAGGAATTCACATGATAAGGTGGGGCCAGGTTTCACAATGAACACACCCGAAACTCTGGCTGATTGGGACCCACACCCAGTTTCCCACCTTGGCTCAGGCGATTAGAGGATCATCAGGGGGTCCTTTTGTCCCTCTGTGGGGGGTCACTCCCACTAGGCTTATATCTGGGACTCTCCACCATTTGACCTTAGAACTGAAGAAGCTTCTCGGATGAGAGGTGAAACGTCTTCAAGCAACTTAAAGAAGTCCAGACGCTTTTCTTTGCAAGCTCCTTTGACTACGATGACCTGGATGACTGAGAACCTTCACAGACATATTCAGTCTGAAACATGTAAGCTAATTTAGGATTCGTCATCTCCTATACTTCTTGGAAAAAGTGAAGTTACATATCTGTATACAATACTGAAAACATGAGTTTGTACCATTATATTGCAAGATTACCTCCCAGCTGTGATGGTATCCTGTCCAGTGTGATGTGCCACAGTCTGTCCTTCTCGTACAGTCACGCCCCTGGAGTCAATCTCAAAATGATGGTCAGTTTGGAAGTGTATAAAAATACTGTTGAAGCCTCCATTCACAACTGAATCAAGCTCACCATTCACAAACAGCTCTGGAACAAAAGAGAAATGCAGCTCTTAACACACTTCACAAATTGGGGATTATATTAAAATGCTAATGAGAAATTAGAATAGTAAGATTTTATTATGCATGAAAAGAAAAAATATATCAGGGTTCATTAAATTAGGAAAAGTTAACACTACTGACCCTCACTGGGATGGTGAAGTAGTTTAAGTTGTAGTGAGCCACTGACATCAAAGCACAATGGAACAGTCTGATTCTCAGTGTTTATTAAAAACCTGTGAAGAAGAGGAACTAGATACACATAGACACACTGAGTCAGTATATAGAAACTCTGTTCCTCAAAATAAAAAGCTTAACATTCAACACCAACTTTACTGTTTTCACATATTAGTCACTTTACTTCTTTTGGGTAGTAAACATTGAAAAAACAAATTCAGGTTTTTTTAAACATGGAAATTAATTTTTATAAATCTATAAAAGAACAACACCTCATGCCACAGATACACAGTTTTAGAAAATAGACTAAATACAAATAATTTTCTTTGTTTAAGTAATCATGTGAGGAAGTATCGTGATGATATGTTTTTGTTTACATTTTAACCTGTAGATGCCATTTACAAAATCCTCTCTGAGGATCTATCTTTATACTATCAATAAAATACAATACCATCAGTTGCCTGTGGGACATTGGCAGCTATAGAGAAGAACGGGACCACATGGACACGGGGAACAGGACCTACAAACAAATTTAGACAATAGTTACGCACAGTAATATTGCAAAGCTCTGATGGATATTGTATGACTTTGGACAAAACATGTATGTTCTTATATTAAACATCAAGCAATAAATACACACTTTGTTCTATGGCAAATATTTACATTAACAAAAACAATTTCCTTTGTTTAAGTCAGTGGTGTCCAAATCCAGGCCTCAAGGGCTGGTGTCTTGCAGGGTTTAGATGTGTCCTTGATCTGACACAGCTGATTTAAGTCCTCAACATGTCTTGAAGTTCAGGTGTGTAGACCCAGGGTGAGATCTAAAACCTGCAGGACACCGGCCCTCAAAGCCTGGAGTTGGCCAAGCCTGCTTTAAGTCATCAGTTGGGGAAGTATCATGAGTTTAACCTGGAGATGCCATGTATAAAATCCCCTGTAAAATCTTTAATTCTATCAAAAGAAAAAAGAAAGTATGCCATCCATGCAATACTATACCTTTAGGTGCCAGTGGAAAATCACTAGAAGTGTCTAGAAGTCCACTCCTGAGTGTAACTACAAAAAAATTCAGACAACATTAGTTACGCACAAGAATTTTGTAAAGCTCTGGTGAATTTTGTATAACTTCAGACATCACTGTTTTCATATTCAACCTCAAACAAAAAACACACTTAATGTGATTCTAATGATTTCTATTATTTGATAACATCTTGTAACTGCTCTATATAGCTGAAAATTAAGATGTGCACACACAAAAAAGAGAAATGAAAGAAGTAAGGAGTGGATTTTAATTGAAGGAGCCAGACATAGTTTGGACCTCTAAAACATAAAAAGGAAAAAAAGTCATACAAATCCTATTCATATGAAAGACACGTCTTGTATTTTCAGTATGTCATCCATGCAATACTATACCACGAGTGTTTTTCTTTAAAACACGAACAGGGGCCTGATGCCTGGGGGGGTTAACAGGAGCATGTTTGAACTTGGCCATACCAGTACCTACAAAAAAATTCAGACAACATTAGTTACATACAAGAATATCACAAAAGTCTGGTGAATACTGTATGGCTTCAGACAATACATCACTAAAAGCTCAAAAGGAAAAATAATAATAATAAAAACCAAATCGTGTAAAAAAGAACAAAAAAAAAAAACTTCTTGTATTTTCAATATACCATCCATGCAATACAATGTAAAAATACGCTTTATACCATGAACAGGAACATGTTGGATCCTGGTCCTGCGGTTAACAGGAACTACAAAAAATTCAGACAAGAATATTGCAAAGTTCTGGCAAATATTGTATGATTTCAGGCAAGGCATCACTATTCTCATATTTAATCACCAACAAAACACTAAATAGAAACTTTACTTGTAATAATTTCTATTATTACAAGTAATAATAAAAATTAATAATTTATATTATTACATAACTGTTTAGTTTTCAATTTTTCTACATTTTCTAGTAGTTAAATTATAAATACTCAATGGTTCTCTTTTATGTGACAGAGAAACAACAAATAATTAAGTGAATTGATCCAAATTAAATACTTGAATTTTAATAATCTTTTAATAACCTCCAGTGAAATGCCTTCTCTGTGGTGTTTCACCTTCCTTGGGTTTATGAAGCACATCTGTGTTCTCTCCGGGAGGCTTTGTAACCACCATGGATGTGAGAGGGGTCACAAAACTGTACCTCACTGACAGCTCCAAAGCCTCCTTCTTCACTTTCTCTTTCTCAGTTTCAGATAACTGAAGCCTGTGTCACAAAGGATTAAACGAATAAGGGGTTTGACACAGAAATCAAATGTAATTAAGTAATTAAAAAAAAATGTTTCCATGTCCAAAGATAATCCAGTGTTTTGAAAATATTGATATAGGGTTACAAACCTGAAAGGCTGTTTGAATTATGAACATGGATAAATTAATATACTACTTCCTTCAAGAAGGATTTGCAGCTGTATCGCAACAGCTGTGACACCCCAGAGTTAAAGAAATAAATTTACTTTGGAAACCAGCCTTTAGTCCAGAGTCAACCGGTTAAAAAGTACACAAATAAATTAAATAGAATATGGTGGTAAGATTGTTACCATCTCATATCACCATTAAAACTGGAAAGTGTGCAGTATTTTCCTAACAAATATATAAAGGTGTGTAAAACAGAATCTTTTGGGCCTTGGACTGAACAAACCATTTCTTCTTCAGGCTCAGGTAAATTATGATGAGCCTTACCCGAAATCTCAGCTTTGCTGTGCCAATCAACAACTACCCTTTAAAATAAGCTCATCACCTGAAAAGAAAAAAAGTGGAAAGATGTTGTAAGTCAAACTCACTCTTTGTCCAGAAGCTGTTTAACTGTGAGGTATGCCCAAACCCTCTGGATACGGTCATCAGACACTGTTCCAGTGGATTCCACGGTTTCATTTGGGTTAGAGAACATTATTCTTCTATTACTCTGTAATAAATTAATTGTAACGTCAGTCTATCACAAAAAAGGTTTTGAGAAGAGTTCTGCTGATGAGTCCTGTGGATTGATTCTTACTGAAATAGCCACAACTTGAGGGGTGAAGGTTTCAATGTTATTATCTGTGATCTCACCGGCCACCACAATCTCAGAACCATTATAATACTGACTGAAGTTAGTCTGGGTTAGATTGGTCGCACCCACATAGATCATTGTCACATCTGTCAGTAGAGGTGTGGCCACCTCTTCATAGAAACCCTGTTGACATACAGTGTGGAAGTGATACAAATCATGCTCTTTTTTCTTTCAATTCTCAGGGGTTTCAAATCACATAAAAGAAGAGCATGCATAATTTAAATACCTTCAGCTGTAAATCAGCATCAGAGTCTTCATAAATCCGCCGTGCCACACCGTTATTTTGCAGCGACATTTTCTCAAGGAAATTAAAATCAACATCAAAACCGAAACCGAGACAGTACAGTGGGAATTTGCCTGCAATAGCCTGTCTTACATTTGACTGGATTTTCTCCAGATTTGTCACCCCTGAAAAGAGACGAGACATACCCAGTTCAGCTCAGAAACAATGTAGTCTCATAAGTCATAATAAATCAGGACTTTTAACCACAATAAGCTCATAAAGATCTCAGTTTCATGAAATATTTGTGTACATTTGTTTACAGATGTGTTTTATTACAACCTGAGGTTGGGTCTCCATCTGTGAGAAGTATAAGGATAGATGCTGAACCTTCTCTGTTATGTGCATTCAGCATACGTGCTCCTTGCAGCACTGCTTCATTTATGTTTGTGGCTGAAATGCAACAACAACAAATGCATTTTCAGTACTGCTATTCTCCTCCCAACTGTTGATATTCCAAAATGTGTATTTACTGCAACTTCTCACATCCTCTGTCTTGAATATTGCGTGCAAAGTTTTTGGCACTTTCCAGGTTTTTGCTGTTGGCCTGAACGAGTTCTCGCTTCCAGTAAGAAATTCTGTCATCAAAAGTGATCAGACCAAAGTGATCATCTTCTGCCAGATCATTCAGAATGTGGATTAATGCGGTCCTAGTCTGGTTAAGAAAACATAATTCATGGCTACATATTGTTTTTCTTTTCATTAAAAATGTAAAATAATATCAGAAACTGACCCTTCAAATACTTTACCTGCTCAATTTTTCTGCCCCCCATTGAGCCACTTTGATCAATAACAAAGACGACATTTTTTGGTATCCGTGGAAGATCAGATGGTGCAAAATGATGAACAAAGTACCCGTCAGATTTCTAAGGCGGCGTTATGAAAAAAAACAAAAAACAAAACTTGATTGGTTATAGGATTATTCAAGAAGCTTTTTAGCCCAAGTCATACGGTTTGTGTTGCTAAAAGACCAGGGTTTACCTTGATGTGTCCCAGTCCATTATCCCTGTTAACGTCGTAAACAATAACCAAATCTCCATTCATACCCTGATCTCCACAGCTGTCACACATTTTCTGTTGGTCGACTGTTGGATAGAAATACACCCACGCCTGGAAACAGAGTGAATCACAGAGTTTAGGAACTTGAAAGAGAGAGATGTCAGTGATTTTATTTTCTGTATACATGGTCTGCTGAAAATGTAAATGCAAACAGAATTAAATGATTAGTAAACTACTGAAATTATGTTTTTGAATTGTGAATTTGTGAATTATAAGGACCCAAGATGCGGCAGCAGTGGTGCAAGTGACTTTATTTACCAACAGTGGATACAACAGAGATGGCGAGGGTGACACATGAAACTAAGAAAACCTAAACTGGAAAAACTAACTGAAACTAACCGGAAAGAGATATGCAGGGAGGCACAGGAAAATACACAGGAAGACGGACGGAGAGAAGCAGACGAACCAGCAACGAGGACGAGGGAACACACACTTACACACACCAGTAATCAGGGGATGGGAAACAGGAGGGAAACACACTTGGGAGACATAACTGCTGACGAGGCAGGGGAAACGTAAACAGAACACACTGACATCAGACAGAGACCTTCTAAGTAAAACAGGAAACACACCGACTGAACACGACACACACCAACTAAACACAGACTGGAGGACACCGACATAGGAACATGAAATGTGAAACAGAAGAGTACAAAAACCCAAGATAACCAAAACCACAGAATAATAATAAACTTAACATAAACACGGAGTCACAGACTCTGGACCATGACAATATGTATTTGAACCACTGTATCGTGAATACTTCAGAAAACCAAAAACACTTCACTGCTGCAAAGACAAATGTGGGTTAAAACTTAGCCATGTACAGAAAAAAACATATTAAGAAGATTTAGAAACCAGCCTCTTTTCTAGTCTCTTTGGGCTGTTTTTTCTCTGCTTTGTGTTCATCTGTAAACACTAAAAGCAAGACTGTCTTCATCCGCAATATGATAGGGATCTGTGTTTGTGTGTGGGACTGTAGCCTCAGGTTTCTGTTGTTTTCTGGTAATTATGTAACTGTTTCAGGTCATTTTATGGAGTGATGATAACGTAATTTAACAAGTAATGTAACAAGTAATGTAACAAATTACCTTCTCCTGCAAGTAAGAAAGTAATGTTCTACATTACTGTTTTTTTGTTAAGTATTGTGTGATAGTTGATTTTTCTTGAGTAATGACCCAAACACTGGTGCTGACAGCATTTTTCTAGTCCAATCATTTTCTTCCAAACCTTTTATGAGCCAATCAGACTTTGTTTGGTGTGTTTTAAAATCTCAGTTCTCTTCTGCCATTCATTCATCCAGCCTGTCTCATCACCATGTCCACCTCCGACTGATCATTCAGAGGCGCATCCATGTCTCCATCTTCACCTTCACCTTCACTGGCATCTAGAATCCATGGGGATCCTGCCCTTATGCCTATCATTGCTGGGACCTCATTATACTATGATGGTTCATCAGAATCTAATCGCCAAATAATTATTAATCCAATTCTGTATCTCATGTAAATTCTGTAAATCATGTTCAGTTCTTCCAAGTGATCTCTAGTTAATAAACTGCTGTAGGATTTTTACGATTTGGAAGCACGATGTGCTGCCATCTACATTACGCCAGACATCAGAACTTTGCTAGCATTTGTGTTGTGTACAAGGATGAGAAATGAGCCATAATGTTGGAAGAAATATCATTGTTACCATAATGGTTATTTGTGCATTTTACTCATTTTATAGTCATTCATTTTACACTGAGATCAAGCTCCCTCTTACTGCAAATGAATAACAACCTGTTAGTACCTCAAACTGTCTCTTGTTAGAAAGCTCGTGTTTTTTTACTGTTCTGCAACAAAAAAGATTTCAGTACCTGTTTATCTGCATGTGTTTTGGTGATGGCATTAGCGAGGGCATTGGTGCTCAGGCCTCCTTTCACATTGATGAAACTGATGCCAGCTTCCTCGTGAATGTGCACATCCACCTGGTAATAAATACAATATAATAAAAATAAAAGATCTCATCATGTGTGATGTTATCTCAGCATTTTCCACTAATAGATACCAATAAGACAGTCACCTTGAAGTCACTGACAGGCTGTGTGGGTCGAGTATGAATTTGCAGCTCGTACTTGCCATGTGTGCGTTTCATTAATTCCTCATATGTGAGTTCAAAAGTGACCTTTTTGTGAGCAGCCACAGTTACAGAGGTCTTAAATTCCTCCAGTGTCCTCCCTACAGAACTAAAGCAGAAAAAAATGATCTCACTAAATTGCGATTATGGCTGTAGTTTGGACCTGAGCAGAGAATAAGATTAACTAAATATATTTTCCTATTCGCATTAACATTATTTTAGAGAAATGAAGAAAGAAGAGAAAACACAAGAACAGACCAAACTAATTTTGAATGACAGAAATATTTTCTTTTTCTTCTTCTTTATCCAAAGGAACACTCAGTGTATTTGTACAATACCTATCATTTAATCATTTAGTTAATACCTGACAAGTCCAGCACTTTCACCACGGGACACAGCTTCAGTGTACTGCTGCTGAGCTTGCTCCTTAGCTTTCACAACACCATCATAAACCTGGCCATCGATAAACCTGAAAAGGACCAAGAAAAGCCCTTGTGTAAATGCACATACTACTGAGTATCCTGTCATTTATTCTTCACTGTAGAATTCATTATTTGCAAATATCTCTGGATGGTTACACATTATTTTAACTTCACACACATTCGAAATTTACTGATGAAGGCATTCTTGGGAATCTGAACATGAAATTCAATTTCCTTTGACTCGTTCATACGATTGGCCACACGGCTTGTGATGACAGTGGTGGCATAACGACTGGTCACTGTGGAGTTGATGTGAAAGCTGTAGATGTCCCAGTCATCCTGAGCAAACACAGGGGGCACATTTCACCGAAAACATAATGGTTAACTGAGCTTAGCAGCTGACCAAAGGTCAAATTTAGCAGAAAAATAATTTGTTTTTGGATGATATCATCGCCATGAGGGAAATAGATACACATCCACACCATAAATGTGACTGGTTATGTGCTGAAAAACATCAACACATGGAAATAAATGAATTAATAGAATCACCAGCTGACACACTGCAGCTGCTGGGTGCAATAAATTATCAAATATTTATTGCAACCTGATAAATGCCAACAGTTCACCAGGATGCAGTAAATACATGGAAACAGAGTTTTACACTGTGCTATGTGTTGATTTTTGTTTTGTTTTGTTTTGTTTTGTTTTTGTGGATGATGATAAATCGCTTAATCTAGCACTAACCATCACTGTTATTAAATGTATATCTTTAAACATTAAAATGAGCTAATAGACTACTTTATACTCTGACTCTAGACAAAGGATACAGTAAACATGCACACATTCAGGATTTCTTCACTTCAGGTGATTACATTATCTTCTATCTGTTACTTAAAGGCTTAAGCTTATTCCAGTCCTTATGTTAAATTATTATCATGTAATAGGACCAACATGAAGTAACCCTGGAGGAAGAAGTCAAAAGGACCTTCACCCTGCAAAGTTCAGTGTATTTCACCTGACTGAAAGACGCCAAGAGAGATAAAAATCAATGTACCTCATAAATCTCTTGTTATCTGTGAAGTATAAATAGCACTTTTTAAGGATTTTGTTACATTGAAATACTGTTGCTGCCCTTTATGTGTACTGAACTTACCTTGTTTGGCTGTGTGGAAGCCAAAACCAGCAGGAATATGATGAAGGTGATTTGCACCACGGTTCTCCCCATGACGCCTCCAACCAAAATGCCAGCAAAACAGCCAAAACACTCTTTTGAACTCAAACAAGGACAGCGTTATTGTGTACCTATTTTTTTAAAGTTCAAACTCTGTTTTCCCTATCTCCAGTTTCAACAACTGTCTGTGACAAAAACACCCACTCGCATAAGTAAATCAGTAATTTACCAGAAGTCCAGCAGTTTCTGTGGGAGTTCATGTTTACATTGAGGGTCAAACCTTTGCACTTTACCAGGACTTTGGTCCCACGGCTGTCTTTTCATTAGTGACAGGAAATTCTGTTTCCTGTCTTGGCAATAATTTGTCTTTCCATTACTAGTGACTGTAACTAATAATGTTTTGTTTAGGGCAAAAAAAATATTTATGACTTAAAGTATGTAGTTGAGACTGTGCCATTCTGAAACCATCTGAAAGGTGCTGGGAAAAACAGCCTTGAAGGTTTCATTGCAAGCATTAGATAAAGCATTCATCACTGGCATGAATATCATGGTTATTTGGGGCTTTTAATGATTTACTTGAAAAGTTCTTTTTCCAAGGTTGAATACAGCATTCATCTTTAACGACTTTAAAAAGCATGAATTGGATTATTTTTTAAATTTATTTTAAATTTTATCTAATCCACACAGTGTCAAATCTATACATACACCATCATTAATATTTGGTTTAAAGTCGTTTCGCAAATTGAACCCAAGCCAAATGCTTTTGGTAGCAATTAACAAGCTTCTGGCATAATTTGGCTGGATATTTAACCACTCTTCTTGGCATAATTGGCATAACTGAGTTCATTTAAATTAGTTTCTTTGCATAGAGCCAGCTTTTAAGTGTTGTCCACATAGGATTAAGGCTGAAGCTTTGGCCATTGCAGATGTTTGCTTTCTTTATCCAAAACTGTAATTGGCGTGTGCTTCAGATTAGCATTCTGTTGGAACACCCAGCTGTGTCCAAATCACCTCCAAGTCAACATATGTGGAGTCCTCCTGCTCCTGCTTCATTATTTCATCCACCTTGTGCAGTGTTGCAGTACCACTAGCAACAAAACAGCTCCAGACCACGACACTACCACCACCAGGCTTGACTGCGGGTACAGAGTTTTCAGGTTTCTTAGCCTCACCTTTACTCCTCCAAACATACCTCTTGTCATTGTGGCCAAGTAGCTTAATCTTTTCTCCATCTGTCCAAAACATTTTTTCTAGAAGCCAGTTTGCTTGCCCATGTGGGCAGCTGCAGGTTTCAATCAATATTAAATCTGTGGAATTTGGAGCAGGGGTTTCTTTCTTGGTCAACATGTCTTGGTCGATGATGAAACCAGTTTCCAGTTGGTAGCGTACTTGAACATTGGTAGATCCAGTGTTGTTCCTGAACATCACTAATTTCCTCACATCTGAGGGTGGCTGCTGGCCTTCTTTAAGACCTTGGCAATGTGGTGACACATCCAGATTGACTTGTGTATATACACAACTGTTTAAACTAGCAATCTTGGAATCTCCAGTTATTTAGAAATGCTTCCAAGACACCTTGACAATTTGTGTAATTCTGGAGTTCTACTTTTTAGATTTCCTTGGACAATAATAATAACAATGGATTGCATTTATATAGCGCTTTTTGGGGCCCTCAAAGCGCTTTACAATTCCATTATTCATTCACACACTGGTGGAGGCAAGCTACAGTTGTAGCCACAGCTGCCTTGGGGCAGACTGACAGAGGCGGTAGGTGAAGTGTCTTGCCCAAGGACACAACGACTGAGACTGTCCGAGCCGGGGCTCAAACCGGCAACCTTCCGGTTACAAGACGAACTGCCAACTCTTTGAGCCACAATCAAGATCAGGATGATCTTCAAACTGCAGTGTCAAGTGTATTATGCCTGACAGAAAGATACTAATACACAAAAACTTTAAGTAAACACCTCAGAAATCTCCTATTATCAGTGAAATACAAATACCAGTGGTGAAATGTGGATTTTAACATAGATTTTAGCCTCTGTTTGGTGAAATATAGAGTGATAACTTTCCCAGAACTGCATTTGCAAAACTGTCTTTTCATTTGTAATAAGCAATACTGTTTTGGCGAATCAGAGTGGAGAAGAGTAAAGACCCAGAGACAATTTGGCTTGTGACTACTAATGAAAGCAGTATGTGACTAATATTGTGTGGTGTCAAGCAAAAATGAATTTATTTATGTCTTCAAGTATGTACAGCTTTTTTTTGAGAAGGTATCAATCTGACAAGGTCAGGAAACTGCTGGGAAAACAGGTGATATAGCAGGCAAAAGCAATCATACATCTAGCTGTCATTGCAAGCATTAGATTTAAAGACAGACGTTACAGTGGAAAGCACAAAGAAAACTACTGCATAGGAGATTAAAAAAAATATCTAGGTCATTATTAAAGATCTACCTTATAGACAAATAATCCATTTTCAATTACTCTCTAATGTGCAAAAGTGAAACAATTTTAAAGGGTCATGCCAATGATTTTACATTTAAGGTTCAGTTTATGATGTGTTATACTCAGTCTGCGTAATGTGTTTTGTGAATTTGAAATTATTTTTTTAAATGTTGAAAGATAACAACCCTGATGATGTAAAGATGCTAGCGTGTTGCATTATGGGAAATCTAGCGTCCTCTAATTCTGCAAATATAGAACATTTCTGTTTTGGTTCCCCAAAAGTGTTTATTGTGCCTTTACAGAACTGCTTGGCTTACCATACTGACTGTGTAGTTTTACACGGGGAAACAAGGGACCACATTTATAAAAGCAAGTGTTTTCTTAAGATGACTGTGCCATTTGTACTCAAAAATACACAAAATGACTTATGCAACCCCAGAACTCTTGTAAGGGAGTAAATGATTTATGCAAGAGATGTATTAAAGTATTGTTTTTGACTAAAATAGTGAAAGCACTATATTTTTTGGAAATCCTTGAATCATTTTAGCCTTAATACGTATAAGCATGAGCTAAAAGGCCAGCATCTAATATACAATTTTGAAAACCTACCGGTATGCCTATTACGCAAACATCAAACAGTTGTGGCTTTTCGGTAATTCACATTCATCATATGCCCCCCTAATATTATTACATCAACAGCATTTATCAAACGAAAACCATCCACGCAGTAATCTCTTAAAAACCACAAGGCAACAATATGTAAAGCTACAGATTGCATTAGTAGAGGTATGGGATGATTATGATTTTGACTCGTGTGTTGAGTCCTTCAGCCCTCCTTATGTATGATTTCAATCGCTTTCTCTGAACAACATCCACTCTAAACACAGAACACCACTCAGTGGGGATTCAGAGAACATCCGTGTGGTCATGCAGGCTGCTGTGCAGGTGCTAAAGCAATCCCACAAGAACATGACTTCAGTGAACAAGGAAACTTACACAAGTATATGCTAACCTAATGCAGCTTTGGATATTCATTAATCTTTTTACAATCTCTGATATTTAATGTACCGCAACACCGGATTGTAGTGTTTAGCTGTGTTTTGTTGCTAAATTAAACATGTTTTAATCCACATTCATTATTCAAATCACATAATTTACCTGTGAAGGTGAAAGCTTATATAGAATATATCTAGAGTATGCTTTGAATCTAAATGCTTTTCTTCAAAAAACAGAAACTGCATTTCAAGGCACTCTCACAGGTGTTTTTTTTTTCCACCTGAAGATAAAGTTCAAGTTCATTCAAATCTCTTAAGGATGTTTCAAGCGCTTGTGCTGGAAGCATTTCATCGATGAAGAATGAAACCTATCCTTGGACTGAGAGAGAGTAAAGCGACTGGCCTTAGTGACCAGGATGTCAAGTCTTCACAGTGATGGCATGATGGTGGCAAATAAGGTGTTGCATTAAGACACGTAACTGCAGCACCAACCTACAGATTATCTAATGGTAACTGTACAAACACAGGAGCTATTTACAGACTGACGATAATTCATATATACACTCGGCAGCTTATATATATATGAGTGAGATGAGCAACACAAACATCAGCTGTTTAACTGAAAACACAATATGAATGAGAAATACAGTATGTACATTCAATGCACATACAGAAAAAGAAATCTGCACTTTAATGCACGATTCAGCTAATTACAAGTGGACTGCACTCAAGGATTATGCATTGTAATACGGACATGAGGTATGTTGATGCAAAATGACACAAATAACAAAAAGACTAAGGATGAGTATGTACATATGATTACATACGTGCTGGTTATATATATTTACACTATTATGTACAGATTGACTAGAACTACAATGAGATATATTTTTGGTAACGGAGTTGGAAGACACAATGCTACAGAGATTAGAGAGTCCTCGCCTTGGGGTCAGTTGGCTGATATGATGGTGCTGGAATGGAGCTGTGGGTATCCTGAGCTGAGGCCACAGCAGGAAAGGCAAAGACTCCTGGAGGAAGGGGAAAGAAAAACCCAGGCCACTGGCTAATAGAGAGAGGTGAGGGCAAGGCCCTGAATGGAGCAGGAGAGTGATGCTGATAAGAGGGATGTGCCCCCGCCGGCGGGGTAGCGATCATTGTTGACCCAGGGGCATCAGGCCAGGACAGTGGCAGACTACAGGCCTCTGGTCCTGAAGCTGTCCATGGCGATAACTAAAAGGGTTACATAGTTAAAAGCAAATAGTAAACATAGCAGTTTTGCATATTAAAACAATAATAGCTACACTAACATGTAGACATGCAGGATACAGTACTGCAATACTAGCATGGCAATAACCTCTAGTAATCTTAACGAATGCCCCAGCATGCATTAGGAAATGAAATACAATAATCAAGTCAGAGTGCAAGTCATGATAAAATGAAAGCGTATTACTGTATTCTGTAATGAACTCTTCTAATTAATGAGTCCCTACAACATTAAGGCATTTTGAAGTTATAGCCATTAGAGTAGTTTTATACACTTCAGGCCTCATGATCTAAACACTGTATATTTGCAATATCTCTTTTATAGAATAGATAATAACCATAGCACTCACATCTGAAGCCCTAGCAAGCTGTTCACTTGTTTGAAGTGGATCCTGATCCCAAAGCTGGGGTCGAGTTATACTCAAAGAGTTAGTGCGAGGCCGGTGGGTGACAATCAGAACCTCCTGGGCCCAGTCATCCATTAGTCGTTGTAAGTCTTCAGGCAGGTTGCTATCATGGGCACTCGCAGATGTGCTACTGTATGTGCCTGTTTTGTTGTTGCTGTTATTGGCTTGAGCTTGGGCCAATCCTATCACCGGCTGATGTGGAGGAGGTGTGACACCCCCAGGCAGCTGCTGTGACTGATTGGAAGCCCCTGCTGAAGCTCCAGACCCTAAAAAAGACACACACACATATAAACACCTGGTTTAATACCCTGATTACAACATGAAACAAACAACTTGACTTATAGAAAAACAAATTCTTAATGAGACTGTAATTTTACATACTGCTACCACGCTCTTTACCAAGACAAAGTCGCTTCAGTGTCGCCCCTACAGAACAAAAAAAGATTAATGCAAATCGCTGCTTTCATCAGCAGGTTATAATGGTCAATAACGGGGAACGGTGCAAAACAAAGCTACAGAGCACTGCAAAACAAGGGAATAAAGTCACACTAACAAATGGATAAACAAGGCAATCATTCCCCTTAAATGAGACAATCCGTATAGTTAGCAAATCATGCAGATGACCCATGTTTAAGGCATTACAAAGTGCAGGATATCAAAGTGACAGATAACAAACAGGTAATACAGGGTTAGAAAGAAGCATGACGAGAAAATCTATTGTAGTTTGGGATGCATGAGACATGCAAGAGTCTATTTCCTAGGAATACAAAGTTGATAAGTGCTTATTGCACACAGACAGAGAGCAGAAGAATTAGTGAGACACGTGAAACGTGAGGTAAAACTCAATACTTATAAAAATACGTTGAATAATAAATAAATAAAAACAGTTTTTAAACATGACTGATAGCTATTGGGTAAAATTCTCAGCTTCTCTTTCAGGGAATTTGTGTAAACTGCTGAATAAAATAAAATCATCTCTGAAATGAAATAATACAATAAAATACCAACTAATAACAATGAGGCAGGGAAAAAAATAGCACATAAAAAACCCTGTGAACTAAAAGGAGTTTTACTGAAAATATGGAAACCAGAAAATATGAAGCTATGCAGGAAGAGAAGAGATACAAACAGATAGATAAAGACACAGGCCCACTGAGAAATCTAGCTCGTGGCTTGCTACTCGATTTATAGGTCACTCTCTCAGATGGTTGAGGGTAATTAGACCAGCCTGTAGAGGAGCATAATCAAGGGGAAAAGACAACAGGGTAAGAAGAATAAACACTCCATTGCCAACATTATTAAACAAAGCAACAACACAAATAATGGTTTTATTAATACTCTTTTATTAATACTGTTGAATCAGGGTGTGTGGTACCTTGCCCCGGTGGCACTTGTGTGCCAGTTCCATCTCCGTGTAGTCCAGCATAAATATTATCAGAAGATAAAGAGCCTTTAAGGGAGCAGGGCTGCTGAGTCTGCACAGGCTCCGAGGTTGAGCTGGGAAGGTGGCTGGTGCATGACCGGGCCCTGCTGTGAGTGGGGAAAGACCCTTTAGCTGGAGACCCATTTAAACTAACTGTGTTGTCACCCGTACCTGCAGCAGCACCTAAAGACACACAAATGCAAGAGGATAACATCGATAAATAGTCTTTCAGTACATATTCTTAACTTTTAGTGCTTGGATTTCTGCAAAGCCACTCACTGGATCTGCTAGAGTCACCAGTTTTGGTTGTGACATTTCTAAACTGTTGAACCAGAGGGCTGAGAAGTTTGCCTGGCTTCAGCCTGTGCTTGCTGGACCTCTTTCTACGGCTGGCATGTGGTGCAGCAACTCCCAGGCCAGGAGGAGGAACTTTACCAAGTCTTCGATACAGGAGCTCCACTTCCCCTCGCTGATGGGCCTGCAGCTCAGAGATTTCCTTCAGATGTCTGAGGAAACCCAGGAGAGAAAAATAATAATGACTTACAAGCTAAATGACAAAATATCTTCATATACAAACATGCTGCATGACAGAAAGCAAACCAAAAGCGATGCTTACTTCTCCCTGAGTCTTTGTAGTTCTCTCTTTATGTCTGAATCCTCCATCTCGGAGTCATTATCGCTGCTGCCATAGGCAGAGCCGTGCACCCCACCATGCCTGCTCGGTGAGTCAGAGCTCTGCACGCTGCTGCTGCGACCAGAACGACGGAGAAAGGCCACTGCCCTTTTCATGAGGTCACTTCCTCTGCGCTCAGAGCGGGAGTGTTGCAACGGGGTGGCAGGAGTCAGCTTTGCAGGGCTGCTCTCTGCCCCTGAATCTGAGGAGAGGAAGCGAGCGTGGACCGTGACATCCACAGGGACGGATGTCATTGCACGAGGTAAAGAGCCCCGCTTGGCGTTAGAAGGAGGCGTGTCCAGATAGAAATCAGGCGGTGCAGAGTAACGGCTACAACGTGTCCTCTGTGTAATGTCATCTTCAGTGCTCACCACAGAGAAACGGCCAATTGTGGTGGAGGTAGCCATGGCATCAAACTGACCATGGTCCCTAATGTATCCCACAGGGTGCGCCGGTGAGGCAGCGCTGCTCCAGCTCCTTTGCTTCACATCTCGTCTGTTGGCCACTTCAGGGGCAACAGGAGTGATCTGCCAAAAGCACAGAAGAAGAATTCGTATGACATCATGAATGGTGTGAAAGAAGAAAATGGTGCTGAATACACAGCTCTACCTTCACTTTAAATGTGTGAACATACTCTAGAACATACCTTAAATCGACCTCTTGCTCCAGAGCATGAAGCAGAGTGAGGAACGTGTCTTCTTGACAGGGATGCTGGAAGGAAAATATCCACAATACTAAAACTGTAGCACTGCAGGAATTAACTCGCATCTCATTTTACTTAGGAGATAATGATGCCGATTATGTTGCGATGTTTGACGTACCACACACAGCTGAATCACTCAGTGCGCTCAAACTGTCCATTCTCTCTGGAATTTGAGGCTTATAGAGGGCAGAGGATACAAACTATTACTCGTTGTCCTTTAAAATACTTGATGAGGAACAGCTAAATAATATTTGTCATTCTCTCTTAGATCAGTTTAGCTGTGCTCCTTTTCTTGAACTCCATTAAAACACTAAAATATATTAAACAGTTAAATTAATATTATTTGGATACAGTACAACACAGTACAAAACATACTTACCAGCTGTTCACCTCCTCTGTAGCGTCCCTCCCCTATTGGCCCTGGGGTGCTGTTTCCTGAGCCTCCTGTGGCGCTGTCTGGACCAGGAGGAGACTGGATGTACTCTGTGCCAGACCCTGGTGTCTCTGCAGCGCTGCCTGATGGATACATGGGAGCATACTCCTGGTAGAGCAAATTCCGTAGTTTCTCATCCAGGGTTTTAATGGTGCTGTCCACAAAGCCGCTACGAGCCAGTCTTCCTTCACCATCGGACTCACTGGGACCTGCACCATGCTGGGATGGTGCTGGACTCTGTGGTAGTGAGGACACTTTGGTCCCTCCAACAGTGGCAAAAGGCTGATGCAGCACCACAGGTTGCTGTGGTCGCTCGCTCCGTGCAGCAGGGGCGTAGGAGACAGCCGGTGCCTCTTTGACTGATCCTGGCTCCTGGAGCGGAAGAGTAAGCGGAGATCCAACCTGTGAAGTGCTCACATCGAGAGAGAGGGGCATGACCAGAGGGCAGCAGGGCACGTCGTCAGCAATAGAAACCGGGCATGTCATATCAGGCAACTTCTGAGATGCATGGATTGGTGAGATGGAGCCGAGAGGGGATCCCTGCGAATCTTCCACAGGGAAAGCAGCATGCGGGGATGATGTTTGTGTTCTGGCTGTCTGGGCTTGCATGCTGTGTTGCATTGAACTGCCTGCTGGCTCCACTGATGGCACTGACTGGAGAGTCGGAGGTGCAGACACAGGAGGTGACAGGGTGGCCAGGAGGAGCGGGTCTGTGTTGGACATTATTGGAGGACTGCAGAATCCGTACACGTCGTAAGAGAAACCTCCACTTCCCCCAGACATTGTGGAAGATGAACCCTCTTCTGCAAAAGGTTTTTAAAAAGGTAGAATCAAAATTACACAGAATTGTGATATTTATTTATTTATTTTAAAAAAAGGTCTACTTTATTTATTGTGAAATCAGTTTTTGCCCATCTGAGCTGCAGGATGCCTGTCATTGTACTGCCACAAGGTGGTGCTCTTGCTCCTTGAAGCTGCTGGATATTATTGGAAAATTTGCAGTCACCTCTGGAGGGCTTTGCAGTGGTGCTGTCAGCAGGGTGCATAGCGGCTGAGCTCCCAGGTGACTGCGTAGTTGTCCCGTCAGAGGGGGTCTCCTGACTGGATGTAGGTATCTCCTCTACAGGGCAGATTATGAACCATCTCTTTCCTGTATGAAGAACTGGGAAGAATTTAAAAAAAAAAAAAAGTTATAGTGACGAGGAAAAAGGATTTACCAGACATGCATATGGGTAAATGTTTTTCTAAGAAAAGTGTTATACCATTTTGCTGATAGACTGGTTGAGATCCTCCAGGCTGCTGACTCTACAAAGAAATGTACAGATGAAAGCTAAGTCAGTCTGCTAATTGCTAATTTCAAGCAATGAGTGTATTTGTTTCTTACCTCTCCTACTAATGCTTCAAATGGCTGGACTTGTAAAGGACTGCAACTCAAAGCTGTGTCCCTTTCACCCTCCATGTCTTCATTCAGCATGTCTTCAGCTTTATCCACAATATCCTTCAGCTGGTCAATAAAGATTTCCTTCTCTAACATCAAGATGAAGCCATTCTCTACCTGTAGATATGCAGTTGTTAAGATGTTAAACAATAATGTAAATATTAAGAAATGATTAAACACAAAGTCTAGATTGTACAAGTCTGGATTAACCATGTAAGTAGCGATTTCCTCGGGAGCGTCTCCATCCAGATCAAATTTAAATGTCACCATTTTGTGGTTGTGAGTCTCCAGCTGGCATTCGACCATTTTATCACCAGTGTTGCAAACCTGTGGGAGCAGTGCTTACACTTTACAAACTGAAAAATAAAAGATTTCAAGAAACTGTACATTCTGACACCACGAATGTCACCAAGACTCACATTGAGCATGCTCAGCTTTGGTTTGCTGGTCTTTTCCTGCCTGGAACGGGTGCGGGCAGACTTGCGGTGATGTTTCCTCGGTTTCCCATCTCCCTTTCCCACACTAGCAAAGCTTTCATAGCCATCACTTGTTTCCTTACCAGATGGTATATCAGACTTGAGACTAAAACGAAAAAGAACATTTTAAGACAGTTTAGCAATTCACGGCCAAGTGGCACATTTTCCTCACACAAAATTGTAAAAACTACAGAATCTGAAAAGATATAAAATATTTTTTTTTAAAAAAATAACAGATACACACCTGTCAAATTCATAACTGGGTAAAGATATTGGTTTTTCCTGAAGCACCTCCTGAAAATAGAAAAATGGGAGTGTAAGAGGACCTCGATGAAGGACCTATAATGGATCACTGGGGGACTAAGCCTTACTGTGGTTAATGTATAATGTAATATGGTTAATGTGTGTTGTTACTTCTCAGCATGTTAAACTAAGATTCAGAAGCTGGTGTCATGATGGGACTGATGTATAAAATTTATGTTAATGTAATTTGAAATGAATCCTGCAGCTTGAACGTTCTTTCTGACCAGCGGATACTTTAATACAGTCATGTGAAAAAGAAAGTTTTTACAGAGCTACAGTATGAGCCATCATTTGTGGAAGTAGTAATAATGTGAAGTAATTGGTTTCTGTATCCCTTGCTGAGGTTTGCTGGCATTCATTTATGCACGGCTCTCTTCAGGTCCTGCCACAGCATTTCAGTCAGGTTGAGGTCTGCACTTTGGACCAGTGACACATCTTGTCTCTTTCAGCCATTCTGTTGTAGAATTGCTGCTGCATTTGGGATCAATTTCAGCCAGTCTTGAGCTGTCAGGCATATGGCCTCAAATGTGACTCTAGATTACTTTAATATACAGTGGAGTCCGTGGTCAACTCAATGAATGCTCTGGTTTTGTAGCTGCAAAACAAGCACAAATAATCACCCTCCTCAACCATGCTTGACACAGCTGCTATGAATTGCACTGATGTGCTGGCGTATTGTAATCTAAACGAACCTAAGCTGTGGAGCCATGTTCTTTCATGAACTTTAACACCTGACATGGTTAATAAAGCCTCTGGAGTCTGAGAAGCGTTTTTTTCCCCCCCACAGTTTCTTGGAGCATCGTAAGGTCTGATCTTGGGCTGAATTTTCAGAGACGTTAAAAACTGGTAAGACTGTGGCGTTGAGTTACCCCCACACCTAACTGCCTAAACCTCTGCTTTCACAAGTGCTGATGATCAGTTAATCAAGTTTTCTTTAGAAGCACCTGGCTGGTGTACTTACTTTTTCATGGATCTCCAAAGAGTTCTGTGAAGAACTTTCTTTTTCACATGACTTTATTTGTCATTTGCAGAGACAATTTTAATCAAGCACAGGTAAAGCTTATAGAATTTACATAAGTGTATAAACTGGTATTGTTCTCAAATATTCACAGACATTGGATTCATCACTACCTCTGCACAGGGCTCTTGATGAGGGGTGCTGGATGCAGATGCCATGTCTGCAGTTTGCTGAGTTGCAGGCAGGCTGGAACACTCGGGTATTGAGACTGTTGTCTGGGTGCCAGGAGGCTGCAGAACTGGAGCTGGGACTGAAGTTGTGACAGAAGCTGGAGCGGGAACAGGAGCTGCAGACTGAACTGGTGCTGGCAGGGTGTTTGGGCCTGAAACCAAGCCTGGGACTGACATTTCGGGTTTGGATGAAAGTATGCTCACAGAGGAGACTTCTGTTTGCTCCAAAATGGGACCCGATGCTGATACTAGTGGTTGAGCTGGGGCTGAGACTGCAGCTTGAATTGCTGTTGGAACTTGTATTGGGATTGAAGTGGGGGATTTAAGAAGGGTTGTGGTTTGAGGCATAACTGCAGCCTGAGCTGATACTGGGACTTGAAGTTGGTTTTGTGCTCCCACCACAGCCAGAATTTGTGCTGGAGGTTGAGTAACAACATTAGCTGGGATTGGGATTGACGCTGGGGCTGGGACTGGGGCTGAAATTGTAGAAGCTCCTGCTAAGTCAAGGCCAGCTCCACTAGTTTCTGAATCTGTTCCCCTTCCCCAGAGAGAAGTCTGAACAGTAGGCAAAACTGAGTGAACCGCACCCAAATGCTGAAAGTCTCCCAGAGTGCCATGCGGAGTGAGTGACTGTATCTGAAAGAAAACAAGCACATTTAAAGAATTGTTCATCAGTTAGTTCAAGTACTCTGTGTCTTCGAGTCGCTAAACCCATGCCCAGCAAGCATCACACCCATTCCACCTTAGCATTACAGATTTCCTATGATCCAACCAACCATTACAGTGAGAACTGAGTGAAATATTCACCTGGACAGGCTGCTCAGCCAGACCGTGCTCAGGATTGGGGGCAGGGTATGGGGTGGGTTGTACCTGAGAGAGAGGTAAGGGATGGGTGGAATGGAAACTTAGGTTTGGTTGAGATGTGGAGGGGCTGCCCTGCTGCTGTGGCACTGCTGAGGACACGGCCATGGCAAAAAATGGGAGGGGGAATGCCACACTGGCTACATGCTGAGGTGTGGACAGAGGAGTGCCAAGAGTAGACATAGATGGCATGGCAGAATGAGGAATCAGAGGCAGAGAGGGACGGTGGGGTGAACGTGAGTAATAGGTGCTAGACATAGTGGATTCACTGCTGCTGTAGACAGATGGCAGAGGAGCTGGCGAGACGGGGGAAGGCTTGTGGCCCCCTGTTTGAATAACTGCATATGGTGAGGAAAACTGGGAAAGAAAAAGGGAAAATGATATAAAATGAACAAAGATAACCAATAGAAATAACATTCACACAGGCCCCTTATTTATTACTCTACCCTGCCACCTATTATATCATTTTATAGGAAGATTTGTTGTTGTCTTCTCTAACACAACACACCTGCATGCTGATCTGCAGGGGTAGAAGTGGGGAAGGAGCACTGGAGACTAACTGTGGAAAACTGGTAGCGGTGTCAGGATGACTCAGGTGGGAAGCAGGCTGCTCTGCAGATAACAGCTAAGGAAGGAAATGACATGTTTGGGGTTTTGTCTTTCTTCTTTTCTTTTTTTACTTATTTAGTTTTTTTTACAGTATGAATCTGAAACTGAGAATTCAAACTAATAATTAAACAGTTTAACAGCTTCACTTTATTACAAGTGAGCTGCAGGGCGGGCAGACTTGTGATTCAGTTATTCTGCATGCTGCTCTACCTTTGGCAGGATAGCAGCTGGTTGGAGATGGTACTACAGTGAGGAGAGATAAATGTGAAGGAGACACAAACCACATGAACAGCTATTCACATCACACACATAAACACAGATATACAGTACAGTGCACATTGGCTATTAAAGGGAAAATCAGATACACTTTTCACCCACCTCACACACAGCACTAGACCTACTTGACTTAAAATGGCCAGCACCACTAAATTAAATGGCAGATTAACTTCCATTATATTGCATGTTTCAGTTTATGATTTAAAAGTTGAAATTGTATTTTTTATATTACATGTCAAATGACGAGACCCTGCGAGTCAAGCACGCTAGGACAGGCAGCTGGGTGGGCTCCAATGAGCGACTTTCAAACCGTCGCTTCATAATTCAGATTTTTGGGTCTCACTACAGATGTTGCCAGGGTATTTTAGAGTCAGATGTATGCAGTACCTGCTCCTGGTTGGGCTGGGCAGTGTTCTGTGTCTGTAGAGTTGGGCCTGCAGCTGGAAAGCACTGTCTGCTCTGGTTAGCAGCAGTGGCTGGCGTAGCTGGAGCAGGAGCTGTCTGTCAGAAACACATAATGGGAGACCTTCTTTAGGGATAGTAGAACTGTATAATATGTGCTTGTATTTAATACAACAAATGTGGCTCACACTTTAGTTTGTCAAAGCATTTGTGGTCACTTGCAAGAAAATGGAGAGGGGTGTTTTTTAGCAGCTGGAATTGTTCATCAAGGGCAGTTAAAATGGAAATGGGAAGCGGCAGCATTTATCTATCATTGCCCATCCAACATGTTAAGAGAAGCACTTTGAGCGAGTAATTCAGCACTTAATGTTGATTAAGCAGGAGCAAAAACAGGCTGCTAACATACTGGGCAGGGGAGAGAGGCAACTTGCAGGATCAGGAAAGATACAGCAGGCTGCTGCTATGGCATTTCAGGCTATGCAAAGTCTTCTTCTCTAACCCACCAGAGAATTGGCTCTGTCTTTGCTGTGATGTGATGATAACTGCAGGTTCCTAACCACATTTGGAGAACAGTAGAACGGAGCATCCAGGCTCTGGCTCTTGTCTTTATGCTCACGTACTGAAGAACAACAAACCCCAGTTTGGTTGTGTAGTGGATGATTAACACCTCTATCAGAGAGGGTGGGGGAGCTGGTCCTGCGACTGACAATGTGATGGAGACAGTAGTTGAGGAGCGTGAGATCTCCACCTTCATACAAACTCCGTGGGAACACATTTTGTGAAGGTGGAGAAAGATGTGAAGGAGAAGCTGCCACGACGGGCTGACAATTTGATGATGTGGTAGTGGGCAGAGAGGGAGGAGACCTTGGCTGATGAAGAGATGTGGGCGAGCTTGGCTTGGAGACTGGAGCAAACTGGGTGGATGTGGTGTCAGTGCGTTTGTGTGTGTGTCCCAGTGATCCACCTCCTTTTGTCCTGTCCTTGCAGAGGAGAGACATGCAAGCTTTGCAGTGATGGTGAGGCCCTGGGCTGCGTGGGACACATGGAGGCAGCTCTGCAGGAGGTTGTAAATTAAGGGGAAGGTGAGGTGAATCGAAATGACTTGCTGAGTCATGATGAGAGTGTTGATGGGGGAGCAAGAAAGGCGATAACAATGACGGCTTCTGGGCAGAGTTAGCATACAGGCAGTTTGTATCGTGCACTCGACTCTCTGTGCTATTTGCCGGAGACACTTCCTGTAACGGACACAAGCAGGGGAGTGGAGTTGTCTTAGTTAGCGATTGCATCCTACACTGTACCATCTCAACCATTGAGGCACTGCCACGCCTAAGACACATAGTACTTTCAGTGATGAGCAGGTTCTCATGGCAAACAAAGGGATCACTGTAGTGACGCTGATGACGTATCATTCCGAAAAAGAAAATAACATTTTCGTTATTTCAGAAAAATATCATTAAGGATATCAGAAAGAGAAAATGAAAATAACATGAAATGCTTTTACTCACTGTTTGACACTGATAAGGCCCCTGGTGCAGTTGTGATGCAGGTTGTTGAAAGGTCCCAGGGTGCAGCTGGCCTGCGGTTTTCTGGTACGCTCCTTGGTGTAACTGCACGGACTGTGCAGTGGACTGCTGGTAAGGCCCCTGGTGCAGCTGAGGGTCAGTCTGTGCAGGAGGACTGTAGATAATCTGAGTTGTGGTAACAGGTTCTTGAAACGTTGGGTAGGGGCCATTCTGCTGATTGTTTTGCTCATCTAATTGCATGGTGGAGCTCACTCCACTGCCAGCTGTAATAAGAGAGCATGTAAAAGATTATGATTCACCGTGATGCTTTTTGTCCATATGCAGGAAGGACAGACACTCAAAAAGAGAGATGGGGTGTGGGAGACAGTGGAGTAGAATCTTAATAAAATTCAAATGCTAAATGATGTCACGTAATTTGGCATCACTCAGACACTGCAGCAGCCATATGTCTGATTCTCGCTTAGGTTCACTGAAACTATTTTAGCAACAGTCTGTGTCGTGTGTTTTAACCAGTGTTTGATTCTGTTGACCAAGATGATAACAAATGCACAAGGAGAAAAACTATCATGACATGTGTTGATACTTTTGTCAGCACATTTCATATGAGCGAGATGAAGACGTTCTGGAAATACGAGATCCAAACAGAGCTAATTACGTTGTGTAGATAGGTAGGATCCAATCAGAAGTAATCTCCTTGTGCAGTAAGGTTAGATACACACATTTAATCTGAAAAACACGCAGGGAGGGCAGGCTCAGCTATGCTTTCTCACGATAACACAACAAAATATCTCTTAGCAGGAAAAGCAGCAGCATTTCATATTTGATGTCATGGAAAATAAAATGCTTTGTAAACCACGTGGAGCAACTCTCACTGGTAAAAACATGACAAACTTTTACACTTTATATTTTAGTGAACTGAATCACTTCAGATTTAGTTTGTGATGCTCTTGCGATATTGAATCAACTAAAACTAAAAGAGCTTAGATGTTTAAATTCTTAATAAAATTAAAACTGGTCAAAATTGGCTCTTAAAATCAACACTGGTTTTAACTTCAGGTTTTGTGTTAATGCACACATTCACATAATATTCTAATTCCAGTTTCTTACATGTGGTAGATGTGGCAGCGGGGACGGTGCAGATCAGAGTCTGCTGCTCTGACTCTTGGTCTTC
This sequence comes from Maylandia zebra, assembly GCF_041146795.1. Taxonomy (NCBI): domain Eukaryota; kingdom Metazoa; phylum Chordata; class Actinopteri; order Cichliformes; family Cichlidae; genus Maylandia; species Maylandia zebra. Next base: position 23,336,832 of record NC_135171.1, on the reverse strand, counting down.
ATAATCTGTAGTAGCTAATGCAGCTCCCTGTGGCATCCCTGTACTGGGAACCTGTAGGAGGTTCTGCTGAGTTTTCTTCACGGGTGTCTCGCTGTTTCCATTTGGTGAGACAGTCCGCTCCCTCCTCCATTTGATTAGAGCTACACGATCTCTGATGGACTTCCCAACGATCTTCACATCACAATCCAGAAAGAAACCTGAATCCACCTATGGAGGCACAGGCAAGATACTCACTGCAGCTCAGAACTACCCATCCTGCATTAACAGAAGTTTGCATGAAGAGCGAAAGGTCAAGTGATCAGTTGCCCTAGTTCAGGAGCGTCAAACTCACTTTTTACACCAAGTGCATGTAAAGACTTTTAACTAAACAATTAATAATTACTGTTATGTAATATAAATGCCCAGATGGAGCTCTTTACCAACAGGAAAAACTCTAAAATTGATTAAAATACAATTGAAAATCGAAAATATATGCCCTCCTTTTCCCAAAGCTCTCTAGTGGGCCCGACTGTCTTTGCCGAGCTGATTCTTTCCCCCGTGCCTTATGTTTGACACCCCTGCTCTAGTGTCTATGTAGACATAGTCCTGTGGTATCTGAAGCACTTCGCAGTACTGCAAACCAGTAACGCACTCCTTACATCAGACCTACATCAGAAGATGTGTTCCAATGTAATGACTTCCATAACATTATTAGACACTTTGTATATCATTATGCTGATAGCCCAACTACCTCATAACAGGAAATAACAGAAACTGAATTGAAATAGCAAACCACAAAAAAAACAAAAAAAACAAAACTACTTTTGTTATGGTTAGAGTTTAAATTCATTTCCCCTCTATCAGTCCATAAACCTAATCTCACTGACTGGCTGTAGGAAGAAGCCAGAGTACCCAGACACAGGGAGAACATACAAACTCTAGACAGAAAGGCTCCGGCCAGATGATGGATTCAAACCCAGGTGTTTGTTGCGAGGCAACATTTTAACAGACACCAATAAGAAACATGAACTGGCAAAGCACTGAGAAACAGTGCTTTTTGAAAAAAAATTTCCTTACCATTTCTTGGGCAACAACTTCTGGGACCTCATGCACCAAATCAAAGGTAAACTCAATGGCACCAGTGTCTTTGTATTTTCCCTTCAGTTTTTTAGGATCTTCGACCCACAGCTTTAGAGCGATGGATGCTTTTTTCCCATCATCTTCTTCATTGAGCTCCACCCTCACACCCGTGTCCTCTGCAAAGAAGGCGTGATTCAGGAGGTCCTTGATGGAGTACCTGCAAGAAATACACAAACACTACAGACCTGCACTACATGTCACTGGCACAGTAAAACACAGAGGAGCACAAACTATGTCAGAGTCAAATAGTGGTATTGACGTCTCTTTGCAGGAGGAGAAACAAAACAACGCAGTGCTAATATAAGAGTCAATCTCTACCCACACAACAATGCGTCATAAGCTAGAGATAGAGGTTCTGGTCCAATTACCTTTCTTCCCATCTGTGACAGATGCACTCCCCGATTATTTCCTTAATTTCTGGGTCGCGGACTTTGCTGTAGCTGGCAGGTTTCACCCCCTAAAAAAATGTAATCCATGTCTTAGCTTACCAAATGACAGGTTTTAAACAGAAGTACTTGGAGAAATAACAGAAGAAACTTCTGTCTGCATTGTATAAAATCATTAAATACAGAGTCTGTTAAACACATTGTCTTTCAGACATATGAGCCCTGGGAATAAAGGTTTTCAAAAGAAATAGGACAGTTCTCATCTGCCAAATTAAAAGTGTCGGCATTAGCTACATTAGGTAGATACTGTTGTCTGTTATAACAGTAATTTAACTAAATTAGTCCGAGGTTTGCCCATGCTCTCAGGGTCCTGTGTTCCAAGCGCTGCAGAACCAGCTAGATGCTTTATTTTTTCTTCCAAGTTTGACCTGGAACACCACAAGAATACAACAGTGCATCTGTGCAGGCAAAAAAACTCCAACAAAATAAGCAAACCTACATGTAAATTTGACTGTCTTTTGATCACTGCAAATGTGCAGAACAAATCGGATATTGTGGCAGGCTTATAATGAACCCTTCATTCTAAATAAGAACCAAAAAATTGAGATATAGCTTGGCTTTGTTGTAATCATAGATTGAAAGTTATTATAGCAGTGGCAGGATTTGAACGTGAACTCACGCTGGTCACTTTGCGGTAGATCTGAGCAGCATTTTGACATTCAGAGTAGGGATATTCAGATGTTGCCATCTCCAGCATACACATCCCAAAGGCGTAGACATCCACGGCCTCGTCATAGTGCTCCTCATACATCTCTGGAGCCATGAACTCTGGAGTGCCTGGAAAATTAATGCAAGAGAAGATGATAAATTGCAAACTTACTGATGGTTTAATTGAACTCCAGTGGCATCAACAGCAGAAACTGATCAGGCCTGATAAATCATGAAGAATTTTCTAAACATGACAGTAAAATATAGCAACTTTAAGGTGGTCAAAAAGCTAATAATAAGCCCAAACAGTCTCGGTAACTCTACACCAAGTAGGGTTAATGTTTTTTTAAAAGTGGCCAATGATTCAAAACACTCATTGTGTCACAGCTGGTCGGATCCAGTGACACATAGATGTTGAGCTTTTAATGTAATTCTACACTTCACAGAATTTTTTGTTTTGTTACATAAAAAACATAACAGGCACAAAATCCCACACTTAGAAGGAACAAGTTCCCTTATTTTGGTTATGCAGTACACAGATTTACTGTTTTCGTTTACTCCCACAGTGATCGTCAGTGTCATTTTTGGTACTGAACACTACCTGCAGCAACAAATAACCCGCTGACACATTTTAGTGTGGGATTGGTGAGTGCAGTGAAATATTTTGCCAAAGATAAAAACAGAGCCAAGAATTAAAAGCAAAACTAGAGCGAATGTTTGACTTTGATGCATCAGGTAAAATAATCTCGACCTCTAACGGTGTCTAACAGTGTCTGCACTGCGTTTAGTTTCTTTCTGCACTGTGAAAATTCCCAAATCATTAAAACAGCATTTTTTCCAACTGCATGGTAACTAACCAATAACACTTTTAGCAAAAGAGGCTCTCTTTAGAGTCGCCAGGCCCAGGTCTCCGATTTTGACAGAGCCCGTAGGACCAGTGATGAAGATGTTGTCACACTTAAGGTCTCTGTGGATGATCGGAGGAGTTCTAGTGTGGAGGAAGTGGAGGCCTTTGAGAATTTGTCTGCACCAGCTTCTAAGAACTTTAGGCTTCATGACCTTAAAGCGCTTCAGATACCTGTTGGAAGATAAAGAATGTATATATTATTGTGGTGATAGAGAATTTCCAGTTGACAACAAGTAAAAACTGGCTTTTCAAACATGCTGAATGATAGTTGCTGAAATCACATTTAGAGATCTATCCCCAAGTAACCTCTGCATTTATAAAATATATCCAGTTAGCTGTTCTTCTCTTGCTAATTGTTATAGCCTTCTCTAATGATTGTTCTTTTCTCAAACCAATTTCCTAATTGTGACTGCCTGAAAATCTTTTTCTATTCTGTCCTACCCTCTATTTGGTATTCATTTATTTTGCTAATTACTCTTTACGAAGAAAATCCACCCCCTTATTCACATAAATATATCTTTCAGCTTTTGGTTGGATTTCAGCCGTAGAATGACTAAAATTATGCCATTCAACAGCTTTGGGGAGCAAATTAAAATATAGCAAAAAAGACAAACAAAGGTTATGACAGGAAATATTTTTCTTTTGCCGCTCACGTTTTTAGTGTTCCTGAGGTCATCAGCTCTGTCACCAGAACAATACACTTTTTCCCTTTGACGGGTGATTCCCAGAAGTCATAAAATCGCACAATGTTGGGATGCTGGAGAGCCTTTAGCATTTCTGCTTCCTCTTTGAATCTCTGTCTCTCTGCTTTGGACAGTTTCCGTTCCTGGAAAAATGAAGAAAGAAAATGTTTTGTTTTTTTTTTTACTATTATTTATGCATCTACTTCTATAGAGTATAAAGAAACAGTATTAGTCTCTCTGTGTTTCTCTACCCACCTCATTTCTTTATATTTTGCTTCCAACAAGCCAGACTTCTATCTTTTCAAAGTGGTCTCAAATAATAGTTCTCCACGTTTTCTGAGGGATTTTCAGCCCAGTCCTTTTTTCATAGGAATGTTTGCTTGTTTGTTTGTTAAGCCATGTAACACTGACCTATGAAGCATTTAATCATAAAAAGGCAACTCAGGGGACTAACTGGTAATGGGTCTACACATAGAAGACAACTTAGCAAAAAAACAATTTTAACTCGTGTCTTTAGGCACTTTACTAGCAGCCTGGGACTGAAATACCTATTTTGGGCCCATTTCTTTAGTCAAATCTACAAAATAAATAACTAAAAAGATTGCCAAAGGTAACACAGTTTGACAGACAAAAAATAGTATCTTTTCTATTAGGTGAAAACTTTGCGTATCTCAGCATGTTGTGCAGTGTTTTCTTTACTTTACTTCACTGACAAGTGGAGAATAAAAGAAGTTGCAGGTCTCAAAACCTATCTGCAACAGATGAACAATGTCTGAAAGTCCTGTCTTTAAGAAATGGGAAAAAAGGCAGCAAAGACCTGACACAGGCCCTGAGAGATGCATCTTCATTTGATTCATGGACTGTTCACAGATTCCTGAGCAAAAATGGCCTCAGTGGAAGGCCAGGAAATGGAGAGGAGAGGCCAGGAGAAAAGGCTGAGGTATGCCAAATTACACAAGAACTGATGAATGATGATGAAGAAGGAGAGCCATCTGTGAAACACAGTGGAGGCTCTGTTATGGTTTGGGGCTGCATTTCAGCCAGTGGGGTTGGCGATCCTGTCAAAACTGATGGAATTTCTGTACCATCAGATTTTCTCCATCATGCAATATCACCTGGAATGCATCTGATTAGAAACAGCTTTAGTTTCAACATGACAACTATTTCTTTGAAAGCAAACACATATATAGAAATGCATATATTGAAGCAGTGTGGGATCGTGTTGACAGAACAGAACAAAAGGCAGAAACATCCAAAGAAGAGCTTTGAATGTCCTTCAAGAAGCCTGGAGAGCTATACCTGAAGACTGCTTAAAGAAAATACAAGAACACTTGCCTAATATAGTTCAGACAGTGCTGCAGAATAAAGGTGAACATACCAAACACTGACTTTCAAGCTCATTAGTTTTGTACAGCCTCTGTGTTTGCCTTCTATAATGTATTTCCACTTCTGTTTGCAAATGTTTCAATAAGTCGCTGCACCTGTTTCTCATTTAGGACAGATATGCATTCTTCTCAGTTAGAGATGGTAATGGAACAAATATGATTCCTTTGAATATTCCCATTGCTTTATGATGGGACTCTGCTGCCTGTGGCTCATGTTTATAGTGAAAGCAGCTTTGGCATTTTGAGTGGGTATACATGGGGGTCTGAACCAATTACTCTCTTTATTACCACTGTGTAGAAAACACAAAGCACTACAGCATTCGTGAAATCACATTTTCAAAAGACAGATGAGTAGAAGTCTTGTTTAATCTGTTGCTGTGATACAGAGACAGACACATCTGTCATGGCAGATAAACGTGAGCTTTAATCACATTTTTAATCATAAATGTCAAACATGCCTCTGGTAAATAATGGAACAAAAAAAAATTCCATTAAGACTTTATAACAGCGAGCTAGGATTTCTTTTTATTTTCCTTTCAATCACAAAGCCACAAAGCATAATGAAAATCCTTGATTTAGGAATTAAATTGCACAAATTTTGAATTCTACATCTTTACTTATACAAGCCTGAGTGGGTTTGTGTATAATGGATCAATATTTTGACCCCTTTCTTCCCTGAACTGTTGTATAAATAGTAAAACAGCTGACAGCAAACACCCTCCGCATTTCAGTTTCTCTCTTGTCAGCACAACACATCCAACTCAAAGACTATGACAACGCCAAAAACTGCATGACCTCCAGGGTTTCTTTAGAGCCGTCTCCATAGACACGTTTCAGCAGAAACCATTCGGGTGCAGTTGATGTTTCAAAGGCCAGGGGGTCCACAATAACCTGATGTACATTTCATGCTATTGATTATCGACAAATACCTGAGAATCAGATTTCCTGCAAAGCTCATAGTGATCTATACAGTGCTCAGTCTGAGGTGTCTTATATTACATGCAACACTGTGAAGGATACAGATCCGACTTTCTTTCATAACTCTGATTCTTATGGTGTACAAATATATTACAGTTTGCCTCATCCCCATATCTTCATTGTCCTTTTTTAAAAGCAATTTTCATACAAATTATTAGAAGACGCTTTGAGGGATAAGATCTCAGCAGGGTGTGGCACCAGGATTGTCTTTACTGAGACATAATTGTGCACAATGAAAAACTAAGTAATAAATAATATTAGAAATAAAATAGAATGTTGTGGACACAAATCTGGAAATAATATAAACATACAGAACTCTTGGTTTACTGTGTATCAAATACTTCGTATACTATAAACTGTCCTTAGATGAACCCAGCCTTTCCCGTTTCTACTCTCATGGTGCAGAAGGCTGCATCAGCAAGACTCACTCTCCAGACACATCTGTGTGGTAACAGCACAAGGGTATAAATCGCTGTTTGATATTTATTACTAAGCCATCAGACAAAATGTACAACTGTGAGACACTTCTCAGTGTGGTAAAGTGCTTTGGCATTTTACTAAATTGTGTTAGGCGATTTGCTAATTTCGGGTAAACAACTCAGTCAGCAAACGTTTGATCGCATTTTTGCAGGCAAGTAAGTAGCAAAACTGGCAGCCTGGTTTGCTCAACACCAGGAAAAAAGCTCCACTTCAAATACAATTCATTTCTGATTTCTATGAGCATCTATGTTTTCTGCTGTCTCATTCTTAGTTCTACCTCCGTACGCACACAGTGTACAAACCACACAGGGCATCTGAGTTACAGCAGCTTTTTTTGTGAGTGAGTTACACAGACAGAGACACTCCGAAGGGCAAGGCCTCATCTCGAGGGACAGAATGGTTGAATCATCACTAGATCTCCCCTAAGAACCTGCTCAGACACCACGCAGATGCAAACACACACGCATAATGCACAAATACACTTACTGTAGAGCTCATCAAACGTGACACACATTCAAAAAGCACACTCTGCTGTGAAATCCAGTTAATTATGTGTTTAAGTGCTTAAAAATATGCCCAGTGGTTGGATTCTCTTCTAACAGACAAGAATGAGCACTGAAGATATGGATAGGTGTACTGATGAGGATCAGAAAACCAAATGCAATAAAGTAATAAAGTTAATCTTAAACAGTAGTGACGCATTGTGGTACAGCCTTGGACAATCGCCGTTCTCACTCTTCAAATGAGATGAAGACACGCTGAATGGGCTACATCAGAACTTCATTTTCATCTACTGAATGCAAATAGAAGCACAATGTAACTACCACTTAATTCTATGAACCTTACAGAGCTAGGCTGTGATTTTTTCATTAGGGAGAAATTCAGTGATTTGTTGGGCCAGACTTGCTGAGATGCCTTCCTACACTTTCTGCAAGAGTATGAGGTGAAATGTTTTTCATCTTATATGAAATAATTGTAATTATGATCAGTTAAAGCACACGAAAGGTTTCTAAGATTACGATGAGATGGTGACTCATCATTTTGTGCACTGGCCCCAACGTCTAAGTCCGCGTGTAACGTGAAAGCCAATTCAGTGACTAAGCATACACCAAGAAGTAGTAGCTATTTAAGTTTAATGAAAAAGATCTGCTGGGAAAAACAAAGACGCTTCTGCTTGTGTTTTGATGCAGAATGTCTTAATACTTAATTTTTAAAATTCTATTCTTATGCCTGCTCATAAATCTGCAGACTGAAAAAGCTTAGCACAATTTGAGCCCTTAAAGGGCAGCCACTGTCTACAGGTCTGTCTGCAGACTAATCTGTATATCACATGGGCAGCATCTAAACTAATCATTAGATTACCACATACACAGATTAGTGATACAGCAAGCTGTCACTCATATGAAACACTGCATCACCCCTTGCTAAAATATAGCCTATAAGCAAATCTGACTAATTAAAGTGCCATTTCAGTTCATCTGCTGACATGGCTGAGTAGGTACAGATGAAATTCAATTCACTTAAGAGTCAATAATGTGCGCAGGGGACAAGGAGGATGCAGATTTCCTTTAAATGACATCTTTGTAATCTACTGAATCAGAAATGTGCTGTTACTTCAACTTGGTTTGGAAATAGCAACATCTAGGCTAAGAATTATAAAAATAAAAGCTTGTAAAACTGATTGCTGAATTTTAAAAAAGTGAAAAAGTGAAGTTTCTTGTAATACATATATATGTGTGCGTGTGTTCACACATAAATCCTGTCATATGTATTGTAAATGCTTGTAACTTCAGCTTGTTTAATCAATCCCAGCTATATACAGAACCATGGCTGTGACCTGGCTGAGCTAATGAGGGAAAGAACCAAAGGCAACAATGTAACACAGCATCCACTGACCCTGCCTGAGAGTTTGGTACATGACTGGCATGTATATGGGTATTTATGTGTAATATAAAGATCTTTATTATTGTCTTGCTTTTTATTTTTAACCTTCAAATGAGCGAATGAAAAACAATCAATGATGCTGTAGAGCTCTTGTAGTCAGCTAATTTGTGTTGGCTGATTGATGTTGGACCTCAGTGATTAGCGAACCCACCTGAAGCTCACACCAGGCCACTTCGACCCAGGTGTCGGTGTCGAGACCTTTATAGACAGTTTTGAAAGACCCTCTCCCCAGCTCGATGTCAAACTTGAGGAAGCGCCCTCCGGGCGAGGTGGCCACAGCCTTCATTCCGGGCTCCTCTTCGTTTTCGTCACTTCCTGCTTTACCTGTGACATCGGAGGGCACGACCTCTGCCTTGGGCTCGCTTTCGCTCCTGCCTCCTTTCTCCTCGTCCGCGTTCACGCTCTCTGTGGCCATGTCTTTCAGGCCCACCTGGCTCTCCGTGCTCGAGGTCTCCTGGAGGCGGGTCGCGTGCAGAACCCGCGCCCGACTCCTGTCAACGATGGTTCGCAGGTCAATGTTGAGTGCCGGGCTGCTGTTGGCGAACTCCGGTGTGTCCACCGGCGGCTCTTCGGAGTCTGACAACCACTGGCTCCGCCGAATAAACCTGTGGCGGACCGGCACCTGGTAGTCTGTGGAGGGGTATGAGCTGGGGTCACTTGCTCCACGCAGGGCTGTGTTTTGTATGTTGACATTGTGGTCTGTACCATTCTCATACACAGGCCTGCAAGCATTTGCATTAATGTCCGAGTCCAGATTAGGTGCTGAGGAAAACGTGGATCCCAGTGGCGGATCTTTGCTTGAATCCACCGAATCCATCCCGGTTACGCTGTTAAACACTCACCGGCGACATTGTTTCTGGAGGATGATGAGCCGCTCTCTCGTAGCGGTGGAAGAGTTCGCTGCTTACCTGCAACACTCCAACACGGTGACGCAGTTCGCCAGTTTAGGGTGTATGGCCTTGGGTTTTTTGTTTGTTCGGGACACAAAACATCCCCCAAAAAATGTCCAGCGGGGAGGATGCGTGCATTGCTCCTTGCCACCTCACGCCCCGGTGGTCCACCTTGCTGCAGTACAGCACAGAGCAAGGCGACCTAAGCCTGGTGTCGCTGTCAGTTTAACCTATGAGCTCACGAAATCCGTTTCGACCACATTGCATAAGATCCTGCGCCTACTATAAAACTGTGATTTGTTCCGCAGACAAATAGCTGTTCTATAGGCCTACAGTGGACAGGCGGGGATGTTTAGACCGTGGCACGCACCGGCTCCTCCAAAGACACATCACGGGACAAGCAAGTGCGCGTCAGTCATCGAGACGGACTCCGGTGGATGCAAATATACAGCAGGTGTTCCGGGTGAAAGTGTGAATCAGCTCCGAGAAGTGTGACCTCAGCATAATTCCATCTATCCTCACACTCCGCATATACTTTTTCCTCTCCTGCGTCGTCCTGAAGCCGAGTGCAGGATGGACACAAGCGCTTATCAGATTATGCTCACTGCGGCACAGCTTGCCCCACGTCGTCGGAGCACACAGCTCTCAGCGCATCTGTCGTTCCAGATGATAATGCTGTTTTCTTCTTCAATTTCATCTCTTTCAGGTTTGGGGAAACTAGAACATTTCACGGCACAACCCACGCCCCTAGCAACAACACGTATCCAATAACTCGGCACGCTTTTAGGCGGCACCTTTACCCTCCCCGGACACAGGCTGTGTGGTCCACACCGCTGTCCGCCCTCATCGTGACGCGCTAAGCCTCCAATGGGAAGATGACTGAAAGCCTACCAACCAAGAGGCACGCTGTGGGTTACCGGATAACACGCACCGGACCCTGTCTTAACAGTAGACTCATCCGGATGGATGACGTGCAGACAGACCGACACATGAGAACATCTGGTGTATTTCTCGAAGAGCTATCATAGGTTTTAGTCCCCTTAGACATTTTATTTGTGCTTACAGGATTTATTAAACATTTATTAAACAGGGTTAAACGGGGTCTTTGTATCCATATCGTAAAACAAAAACAAACAAATTATAAAAATTAAGTTGGAATTAAGTCAGAAAGGTAGCATATATTAATACATATTTAACATATTTTCATATTATCTCTGTGACAAATATTATTTTCATTATATTAATAAACTACGAAGATCTGATAACAGTCTACATCACATATCTTTAAAGTATTTAAACACTTTTTATGGTGATCTGAAAGATGTACGAAATATGTTATTATCTTTATTTTAAAAATAATATAATATATTTATAATTTTAATCAGGGCATTTGGTATCAGCAAAATTAGTGGAAAAAATGTTGTCAGCACCTGGGGTACTGACTTTTTGTTTTATACTTTGTGAAGCACTTTGTGATCTTTTTATCTAGAAATGTGCCATATAAATAAAATTTTACTTACTTACTTACCAGAAGCTCAAAACAGAAGTCAGTATTGGATAAGCTGTTTGGCATTGGCAGGGAAGATTTGACAAGTTTATAAGGGCCCAGCCCACACACTCAACTCGCTGCTCAATCCACAAATGCATTTTCCTTACAAGTGTGGCACCATTTAAGGGGAAATAAACAGGCTTTCTAACACTATGAGATTTATTTCCAAAAAGCATTGTTACAACAAAGAAATAATTGACCAAAATAAAACAAGTGGAAGCTCAGAGGAGGACATAACCAGTTTTTGAGACACCTGATCTGGGGCAAAATGATGACCCCAATATCAATTATGGATACCAAGTATTGTGTAAGGCAGGGCTCTGAAGACGTGGAGCTCTGAGGTTTGGTTTCTCAACTGCTATCTTTTCCCCCTCATTTGTTTCTGTGATGGACTAATCTTGAAGAATCTGTCCTGATTTATTGGTTTGGCAATAACTAGGAACCACTAAATATGGATCTAATGTTATCCGAGTCATGCTGTGAACACAGATATGCTGATGAATGTTTGCAGTTTTAAGGCCATATTCGGAGATGAAGCACCTCCGTTTGGCTTGTGACATTTTTTCTACTCTAAAATCTGGTTTCCTATTTTCTGTGTGATGTAATCAGAGGACCAACTGTCTTGGTGTATGTGGGCAGCATTGTCATTTTTTCACCCAATTTCTGTATCATCTAAATTGAATTGATAAAGACAGGAAAGGTACGGTGTAATGCACTTTTAGAATAAATACTATAAATACTAATACTGTCAAACTTTAAGCTGATGCTTGTGCTTCTCATCTCCTGACAGCTCTAGGTCTGACTCCTTGTCCACGATTGTGAGGAAAATCGTTTCTGCCTCAGGCTGCCCTCTGCTTCCTATAATTTGAACACAAAATGCGAGGTCCCTACAAAGGACACTGATTAAAAGTAAAGAGGTAAAAAATAAATAAATAAATAACTAAAAAGGTAAAATTGACATACATCTCTTAAATCCTAAAGCTAGGAGTCTCAAACTGAAGAAAACAATTTGATTTTAAGCAACAGAATCAAAATATTTGCAATATTATCACTTACCCTCCCTTTTGGCCATAAAATGTGGAAACTGCCATTCCCCTCATTTAGAGCCCAACAATCTAGCACACAGTATAGTATCAAGGTTTCTTTCTTTCTTTCTTTCTTTCTTTCTTTCTTTCTTTCTTTCTTTCTTTCTTTCTAAGACTATACTGTGAAAGTATTTTTACATTCTCCACACCTGTCAACAGGAAAGTTGAGTTTAACATTTTCTTTTTTTATATAGTGTCGACTTTGTGAGACAAAGATCACCAGGGTAACGCAGGGAGCAATGGGAATCAGTTGGTGGGTGGTTACAGGCGCTCTAAAGGCCCATAAAAACAATTATTAAACAGTCCTGTCATCCTCACTGTGCCTTATGTAGCACTCACACATCACCTAAAGTATGTTCGACATTTCAGCTGAAAGATCTGACTTGCTTTTTCGTACTTAATTTGATACTTGACTTGTAGTAGAAAGCAATCTTGTAAAACGTAATCATCATCCACTGGTGACAAATATATGATGCTATGACATCATGTAGTGGGTGGTTTAGGAACTGTTTATTCCTGGAGTTTTACATACATACATATATATATATATATATATATATATATATATATATATATATATTTTTTTTTTTTTTTCTTTTTCTTTTTTTTTTTTTTTCTTTTTCTTTTTTTTTTTACTTTGGTCGACTACAGGTAAAGTTATATCTAAGACAGTGTAGAACATTCAAAAACCAAAAAATAAAAATAGTTCACATGTCAAACGCTAATTTTTTAAATAAATTCTTTGTCTCTTTTCCTTATATAATCATATGAATTCAACTTGTTGTGCTCCACATATACGACTGGTCTCTCACAGGTTCTGTGCCCCACAGACTGACAGCCCAGGTATACAATGCTCTCCAACACCTCAAACTATTGTACCAGATTACGTTATTTATCCTTACATTTTATTGGCAGTTTGCACATCATTTACACTTTTTTACTTTTGTTTTGGTTCAAAAGAGAGTGAGCTCCTCTCAGTGGACAGCCTTGGATATAAATACAATGTGAGTGCAAAAAAGAGTCAGTTCATTTATTCCAATTCTGGTTTTTGTTTTAAGGGCAATACAGTGTTACCACACTAGATGGCAGTAAAGTCATTCTTCAACCGTCTGTCAGCGAATAAGTGTGACAATTATCCAAATAAAATTCCATTTATGTGTATTTGTTACTATAAGTGTGTCGTACTAACCCCATATATATAGTATAGTGATACCCAGCCCTCCTCGCAGTTCTGCTATCAGTCCCCCGCTTTTCTGAGGACAGCCGCCCTCATGTTTTAGGGGCGGTAGTCTGAAGCTATTCGTCCTTCTTCCTCACATATTCATTGTACAAGCCTGTAAGGACCGACTACAGCCGCGGCTTCCCAGAGACCCACGGCGGAGCTACATGAACATCCTCTTCGACAAACATTGACAATAATGGCTACTGAAAACTTCGAACTGACCGGCGATGCGGACAAAAACGGCGAGGCAGAGGTAAGGACTGCCAACAAATTCTTGTTTAGCAATATTAAGCCCCCACTAACATCCTGCTCAGGCTCAGCCAAGCGCACATTCCCACAGAAATAATTCCCAGTTTGTGGCAGTGTGGGATATTCCCGGTTTACACGGGGTTTCCCCCCATTTCTCTCATCTGTTCACTCCTCCTCATAATGTCGCTTGATGTAGACCAGAGTGACTGAACTTGTGTCATTCAAAGTATTAGACATGTAGTGAGCTAACTGTAGCCAGTTAGCTGGGGTTTGCTTTAATTTGCCTCAAATTCCAAGGCTAATTTGAACATTTTCTGACATTTTCCACTTGGTTTTGTGGTGTGAGAGAGAGCTCATCTGCTGTTGTCCAAAGGCTCAGTTTACTTCAGATGATACATGAGGACGGAGTTTAAGCATTGTTCTGTGGAGGATCAGGTGGATCAGGTGGACCAGCTCACCCAAAATCAGTGATAACATGTAACTAAGTGGTTTGTTCAAATAGTACACCTTTGACATGCCTTTGTGTCCGTAGTCTGAGATCAGTAGGAGCTTTATTTATATGAGATGTTTAGAGTTATCTATGACATTAAAGTAACAATGACATTTTGTGTTTTATCAAAACGTCCAAGGTGTCACTTGCATGAGAATACACTGCATGCTGACCTTAGCAGATGAGTGCAGTGGAAAGCTACAATAAAGTGTTGTGGGGTACACTGCTTATTCTGTGATAGTAGTCCACAGGAAAGACTCTGAAGTATGCAATGGGTAATCCAAACCCAAGGCAGAGAAACCCAGTCATTAATGATTGACAGGCTCATTTGAGTTGTATCAAAATTATTAGGTTACTTGATTAAGTGAATCTTATAATCAGTTTGTTACTACCACTATTAAATAGCTATTAGTTATGAATTTGATTAGTCATAATTTGAGTCGCATTAGTTGCATTCCCGATATGTCAGTAATAATTAAAAGTAATAATGATCAAGTCAGTGTGAGAGACATACACCAAGTTCTCACCTCAGAGTTCCTGTGCTCCTTAGACTGCGTAGTACATTCAGCTTGATTTAATATTAACCACAGACATTATATAAAACAGGAATGGCAGCCAAAGGTCACTCATTCCCATAGTAGTTTGGGTTATGGTGGCCTTTGGTTAGCTACACAATGAAAACCACATCACACATGAGCAACAGTCAAAGACTAAACGCAGTATTACAAGCTGATCATCCAGATTGCCCCATTAATGTTAGTGTTATGATTTCTAATCTTTACTAGTAATAGGCTTTCTTTTGATATGTAAAATAAAATAATACTGCTGATAGATGATGTGATCACATAAATAATGCAGCCCTGAGTCCAAAAAATTGAAACAGAGGAATTTTTTTTGCTCATTCTGTTTACCACTGTGTTGTCATAGCTCTTGTTGCAGCACAGTTGTTGGTAGATGTTGATAGAAAACCAAAAGCCAATTCAGAAGTACCTCAAAAAATTCTATCTGAAGATGGTTAAAGCTGTGGTTGTAAAAACACTTCCTGTCCTATAGAAACAGCTCTCTCTCTCTTGACCTCTGTAAAGACTTCCCTGCTGAGTTTGTGAGGTCAGTCCCTCGAGTTGGGTCAGAATGAGTTAAAAAGGTTGCTCATTGGCTAATGAGTTGTTAATCAGAAGTCATCACTCACCAGCCAGCGAGCATATATTGGATTTTTACATCACTATATATCAGTATTGATCTTAAAAATTGTAAATTGGTGTGGCCTTACTCTCTGACAATGTTTGAATCGAGGAAATCAGTTGTTGCACTAGAAAGCAAAGTATGTTCCCATTGCCCTTTTTACCCAACAGTTTGTTGTTTGACTCTTTTTGTTTTTTTGAGTAATGTGGGGTCAGGACATAATTCCTTTACTATAAACCCACGCTGCTGGAATGTGTTTGAAATTAGCAAGAATGCTGCTAGTGCAGTTTCATCTGAAGATCAGGGCCATTCAACTGTTTGTCAGATAGTACTGCAAGTGTCAAACAGAGACTAAAATATGCAGATGCTTTGATGATATTAATAACAATAATGGATTGCATTTATATAGCGCTTTTCGAGACCCTCAAAGCGCTTTACAATTCCACTATTCATTCACACACTGGTGGAGGTAAGCTACAGTTGTAGCCACAGCTGCCTTGGGGCAGACTGACAGAAGTGAGGCTGCCAAATCACACCATCTGGCCAACACCAGTAGGTGAAGTGTCTTGCCCAAGGACACAACGACCAAGACAGACAGAGCAAGGGATCAAACCGGTAACCTTCCGGTTACAAGATGAGCTTCCCGACCCCCTGAACCACGGTCGGCCGTAACCGTGGTTTCATTCATTAATGATATTTAATGGATGGAATCCCCAAAAGTTCTTTGCAGTTTTATATTTATGATAGGTGTTCTAACCGTTTTGGAAATAGGACTGTAATTAGTTGCCAGCCTACTTGTATCCCTTGAAGGAAGATGATTATCACATGTGGTGAACTATCTAGAAAACTTCAGCTAAAAATAGCAAAGACTAAACAAAGAAAAAGTAGCTCAGAGAGAGAGAGCACCAGTTAGGAGTTTAAGTATATAGTGAGTGAAAGCTGGTGACTCTCAATTCTACCTCATAAGTATCTTTTTCTCCCTCTGTGGCCTGGCAGGCTTTCATGGCTGCAGTCAGAGTCAGACCTCAGCCTATAATGTTGCCAACCGGTGCACACGGTTGGTGTTGTTGGGCAATTAAACTTCCACCCAGCTGAAACTTTGAGCAATTTGTATGAGAATCTCATTAGGAGAAACTGGGGTTTCACCAGTGACCATAGTTTCCTGTGACGAAAAGTTTTAATTTTTTTTTTTTTGTTAGTTCCAGTTAACTTGGAATAGAAACTGAAGATAACTACTACTTTTTTTTTCTCTTTTAGTGCTTTCTGTTCAGTATTGAATAAATAATCTTGAGTATCTCGCAGTAATCAAACATGTAACCCTGATAGTGGGATAAGTGTGGTGATTTCACCCTGTATGATGTCAAATGTATGCTCTAACAAATACTTATTCATGAGATGTTAATAAGCGTCTTCACTCACTTTCCCCTGTGTTTGGATAGAGGTCATTTTGGGGTTTTTGTGACCTGGTCACTTGGGAAAAAAAAGAAATAAGAGGATGTGTGTTATTTATGACATTTGGCCCAAATCCAACTCCTTCTCCTTCTACTTGATGAGAGTTGCTGTTCAGTTTAAAAAAAATACTTTCACTTCCATTAATATCGTCCACATCGCTTCTCAGGTTCAGCATGTGACATGTTGAAACAACACCCAGACATGGACAATGCACCATATTGCTAAAGACATTCAGTGAGATTTGAGAAGTCATGTGTTGACTAAAGCAGGCGATAAACAAACTCTGGGCTGTTTGTCTTACGTGAAGCTTAGTCAAAAAATATCCTGTTTCTGCTGCATTATTTTTGTCATTTATAGTTCGGAGCCGACGAAAGCTGAATACAAAAGAAAGTCATTCTTAATCATGACATGTTGTTCTAGGGAAACCAAAACTGTAAAGTGAGCCAGTTACATTTTGAAATAAATTCCATTATGATGGCAGCAGCAGAGGACTTCTCCCTCTTCTGTATATTAAAGTAACCTTGTAAATACCCCAGTTTATGCAACAGAACAAGATCGCTGTGCTTTTTAGTTAAATTGTGCAAAACAAGTACTACATTCAAGTGTGTTTATTGTGATTTAATTTAATAATTACTAAACCGGTAACTTACCTGAATGTATTAATGTTTTGAGCTTTATCGAGAGTAGAGCTGTTAAATGTGATTGTGTGTAATATTCACTGTCTTTGTTATACTTATGTTGGGGTTTGTGTTTGTGTTCAGACCCCGCGGTGGGGCCATGAGAGGCGGCTACAGAGATCCCTGAATATGAACCACTATGCCAATAAGAAGAGTGCAGCAGAAAGCATGTTGGATGTAGCTCTGCTCATGGCTAATGCCTCCCAGCTGAAGGCAGTGATGCAGCAAGGACCAAGCTTCACCTTTTACGTGCCCCTCATTATTCTCATTAGCATCTCTCTCACTCTGCAAATCCTAGTCGGAGTTCTGCTCATTTTCATAGGTAAGTCTGGAGGTTGTTGCCAGATTTCCATTTGCTTAACTTTGTTACAGTTTTCTTGGTATTTTTGGCTTGAAACCTTTAAAAAAATCAAAACATGAGCCTATAGAATTTTTTTTAATTCAGTGTAAACCATAATGTTATTATCTTTACTACTTTAATTTATAAAGTGATAAATAGGTATTATTCATAAATGTGTTCATAAATGCAATTTAAAAGTTGTTTTTTTCTAGTCGCTGTCTAGGGATGGGTATTGATAAGATTTTCACGATTCCGATTCCAGTTTCGATTCTGTTTAACGAGTCGATTCTTTATTGATTCTCTTATCGATTGCAAAAATGGCAAATATTCATTGTCAGCTATGTGAAGTCTAAGTTTAAAGCATGTACTATAACGTGAAGGAAGATTGTTAAGCCTTTTAACCAAAATTCTCAGCAAAATTCTCAACTTTAAAAGTAAGCAAAAGAATTTTAAAATTAATACGATATTTGACAGGAAGCCAGCGTAAATTTGCTAAAACTGGAGTGATGTGTTCATTCATTTTAACACCTGTTAAAAGACGGGCAGCAGCATTTTGGACTAACTGCAAGCGATGGAGAGATGAGTGTTGAAGACCCAAATAGAGAGAATTGCAGTAGTCTGTTGCGGACACTTGCTTCTCTAATTTAAAAGAGCTACCTGAAAACACTCCGAGATTCCTTACAGTTTGAGAAAGATGAGAAGCAAGAGGACCAAGGGTAGTTAGCTTAGTCAGTTAGCTTATCAAAAGGGACATGACTTCCAAAAACCATAACTTCAGTCTTATTTTCATTTAGTGTGAGAAAATTCTGAGTTAACCAGTCTTTAACATCATGTAGACAGTTTAGCAAAGCCTGCAGGGGGACAGAGACATCCAGATTCAAGGGAAAGTAAATTTGGATGTCATCAGCATAACAATGAAAGGAGATGTTGTATTTCCTAAAAATAGACCCCATGTATAGGGAGAACAGAATTGGACCCAAAACAGACCCCTGTGGCACACCACAACACAACGCAGAGGAAGAGGAGTATTGCCCAATAGTAACAGAAAAAGAACAACAACGTGTTCAAGTCTTGATAAAAGAATTTTATCATCAACTGTGTCAAAGGTGGCAGTCAAATCTAAAAGGACAAAAACAATAGAACAACCTGAGTCGACTGTTAAAAGATCATTAAAAACTCTTAAAAGCGCACTCTCAGTACAGTAATGTAAAAACAAAGAATTACCCGATTTTTTTTTTTTACCTGATTTTTGTTTCTAAGAAAAATGAGAGCCACATATGAGGATATTCGTTTAAAGAAGAATTTCGATAGAACAGTAGCAGTATAATGTCCTCGTAAGTGGATATCAGGCCCTTGTAGAGAAAAATTGAGTATTTTGGTCTAAATAACCCAAAATGTGATACCCCCATATGTGGACGCCAGGTCCTAGGAGGCTAACGCAGAAAAATTCACTGGCTCAAACTGCTGAAAAACAGCTGAGCATTTAGAAAGTGAATCTAGGTCTAACACTGCCTGTGAATGCAGGGACCTTAAAGCAGAGATTTTTTCAGTGAAATGTTTCAAAAAGTTTTCACAGTGCAAAGGAAGCTACACTAGGAACAGTGGCACAGGGGTTAACCACAGAATAAAAATATTAAAAAGAAATCTGGGCTTGTGACTACTGGTAGAAATTACACTGGATAGGAAAGCAGATTTTGCAGCTTTATCAGTTTTCTGATATTTTGTTAAGCGGTCATGCAGGATGCTTTTTCCATTTTCTCTCTGCACGTCGTGTCTGAGAGCACGGGTGGTTTCATTCAGCCAAGGTTGACGTGAAGATTTGGTGCATTTAGATAGCATGTATCACTTGATTATAAACAGACCCATAAACATTGCCTTGTTATGTAGTGTCTCACTGAAGGAAAGAACTAATTATACATCTGAGGGCAGCAGCTGTCGGCTAATTCATATCTTATCTTTCAGTATTGATGTGACAGAAAACGGTATTGCCCCCATGTGAGGAAATGAGGTAGTTCCTAGTGACTGTGCACAAACAGTAATGATGACTAATGTTTCCATTCCTCTATACTCACGATTATGTTTTTCTTCTTCTGTTTAGTTAAGTGGAATCTAAATGATGAAAGAAATCACTACAGATTGGACATCTTGGAGAATGTGACCACAGCTTTCGTCTTTATCATAGTGGTTATCAACGTCTTCATTACGGCCTTCGGTGTCCAGCAGCCCAGCTCGAGCGGTTGATTGTGTTTTAAATAGTTTTCAATCCCTACTGATCAATTTAGTAAAGGCAGGACATCCAGACAGGGAGAGACAAGACAAGATATTTATTCACCAAACTGGCTGGCATGCAGGTGTATTTGCTTTTCTGTAATTCAACCTATCAGGTCTCAGGAGAACCAGTGAACTCAGAGAATCAAGTTACATTATATTGTCTCCTGTGTGTGTGTGTGTTTCTGAGTAAAAGGAGTTCCTCAGACCATGGCCAGTCATGTAGGGGAGACCGGGGACAGTTGTAACATTTTTGACATTTCTGTCTGTAAATTGGAGCTCGTTGAAGGTAGTGGATTCAAAATGTAATGCAAAGTATTTACATGTCTCTGCTATTAAATAGTGCAGCTATTTTCTCTGCAGCACAATTACCCATTGCATGGTATGGCTTCAAACACGAAGAGTGAAATGTTACAATTAACCCCATAGTCTGGGTTAGTTGTAACATATCCTGGGGTAAAATGTAACACAATGAAATAAGGGTACTAACAAAACATTAACATGTAATCTTTGTTTATTCAACACATGAATGCACTTAGAGCCATTTATGTAGCTGTGTGTGTGTGTGTGTGACAGAATGCAGAAATCTAGCTTTTGAACATATTCCAACCCCCCAAAAAAGACAAATTATGGAATTTTCTGCAACTGAATATTTCATTCATTTTGGTTGGTCTTCCTTGAGTTTGGCCTCATTGGCTCAGTGGGCATTATAACCTACAACTCTTGCACCAATTTTGAACATAACAATGAAGCTGAAAAAATGTAGTTGTTCACCAGCATTGCAATTCCATTACTTTTTATCATACCTTGGTGTGGTTTGCAGAGTGCTTCAGAAAGATGAGGAAATCTGTTTCTTGCACCCATCCTGACTTATTTCCACTATCAATACTTCCTACTGGTCCATCTCTGACACAGAGGTCTGCATAATGTATGTGTTGGAACACAAACAGTGGAGGAATTGTGTTGCCAATGGCATTAACCGCATATACTAAAGCGACCAGTGAACCTCTCTCTGCTGATGTCGTTGCCCCAACTTGTTTAATATAAGTTAAAGTAATAGTGTGGTAAGTTGCAACATCTGCATTATTGTTACAACTGACCCAGACTCCTATAGCCATGAACTAGCTAACATTACAGCCAATGGCTAAAACATTAGCACTAAAGACCTACACAGAATATATCCCCATAGACATACAAATAACATAATTTAAGTTTGATGAGTTTAACTGCAAAGCAGATAATGCTATTACAAATTGAAATAAAATAGAAAAACTTACTTTTTGGCATACAAATTACTTTTTTTCATGTTAAACTGTCTGTGTTTGACAAAATGTGCTGATTTTTCACATGTGATAGCAGAACTGAATTGGGCATGCACAGGATGAGACACATCATTTGAAACTTAGCCCTGATTGGAGAAATTGGAAGTGTTACAACTGACCCACATTACAACTATCCCCAGTCTCCCCTACATGTGTTGATCAGTTCTTATTTCATGTGGCTATTAACTAGTCTGTTACCTCAGATCTTATAATGCTCAGGTTACTGATGCAAATAAGTAATTGTCTGTATGCAGAAAACAAACATCAGGAGCAATAGTCACAATCACTGTGAAGGTTTCCCAAACAACAGCTAAAGAAGACCACCTGCTTTTATTTTGAAGTTCTTAAACAGGTTAGTATGCCACAGTTACTACCACAGAATCCAAAGAAAATTAACAATGGTGAGTGCATCATGATTCATTCTGTCTTGCTGCTGTAAGAGGTGTTATATGTGTAACAGCTTTACCATTCTAATAATGTTTACAGTGGGCCTTAACTGCTTTATTTTTTAAAGAGCTATGCAAAATCTGTCTAAAGAAAATTTCAACCTCCTAGCATACACCAGCTCATTGTTGACCCACCTATGGTTAAGAGTTTTTGGTTTGGTTAATGTCCACCACGTTTCTTGGTCGTGGCTCAAAAGTTGGGAGGTCGCCTTGCAATCGGAAGGTTGCTGGTTCGAGCCCCGGCTTGGACAGTCTCAGTCGTTGTGTCCTTGGGCACGACACTTCACCCGTTGCCTACTGGTGGTGGTCAGAGGGCCCGGTGGCGCCAGTGTCCGGCAGCCTCGCCTCTGTCAGTGCGCCCCAGTGGTGGCTGTGGCTACAATGTAGCTTGCCATCACCAGTGTGTGAATGGGTGGGTGACTGGATGTGTAAAGCGCTTTGGGGTCCTTAAGGACTAGTAAAGCGCTATACAAATACAGGCCATTTACCATTTTTATAGAATTTTCACCTGAATGGGAAACCCCAAATGAACCAAAAAGAAATGTATTACACCTCATCAACGGTGGTTGAAATAAAACCAAACCCTAACTCATGATGGATTACCGGTGACCTGGTGGATGTTAACAGGTTAAACTTTTTTCCTTGCTTTACGAATTAGTTTGTTTTTCTGTTTGTTTATTGTGAATTATATGGTTACTTTTAGACTTTTTTAAATGCATTTTTAAGGATCACTGTCTTTATCCTTTAATAATCTCCTGTTACACACTGCCTATTTTTAAACAATTTGTTATACAAAATAAAACTACATAACCATCAAGTTGAGTGTTTTTTTGTTGTTACTGGTTTATTGTGCGAAGACAAGTCAGTTTTACAAAATAGCATCCCCACATGTAAGGCACAGGACACACAAATCATGACAAACTGGCTTTATGTTAACTAATTTTCACCACAAGTCAAATTTTTATGTTTAGAGGTTGTTGATTACAAGGCACAAACACAAAAATAATTTAAACTACAATTTGCCACAATATTAGCATCTGACATCCTGAGAATTAACCTTCAAACCATGAAGAAGGTTTAAGCACCATTACTAGTATATCTTGTGTGCGTTTTTACAGAAAATACTATGAAGTTGTATTTGTTTCAACATTTGGTGCAAGTTAATTTATTGCTAGACAGTATTTAAAATAGGCAGGAGAGGCACAGTATGAACAACAAGACAAAAATATCCATACTATATGATACAATATGGATTTATAACTGTAGCAAACTAAATGTAACTACTTCAGTGAGAAGTTTGACGCCGGGTTTTCAGTGCATTCAGTGGTAAGCCAAACGAGGACATTAACAAACATTAACGTCCTGCTCGAAACAGCGGAAGCAAAGAGTATGATAGATTTCCGTTCTTCAGCTGCTCGGTGGAAAAACAGGGCGCGGTAAGTGACACAGAGTCAGCTAAACAGTAACGGGGAAGGTCAAGGAACGGTTAAAAACAATTTAAAAAAAAAACATGGTTAGAGATGCCACGAAGTAGGTGGCAATGCCTTAACCGTATGTGTGTTGCAGGCCACTAGGGCCAATTCCATCCTTGTCAAGGGGAGTGCTAACCTTCTCTCCTTTCATACAACACAACCTCCCTAAAGCAGGACGTCGTCATATATACCCGCGAGGACACAGCTTGGTTTCACTCACGGTGTCACTTCCAAACTTTAGTCTAATTGAAAAGGTCGAATATTTGTGGTTTTCTTCAAACGAGTGGTTCACTATTTATGTCTTCTCTGTTTTCAGTTACATTCGATATTTATGTTTTCAATTGGTTGCAACTCTACCCACACTGCACTGCGGTAGGAAGCCGTCCCCGCATTGGTAGATGCAGTCACGTGATTGTAACATTCGCTATAAAGACATTTAAAGCATTACTTTTATGGATTTGGCTTGCCCCATGTGGCACTGGGTTGTTCACACGTTTAATATCCTTTTTGTATTGTGAGAGGCGGAATTTGGGGAAGTTCTTATGAAACAGACGTAAATTTAGTGATGTAGCTCCTCTTTTAACCACAAGATGGCAGCTAGGGGCTGTTCTTGACCTAACTGAAGAGCTTAAAACTAGTTCTTAAAAAAAAAATAAATAAATAAATTGTTCTTAACAAATCATAGATTAAAGTCAAGAACCACCCCATTATTTAGTTTTCAAATTTCTCAGTTTGAAAAAAGTAATGAAGTTGGATGTTAGGGAAAAAAAGTTTTAAACTAGTTTTGTGGAAGCATTCCACAGCACAAATCCTCCATTTCATTTCCCTACACCAGTTTTAACCTCAACTGTATTAATCCCTCAAAACCATTTAAATGGGATACTTTCAATTGCGAAGTACCAAATGCAAACAAGCAAAATAAGCGTATATATCATTTGCACTGTGTACACGATTACCTTAAAACCCTTGAAAATATATAGTGTGTTGTGCTTTGGTAAAAGCAGCAAGAGCAGAACAACTGAAGAAGACTCCCTTTACTTTATGAGGCTTTCCTCAGTGTACCATATAAGAACTTCTTGAGCTTTTCTTTTCAGTCCAAGAGCAGCCATCCCAAGTGCCCGGCTTCCTCCAGTCACTTTAGCTTCTACACAATAAGAAAGAAATAAAAATTACCTCTGGAAAAGTGAAAATTGTTTTCACACTATTAAAATGAGCATTTATATAATCCTGACAATATAAAATGAAGTCATGTGAAAAATTTGGGAGAAAAAAAGTTTACCACTGTAGTAATAGAAGAAAGCCATTCCCACTACAAAAGTGAAACAGCCCATAAAGAAGAGGGGACCTGCAAAACAGGAAGCACATAAAAAATTAGGCATCATGTCAGTGCTAAATAATTAGACAAGTTTTGCCTTGAATAGTTTTGTCACAGTTTTGAAAGTTATTTTTTAAACATGTGTAAAGCCCTCATAGCTTAAAAGCAGCATCACTGTTTATGTTTTATAGTTTTGTTTCTTAGTTATATACATAAATAAATTACACTGTATATTACATGGCACACACGCTGGCACTAATTCTTTACTCTCCCTCCAAATCTTACCTCTGTCATTAAAAGCATGTCTCTGTTTGATGACCTGTGGAAGTTTGAGCGGATCCAAGGAATCTGGAAGCAGGATGGAATAAAATGTAAAATATGCCTACATATATAACCACAATTACTCCCCATAACCTCCAAAAAAACTGATATGTATGAAAGTGGTATGATATGAGTATAAGCCATTTCAGAGACGAACCTCTGAGGTGAAGCCTTGTAGGCAAACTGTAGTAGACCTCCTCAACATGCAAGTGAAGCGCCCTGTAAAATTCCCTGCATGCTTCCTCTCCTTTCCCTTGTAGGTGTGTCAAGAGCTCACCCAGTCGAACACTTGTGGGTACATCCAAGTTTCGGAACTGGACAACAGTTAACAACAGATATTATTTGTTAATCTTACACTGAAATCATTCACTATGGTGTTTTAACCTCAAGATTTTCAGAACCGTGAATGCTTTCCAGGTGTCTGTATAGGAATATTTTCACTTGAAGCGATGGGACATAAATAAATACATTTATTACTGGAATTTAAACTAGTTTATGTAAGCGTGCCTGCTGAAATACAATGTTAAAGGCACCTGACGATGCTTGAGCATTTTAATTTTATGCAGCTTCACGCTTTTCTTTCTTTACTCCTGCTATCCTGTTGACTATGGTTCCATTTTCAGAATGAGGTTCTGAAAATCTGCAATCACTACAATTATAACAACTCTCCAAACCCACTTTTTCTTCTTCTTTTTAAACCACAGACCTGACAACTTTCCTATTACTGAACATGAACAAAAAACATCCGTTATTGTGATGTATTTCCAATCAGCGCACACTTTAATGATCTTTGAACACAGCAGCTTTAACCAGACATTAACACCTCCACGTATATATCACAGTAAGGAAAGATGAAACTGTGATACAGGTATGCAGATGTTTCTATAGTGGTTTTGGTCTGGGTTTCTAGATTGCTACACCCCTAGCAACCACTGCATAAACCATAGCAGCTACCATAAACAGCTATAGCGAAACCAAATGCTGCATGCAAGTGATCAAACTAGTAATAACAGCATAGTTTATACAGCTTGTGAGCTCATGGCCATTCTGTTGCTGTTTGACTGGTTTTATTATGCACTTGCAACTACACTAATAAACACCGCAGTGTATTTCTAGAGCAGTACAACTTCGATTTTTTTAACATTGTTTTACTTGAATGTTATTCCGTTGCACCACTGTCAGTATGCCACAGAGACAGTAAAAGGCTGCTGAGGAGGACTCACTTTGGTTGCCTCCTTGTCAGTGAGGATCTGCGGGTAGATTCTGTTGAGCTGCAGGATGAGTTTATCCACGACTTCTGTGTCCAGTCTCGGGTCATGTTTGAGGAAGGTGCTGTCCTCTGTGAGCTGCTCACAAAAACTGTCTGTCGGTGTAAACGGAGGCGTTAAACCCATTCGTTATATGGGCAGTTGTTTGTCAACAGGCTAGCATTTTTCTTTGGAAGGGTACGTAAGTAGGCAGTGGTTTACTCATAGAAAAGAAACGTTAAAGCCAGTTATTTTTTCTCTCTCGAAACTTTAGCAAGAGTGGAGTATGAGGCGTGGCGAAGTTAAGAAACTTCAAAGTCCCGAACATGACTTGGAATGAGACGTTACATTATCTTTGGCAAAGCGCAAACTTCAGCTTGCCACTGCTGTCGTAATATTGGTCACTCCAAGCTAATCGGGTCATATTATAGCAAAACTGAGGGCTAGATAATGTAGAATAAGCGTTATTTGTTATTTTAGGTAAAGAAATACACAAACCTCCCATTGCAGAGTCCCCCTGTGCCCTCTGTTGGACACGCCCGCTGACGTCATGCCGCCGGCAGGGATGGGCTTACGTCAACGTCTCCCATTAAGGAAAAAGAACCTTTTTCAGCGCAAAGACTTTATACAATGCAGCTTTTGCTGTAACTAATTAGAACTGTAACAACTTTATTTGGATCTATTTGTATCATAATTGATGTATATTTTTTATGTCTATACACATAAGTGCAAAATGAGAGCTCTATGTAAAACCACCTAGTTTCACTTAATGTTAATAGCGTAAATAATGTTGCTAATGTTAGATGTGATATAGTCCATCACTGACCAATGAGTCATTCAAGCATAAAATGGGTATCCGAACTCAAGGGAGGAAGCAGCATTGTGTTTACACTAACATGTCAAATAACCAATTTTAAATAGTATTTTCAGGTACTTTGCTACTAGCTGGAAAAACACGTTTTTTTTCCATTTCTTTTAATAAATATAAGAAAAATGCAGAAGATAACATAGTTTGACAACCACAAAATACCATTTTGCACCAACATGTGATTCCCACAGAGCTATTAGCTTATTAAATCTGAGGAAGCTGGGCAAAGTGAGGAAAAACTATTTACAGCAGATGAACAGTATCTTGAAGTCATGTCCTTAGGAATTTGGGAAAAATCCAGCAGAGACCTGACACAGGACCTGAGAGCTACACCTGGCCCTTCAGTTTATTATTCTGCTGTTCACTGAAGCCTCAATTGCATGAGAGCTCATTTTGCCTTATATACTTATATTTACATGTATGTTTGCAGATGTTTCCTTGAAAAATATAAAGACATGAGTTAAAAAGATAAAAATAAAAAACCATCAGAATTGTAAAAGTTAGATTTATTTCTTCACCAGACATACTGTAGCAGGAAGCAGTGACAGGATCTTACAATTAGGATTTTTGCTTGTGTTTTTTTAAGCCTCAACCTGCCAGCTAAAATGCACACTCCCTTATGAAATAAAAAGGATTTCAAATCCTGTAGTCTGAATGAACTGAGACAAATAAATACAATTACAGTTATAGTAAAAACTGCAATCAATTAGGACCAATAATGTGAGCAACAAGATGTAAAATATTATTATATAGCACAAACACTTAGGGTTCTCTTTTGTTGTCATGTCTGAATGTGGCACTTGTATAAAGAAAAAAAACACACAATGGCACTGCAGACTTATTTGAAAAGCTTTACAAAAAAATTGTATTAAAACAGTAACTTTAAAAATTCTTTATCATGAATAGAGTTTATGAATACTATACATCTGACCTTAACTTATAAATCCTTAAATAAGATTTGCATTTTTATTCTTTTTCCAGACATAACGAGCATACTTTTAATTTGTAACCGCTCTGCTTTATCTGTTAGGAACATAGTGATACACAATGTAGTTAAGATCCCGTATTTGAAGCTTCATATTTCCAGGATCATAGAGTTATGACAATACAGCACGACAGAAGACACGGTTGTCAAGAATTCTGGCTGTCAGTATGTGTCAAATACTAAATCTAAGGCCAACAGACATCAAAATCAGAGACTTACTTCTGGCTTTAAAAGCAATCTGTGACTTTGTTGCTATGAAATAAATAAGGTTAAAGGTATGTTGGAAGACAAGCATGCACACAGAGTACAAACATTACACAATACTTGAAACAGTTAGCATCATTTTAGAAAGTGGAATAAGCTTGGAGCAAATACGTGAAACAGAAAAGTGCTAAGTCAGTCAGGCGTTAAGTAACCAACCAAACACCCATTGTGACTATTCCACCGGTTGAGTAATCATAGTGGTTCATATTTTGGAAGACTGATGGACTGCACCGGGTAGCTGGTGTGTTATTTTCTGCAGTTTTCATAGAATTTGATGCCATTTTAAATAGCTGTTCTGGCACTCTAAAACAAGGCTCTTGGCTAATACTGTTTGATATATTCTCGTCTTAGTAGTGACACGATATGGCGTGTGATTGAGAGTGGAGAAACCAGGAGAGCAGACAACTGGCCACCGACGTGCATAACCTGACGGAGCTCGTTAAGGACACTTGGCTTCATGAGTTTACTGCAAAGACAAAAGAGAAAAAAATGAAATTAATTTCAGTTTCTCCTGCATTAAGTGAGATGCACAACAAAGGTGTTGGGTGTGCTTTGCATGCAGGGTTCAGACATGAATCACCAATAGACTTTTAGGCTACTATAGGGGACAAGTTCTTCCTCTTTCCACATTACACCTGCTTATACTTCGTCAAAACAAACAAATAACTCAATGCTGAATATCGAGACCTACCAGTAAAAGAAAGAGTTATTCTGACCCAAATTATTATTTTTTTTACATTTTGAAAACATCTAGAAGAGCTGGCCTTCACTGAAATTTTGTGCCTTAGAGGTCGTTCTGCATTACAGCTCGTGACTTACACTGCGGCTGGAAGAGGCTCCCTTGCCCTTCGTTTTGGCCTTGCCTCCCACTGTTGTGGCGCTGTTGCGGCGTGCTTGTTCGTGGTCAAACTCCAAATCCTCTAGGCGCTGAGTTAATGCGAGTTTTTGCTGAATGGCCATACGTAACAAAGAGTTCAGCGTCTTCTTTTCATCCTCAGCAGCAGCCAGCTGCCTCTGCATGTCATCCAGCTGTGTAACATACTCATCACACCTGAGAGGAGAAGAGAAGAGAAGAGAAGAGAAGAGAAGAGAAGAGAAGAGAAGAGAAGAGAAGAGAAGAGAAGAGAAGAGAAGAGAGAAGGGGGTAAACTTTACTGCCAGCAGGTGGAGCAATTTGCCTCAAACTACTGCGGCTGTCATGATTCCCCAGACTGCATTTTCCAGATGGGAGTATGATTACCACGCTAACTGACTGCACAAGTATTACATCAGACTGCTCCCACAATGCTTTGCATCTTTCTCAGAGAAATACACAGAAACGCAAAATATTTTCTCTCGAGTGAAAAAGCAGAAATATTACAAATCTATATCAATGTTCTTTTTAATGTCTCCTGTAACCGAGAAGGATTCGTTTGGTCTGAGCCACCTGATTTATTTATTTATTTTTAAATTATATTTGCCCAATTTATGTACATAATGGCTGATTTACATTGAAAGTATGTGTCGTACCTTGTAGCAAACATGGCCCGGAGAGATGAGAACGTAGCTGCGTCCTCTTTCAAAGCCTTGAGCTCATTACGGAGCTTCATCATAGTCTCGGTCACCATGGTCTTCTCACTGTCATACTTACTCTTGAGGTTGGCCAGAGCAACCTCAGCTGTCTGAAGGGAACAACATAAAAAGATTAATGTAAAGTTCTGCAGTTTTTAAATTCTGTGGTTTTTGCATCGCTATTCTATTCTATGTGTGCATTAATAAACATCGTTCCCCTGACACATACACAAACCATCCTCCCACCTGTTTGTTGGCCTTGAGAACAGCTCTGAGAGTGGCAATCTGCTCCCTTTTTGTACTAAGCAGGGATTTCAGTTTGAGAATCTCCTCCATGCACGCTTCTTTGTCTTTGTCAGCCACTGCGCTCAGCTCCAGGTTGGCAAGTCTCTGACGTGACAGCTCTGTGGTGCGGTCCACCGCTTGCTGCAGGTGGCGGATCTGGTCCCTGATAATAGCAACAAGGTTATAGATGTTCATGGGTTCCGGCCGGTGCTCGTGTGCTGGAGCTGCAGTAACTGCTGCGCTGCCGGAGTCTGACTTTCCAGATTCAGTCTCACCGATTAACCCGTTAGTGAGAAGTACTGACTGGTGATCCTTTGCTTCTTGCCCCTTTCTTACGATGGCCTTACCTTCCTTGTAATAGTCGAGCATGACGCGGTTAGGGGTTTCATTGTTGCACATGCACACATGGTTGTAGATATTGGCCAGCTCTTCACTGAAGGCTACGAGCTCATCCTGCGCCACATTAAGGCTGCCAAGCGACTCTCCTGCAGCTTCGCTGGCCAGACGGAGCTCCCTCTCCAGACGTGACATCGCTGCTTTATCTGCTTGGCTAATTTTCTCCAAGGACGACAGCTTTGACCTCAAGTCCTGGACGTCGCTCTCCAGCCGCGCTCGCTCATCTTCATATTGGGTTCGACACTCCTCGTATTGCGCCCTTAGTGTTTTCAGCTCTTGCCTCAGTTCTCCAGCTTCAGACACTGCAACGGTGTATTTACACTGCAGAATCTCAGGCCCGTTAATGTCCAGTTCATAGTAGTCTCCGTCGTCATGGCTGTCCCTGTCTTTCTCACTGTCGAGGGCAGACTGCCGCTCCTTACTGGCCTGAAGTTTCCTCATTGCACTTAGATTTTCAGTCAACCTGTTGACCGTTTCCTTTTGCTCGGACACAGTCCCATAGGCCTGTTCCAGCTGCTTCTGGCTCTCCTGCAGAGAGTTGATCAGGGCAACTTTTTCCCTCTCAACCTACAGAAATACAGACAAAGAGTTCATTAGTCAGCTAGGCAACTTTATAGAAAAAAAAAGAGAAAGAACAAAACAGGAACGGCCTTTTTGGCCAGGTGACAGAGTGCAATTAAAGTTTCTTAACAACCTTTCAGGAACTTTTGAGTGACTCAGTTAAAGGTGTACCCAATAATACCTATCTCCGTGTGACCTGCCAATCCTGATGATTACTAGTAATTTAGTATCACTACATTACAGATTTAGTTCAGCTACTTAGTTAGTTCTCTAATTTTCTAGTACATTTGTATAAACCCCACACAGTTTGTGGTGTTCTGTGGTATACAAACTGAGTTACTGCACACATGGGTGACATTTGTCCATGCTGGTTTAGCCCAGTTTCCCTTTTTACGCTCTAGATCCACAGAATACACAGCGACAGATAAAGTTAGGGATGCATTAGACTGACAGCATTTCCTGTTTTCTCAAAACTCCTGTGATAAGATCTTAAATTCTTTTGGCCACGATAATCATCTAGCGAAAATAGCATGGCAGCCTTTCTATGACATCTACAGTAGAACTTGAGCTTTTTACTGAATGTGAAATCATGGCATCAGGTATGCTGCAGTCAGATAATGATGGCTCTTGATCCAAGTGCATCTGATGGATCTCATACCTGCACCAGCTGTTGTTTCAGTTTCTGTATCTCTGATATGTTGAGCTCACTCAGCAGGTCGTCCACCAAGCTAGGGACTGGTTTGAAGCCCTCTCCTCTCTTGTTCACTGCAGTTCTATTGTCTTCATCACTTTCACTCAATTTAACCAAGCCGTTC
Organism: Maylandia zebra; assembly: GCF_041146795.1. Classification (NCBI taxonomy): domain Eukaryota; kingdom Metazoa; phylum Chordata; class Actinopteri; order Cichliformes; family Cichlidae; genus Maylandia; species Maylandia zebra. Next base: position 23,304,990 of record NC_135171.1, on the reverse strand, counting down.
TCAAAGCCTCTTATTAGATCATCATTGTCCGGTTCATTGATGGCCGAAGGATCCTCGTGGAGTTTGGGGTTATCGATGGAAATATTGAAAGAGCTACTGTACACAGAGCCGCCGATGGTCATATAGTGGGAAAGCTCTTTGCGCAGCGAGGCCTTCTGCTCACGCTCTGTCTTGATGGTCTCTAAAGCTTCCGTCAGCTGCCGCTCGGCAATTTCTCTCAGGCGCATTGCTTCCTCCAGCTGGCTGTGCAGACACTGGCTGTCTTCCTCCAGGCGGCGGATCTCATGCTTTAGACCTTCAAATTCCACCTGTAGAGACAGCCAAAAATATAAATAACACAGCTAATACTTTTACACCAGTAGGCAGCATTTGTTATAATTTGTGAAACAGGCATGAGTGCATCGTGGTTGGCCAAAATATTATACACAGACCCATTTTTTGAATGTAAAATTTGGTGCGTGCTCATATTTTTAAATTGTAAGGAAATGACATAATGACTGTGTAGTGATATTAGAACCAAAATGATAATATGGTTAGTCTGACTCATAAAAACATGAACAACACAGCTATTTCTGAATGATTTCCACCCACTACAAAACTTGAGTTTTATGGCCAGTCTCACCTGGTTCTGTTTCAACACAGACACTTGTTTCTGAAGTGAGATGTTCTCCTCCTCCAACTCACTGTAGTCCTGCAGCAGTCGAGCCTCCCGAACCTTGTACTCTCTGATGTCGTCTCGCAGCTGACTGCGCTGCAGCTCTGCCAGCTCTGAATTCTGCACACAAGAACGGGGACAACGGGAGAATAACTGGATGACCTTTCATTTAAACCTATGTTCACCATTAGCAAATGCAGTGTAAACCACAAACTACACGCTTGCAATAGTTCAGCAAATAAGTTAAAATAAGGGCAAGAGTGCTTCACATGCCACAAGTCTTTGGCAGCCATGTGCAATGACGGAAGGAGGACATGGTCCACTTACCAATTCATTCTACAGAGAGCCGCGGTGGAGGACATCCTTTGTGTCACTCACTGCGGACCATTACATCATCTTTCCTGCTGGGCTCAGTGCAAACTGGCCCTCCCGCATGATAAGAAGCAGCTCTCTCACAACCAACACTGGCAACTTTTCGTAGTCTACAAGTCAACTTCAGTTAGCATTACAAGCTTTCATTGATTTCCCAATCGTGCTGCAAATAGCAGATCTCCGATGATGACACATAAAAGACGCCGATTCAAACTTTGGCCGACCATATACTATGATAAGAAAATGCTCAACAGGAGTTAAAGTGAGCATTTGAGTGTAAATCGTGAGAAGAAATTCATATTGCAGCACTCTCAATACCTACCTCTCTCATTTCCAGGGCAATGGATGACAGGCGGTCATTTTCAGCTTGTGCACTGGCGAGGGAAGCTTTGGACTGTCGGAGCTCATTCTGTAACTCCAGGACCTTCTGCTGGTAGAGAGCCTCCTTACTGGCAGACTCCAGTATCAAAGACTCTTCCCTGCTCTCCCCATCTGCTGCCACCTTTCTGTGGGTTGAGTAAGCATGTCCAAAGGCCTAAAGACAGACAGAAAAAACAATAGAACAAACATGTTTGATTAAGGATTTGTTACAAACCTGCTTTAAGACACATGCACACAACCACGAGCATGGCCAACATAACTAGTTAGAGACTTCAGTTAAATAAAGATCTACCATTTCAGAAAATATCACAAATGTGTGTGTATGGGGTACTGGACAGCTCTTTCTAATAACAATGACCTAAGTAAAATTCTCCATCTCAAGAGAGGAAATGAAACCACAGATAAGGAAATATACACGAGTATCAGTTCTTAGTCATCACTCTAAATAAAATTGTAGTTAAATTGGCGATGCATTTTTACATGCTACATTCACTGCGTTTATTTCTTTGGTTTTTATGAAGAGTTTTGCTGCAAACACAGATTACATTTGAAACTTATTCATACAACAATTTTGGCCAAACTGATTTTTTAATGATAAAATGTTTCCTAACATGAATTTATTTCTCTATTTAATGATGATGATGTCAGCGCCTTTATGGATGTAGACATTCATTAGCACAAAAAACATCAAACATGATACTGAAACTAGCAGAGACAACAATTATACTGTAACAGAACAGTACAATCTGCATAATAATCACAAAGATAGACTAAAAAAAAGTGGATGTGACAATAATTAAAGCACATAGGCCATAAACAAAAAACTAACTGCCTTCAAGTGTATTTGTAAATGCTTGAAGCCCAGTAATACATGAAACCATGACTAATAAAAATAGAGCACTGCAGCATATCTGTCATAAATAAATGATAGAATATTATTTTAAAATATAGAATCTTAAAAAAAGTATCCAGTATAAAATAAAATACTCTGGCTTCATACATGACTCCCACTTGGTAAAACAGTTCAGTCCCTTGAGGATTACAGAAGAACTCAAATGTAAATTTCAAAATGTGTCAGAAATTTTAATTTTATTGACATTTTGACAGGTCAGTGTTTTTCTGCAATTAAAAAAAACACTGTTCAAATAATCATCAAACACAAATCTGTATAGATATTGCTTTGATATTATAAAATAAATATTTATCTACTTTAAAACAGATTGGATAAATGGCTAGCAATATTCCCAAAGCTGCAGCATGTGTTTTACTTTCAATGTTTAACCAGCTACTAGGAACAGTCTTTGAAATCTTTTTGCAAAATGTCAGTTTTACTAAGCAGGTGAACTAATTTTCAGAATAGCAGTAAATTGATGAATAATTTGATGCCATATCTGCACAGTTACGAACTAAACAGCTAAACACACATTAAGTCAACAGTTACTAAGTGGGGATGTGAGAGCAAATGGACCTCACTGTAGAGCTAGATGTCTTTTTCTGGCCAATTCTCAGTCAGACAAACAGATCTGTGTAACTAGGATCATAGTCATGGTCAGTCATGATGATGTGAATCAATAGGAGGCTGATAGAGGACGAGGATGGATGATTCCTTTACCTTACATCACTCTCAGCGATGTACTGTAGTAAGGAGAAACTGTCACAATCATGAGATACTAAGTAAATGACCACAACAATTAGTCACTTCGTGATGCAACTATAATCTATAAACCAGAAAATTACTGGTAGTGGCAAAAATCTCACATCCTCCTTTTTAATTTACATTTCATGATATTAGACTAGATTTCCAGTATAAAGGTATTAATAAGACTGCGACCCATTTAAGCCCAGCCTACACACAATGACCTATCGCCATTTCATGTGAACACAACCACTGAAGGACACTAATAATAGAAATTGGACATTTAGACATACAGCTGACAGACAGCAATGTGGAAATGCTTTAGGATGCACTTCCTCTACTGACTGATAGACTGGATGTGACAACAGTCTTAAGACTGAACTGAAGGGAAGTTCCCGACCACCCCCAACACACACACTTCTTTATTCTCTAATGAAATACAGACAGATTTTCCCACATGTTAGGATCTCAGTGGCTGGCGGTGCATCTCATGAGTTGCTGTGAAAAAGTGTTGCCAAGTTATCTTTGTTCAGCTTAATGTTTACTAGATTGATAGATGCCTTCACCTGTCATATTTAGCTGTAGAGGTTATTCCTCTACTGTGAGACTGAAGGGCCTTGGGGTTGGCTGACACTGTGGGTTAATAATGTCTCAACAGACAAGCTATTAGGAGATGAAAAGAAACACAGATATTCAGGGCTGTTAACTTTTTTTTAATGATTTCACCACTGGAAAAACTTGTTTTTAAACAGGTTAACAGCAAATTGGCCAAACAGGCTTAAATGTGACATAAGCCACTGCAGCTACAGTCTGATTTCAAGGCCTCAGCCTTTGGAGCAAGTAAAGGCAAGTAATCAAAACTAATGACAGTTTTCATCCTTTAAGGCGAGGCAACATTAGGTAACACTGCAATATTTCTGCTTGGAGGTGGTTATGCATATTTCAAACTTCATATAATATTTGAGGAGGCAGGAGGGATATAAATAGACATGGCTGGGGCTCAGGGGAAGCAAACCCCACTACCGACTGCTTCTAGTTTGATCCCCGATGTCACTCTAAATTCCCACCGTGCTGCTATTATAACATGCACTAAGTTGCTCTCCTCGCCTTCACATACTGACTGATGCCAGGACTTATATCTGGCTGCGTGGCGGTGACCTCGGGTTACCTCCTTCAGCTGATCCAGTTCCTGTCGGACCGTCTCGTAGTCCGTCTCCAACTCATCAAATCGCTGCTTGAGCTGCTGTTTCTCCTCCAGCACCGCCAGCCCATACTCAGCCGCCTGGATCTTCTCCTGGGTCGTTTCGCGAAGCTCCCGGGTCAGACGCTCCACTTCGACTTGGAGCCACTGCGGCCCGGCTTCTGTCACCAGTACCGCCTCAGGATATTCCTGCTCCTCCATAGACATCTTGGCGAGCCGCCGACTCCCAACCGTAACGGGACCCAGCCCTAACTAGCGGGAGCAGCGGAGCAAACCACCAAGACCGCAAATCACTGCCTTCTTTGTTTGGGGCGCATTGTTGGGCTTAAACTGTGTTTAGCTTCCCGGCCTTTCACTCACTGCGGACCTCGACGGAGCTCAAACTGGACAACAGTTTGCTCATTCTCGATATTTTTCTGCCTCTTCTTGAAGCTGACAGAGGAAACTTCAGTTGAGCTCATCGATTAGAAAAAAACGCTCCCCCTACACGGCATTCAAATCAGCGTGACTACGAAGGGAAATGTAGTTTTCAGTGAGGCGCGCTACCTCAAGGACTCCTTGCTTCTGAAGCCGCGTTGACTTCAAGTACCAGAATGCATTGCGTCTGCCGAGACATGACCCCACAGTTTATTGAAACGCCATCTAGAGAATCAACTGTGAAACTGCAACTATAATTACATTGCATATTTATTAGGATCTTTATTAGAGTTTATGGGTATTTTTGTTATAGTCACTTGTCGAATGAACACTAGATTAGTTAATTATAGAAATATGATCTTCAGTCACTTTATTTATTAGGTACACCTGTTCAACTGCTCGTAAGCGCAAATATCAAATCAGCCAATCACATGGCAGCAATTTAATGCATCCAGGCATGTAGACATGGCCAATATTATCTGCTGAAGTTCAAACTGAGCATCAGAATGTGGAAGAAAGGTGAGTTAGGTGACTTTCATTTAAGTTTTATGATTGATGGTGTCAGGCAGGCTGGTTTGAGTATTTTACTGCTGCTCGACTGAGATTATTGCAGACAACCATCTTTAGGATTTACAGAGAAAATATCCTGTGAGCATGGTTGATGTCTGCTTCAAGCTCATAGGAAGGCAACAGTAACTCAAATGGCAATTCACCACAACTAAGATGTGCAGAACAGCATCTCTAAATGCACAACTCGTGCAACGTTGAAGAACATTAGCTACAGTATCAGAAGACCACAGCGGGTTCCATACAAGTGGCAGCTAAGAACAGGAAATTGGACAATAGACGATTGTGGGGAAAAAAAACATTGCATGATCTGATAAGTCTTAATTTCTGCTGAAACATTCTGATGGTAGGGACAGAATTTGTTATAAGATGAAAGCATGGATCCATCTTGCCTTGTATCAGCTGCTCATGCTAATGCTGATGGCGCAATGGTGTGAGAGATATTTTCTTTGGAACACTTTGGGGTTCTTAGTACTAACTGAGCATCATTTAAATGCCACAGTCTACCTGAATTCTGCTGTTAGCCATGTCCATCTGTTTACACTGTGGCTATCTTCTATTGACTGTTTCCAGCTGGATAACCGTCTTCAAATGATCTCAAACTGGTTTCTTGTACATGTTCACTGTACTCAAATGACCTCCACAGTCATCAGATATCAATCCAATAGAGCACCCTTGGGATGTGATACAATGGGAGATTTGGGTCATGGATGTGCAGCTGACAAATCTGCAACTATCTGTAACTAAAAAAGGGGGCTAATGAATATAAATATATTTTAAAAAATCACAAAAAATATTTAATATTTTGTTTATGTTCTTCTTTATTAGAGAATGGAAAACGTTTATTATAAAAGTAGCTGGCAATTAAGTACTTTTAGAAGTCTTGTTAAATGGTCAAAAGGTATCTGTCATAAATCTGCTCATGAACTACGTTGACTGACACCAAGTTGTGGTCATGTGATCAAAGAGTGCAAAGAGTGTCGGTTTTTTTGTGTAAAAATTTGAATGCCAAACAACTGAGGACCTGATTCAAATCTAGTACTTCACAAGGTGACAGAGCACTGTCTTATTGTTTTTAACCTTTGACACACGTGAATGTGAAAGAAAAACTGTGTCAGCGGGACTTCCATTCAGTGGTAATTCTTGGTACTGACAGTCCTTGGCAGCAGTTTGAGGAAGTTGTCTACTGAATGCTGTTTGTTTTGTTCAGCTACACCTGCCTGGGGACTTCAGGAGCAGCTGAGCTGAAATGGTGTGTACACCTGCGTTTCTGCCTTTCGCTGAGGTTTTCTATCTACGATTGTAGCTCTTGCTCTGTGTAGACACATTGTGTTATAAATATAACAATGTGTCTACACAGTGTGTCTATTGCTGCTTTCACTTTCTCTCACATGCTTTTTTTTCTTATTTCCTATCAAGCAGCAGTATGCTGTATTTTTTATCCATCAAGCTACTGATCATTTCTTTTTCAGGAGTACAAAAGGAATTTAATTTTTGACTTTTATCAACACTGTATGTATATCTATTATGTTTATTTATTATCAGCAGATTTGGCAGAAATGTTCCTTTATGTAGAATATTCATTTGAAACCTATTATTCTGAACATTTCAGATAAATATTACCATTTCTATTCAATCTGCTTTGGACTGGGATGTGGAATGGCTTTCTATAGGCCATTTCGAAGTAAGTTACACTTTTTAAGCCGCTGTTCAAAGTAATTAACCCCTGGCTGAGCCAAGATTGATTAACGACCCATTTATTATTTTTGCTTTCACTTTCAGCACTCTCAGTTCCAGTATGTCTTGGTATATTTTGCACCATAGCGTTTGAGATTCTGGGCATGTTTACTGGTAAGTAGAATTTTTTTATAAAATTCACAAAAAAATTTTAAGCGAAATTTTTTTTCCAAAAAGAAAAATGTAATTTTACATAATGCACTGCAGGTTTTGCTTGTCACAATGTCTGTGTTGACTTTTCTACCCTGCTCAGGCCTGCCTGCCCATACTAAAAGATGTAAAGGTGCGCCCTACAACAAAGGAGGTACTTCCTGCTGCTATATCAAAGTCAGAATCCTAATTTTACATCCATATTTAGGTTTTGTATAAAAGCTAAACATTACCATCAAACTCTCCTTAGATACCTACTGGGGATTTGCTGTTGCACTATTTGTTGCTTTGTTGCACCTCCACTCATATCATGGTAAGACCACAATACTTTAAATATAAGACTTTATAGAATACATGGAATATTCAGATACTCAGGGGATATACTGTTTTAACTGTGGTTAAATATTGTGTATTTCAGTTTACACACTATCGTATGGATGTGGAATCATAACGTTTGCTCTTAGAGGAGCAAAACGGAAATACAGCTCTCTGAGGTTTGTCCTCTTTACAAACTATTTTTGCACATTCCTGTAGAACACAGACTGTATAAAGAGCAGTGCTTATCAAAGTTTAGGGTGAAGAGTGTAGAAGGCCAGTGGGAAATATGGAGAGGAAATATGTTCAGTCAAAATGCTCGATCTACAAGCAAACACGGGTTTTCTTATATTATGGCACTGATCTTCATTTAACTAAACTTTAAACTCTTTTTCTTAATCGATTATGACTGATATGAATTGTGTGGTGGTGGATGTCATTATTTCTTTTTCTTTATTCGCTCCTGTAGGGGGCATGCTAGTACAAGTTTTAGGAGCACTTCTTCAGAATTCATTCAATGTTTTAAAATATTTCTGAAAGTTGGGAATTGTATGACCCAAAAAATGCATTTGTTTGTTTTGACAGTTGACAGGCTAACAAACCCTCCTGTGTCAGTGGCAGCTGAACTTCATTCGACCATGGCCTGCAATGACTTTGCCAAATTCTTCACTGAAAAAATCCAAAAAATTAGACAAGCAATTGGTACATCAACAGCAGATCCAGGATATGTACTGTGTCCACCAAAAAACTGTTTAAACACCATGAAACAGTTTCAACCTATTAACAGCAAAGACCTGGAGGACATCTTAGGTCAACTGAACTCCTCCTCCTGCTGTTTAGATGACCTGCCAACAAGTTTTTTCAAAAAGGTCTCAAAGACTTTAGAGTCAGACCTGTTACAGATCGTCAACTTTTCTTTATTATCAGGTGTGTTTCCAGAATCACTAAAAACTGCTGTAATCAAACCTATACTGAAAAAGGACAATCTTGACAAGACACAAATGAACAACTACAGGCCGATCTCAAATCTCCCGTTTTTAAGTAAGATCATTGAAAAAGCAGTTTCCCAACAGCTCAGTTACTTCTTAAAACAGAATAATTGCTACGATGCCTTCCAGTCAGGTTTTAGACAGAACCACAGCACTGAAACCGCTCTGACAAAAGTGTTTAATGACATATGTCTGAATACAGACAGTGGAAAAATGTCAGTCCTAGTTTTACTGGATCTCAGTGCAGCATTTGATACAGTTGACCACAACATATTACTCAAACGACTGGAGAACTGGACAGGTCTTTCAGGAACTGTACTAAACTGGTTCAAAACATACGTAGAAAACAGGAAATACTTTGTATCAATAGGTAACTTCACATCTGAGCAGACAAGTATCACATGTGGAGTTCCCCAAGGTTCCATCTTGGGACCCCTTCTGTTTAACATCTACATGCTCCCACTGGCACAGATTATAAACAACAACAAAATAAACTATCACAGCTATGCAGATGACACACAAATATATATCACAATGTCACCAGGAGACCGAGGCCCTGTACAGGCTCTTTGCATTGAGGAAATCAATGACTGGTTGTGCCACAATTTTCTCCAGCTAAACAAAAACAAAACTGAGGTAATAGTCTTTGGCACCAAAGAAAAACGATTACAGGTCACCAGAGAACTTCAATCTATACATCTAAAAACCACAAACCAGGCGAGAAATTTGGGTGTAGTGATGGATGCAGACCTAAACTTAGAAAAACACATTAAGACAATAACAAAGTCAGCTTACTATCACCTCAAGAATATATCAAGGATAAAGGATCTGATGTCTCAACAGGACCTGGAAAAACTAGTCCATGCATTCATCTTTAGTAGGCTTGATTACTGTAACAGCATCTTTACAGGTCTACCTAAAAAATCAGTCAGACAACTACAGCTCATTCAGAACTCTGCTGCTCGAGTCCTCACTAAGACCAAAAAAGTGGACCACATCAGTCCAGCTCTGAGGTCCTTACACTGGCTGCCTGTCCGTCAGAGGATAGACTTTAAAATTCTGATGCTGGCCTATAAAGCTCTGAATGGTTTAGGACCAAAATACATCAATGACCTCCTGACCCAGTATGAACCATCCAGATCCCTCAGGTCATCTGGATCCGGTCTTTTATCAGTTCCCAGAGTCAGAACCAGACACGGAGAAGCTGCATTCAGCTTTTATGCTCCTTATATCTGGAACAAACTCCCAGAAAGCCTCAGATCAGCTGAAACACTCAGTTTATTTAAATCCAGGTTGAAGACTCACCTGTTCTCAGCTGCATTTGAATAAAGCACCAAATCCACACTTTAAGCTTAAATTTCAAAACTTACATTTAACTACTGATTTTATCTACTGTTCTGATTTTATCTGTTTTGATTTTATATACTGTTGTTTGTTTGTTTGTTAATTAGTTAGTTAGTTTATTTGCTTGTTTTATTCAATTTTAAATCATGCTTTTTATTTGTTCTTGTTTCTAATGTCTCTGTAAAGCACTTTGAATCACCTTGTTGTTGAATTGTGCTATACAAATAAACTTGCCTTGCCTTGCCTTGCCTTGCCTTGAACAGGAAGCTGAGAGAGAGAACGAGAACCTGGTGGTAGTGATTTTAAAATTACAGTGGGGGGATTTACAGGAAGCTATTTAAGTGGTATTTAAGATGACGAGATGGCGACGTTTTATGTCACTGTAGAAACAAACACTGTAGTTTCCTCTTTTTTTCCACTATAAATGTCTCTGCAATCTTGTGAATGTATGTTATACCAATACACTGAAGTTCATCTGACTTTCATAAGATGGGCCTGTCTCATACCAATGCATGCTGAAGCTGATGGCTGTTCATAAATTTCATAGATACTTTCCCATTATAGTTGCAGATTGCTGTTTATGAGCAGTGCTTAAATAACACACGTCAACACAAAGGCGAATAGAAACTATTGTAAATGGTCAAAGTCAAATGCAGAGGGCTTTATTACATGAAAGTATGGTACATACAAAATTTCAAGTAACAAAGAAAGTGTTCTTAGGCTGACACGCTGGACGTAACTAGCTATTCAACATCACAGCCCACTATACCCCCTATCAGCACCGGGTGGCTCTTCTTTGCTCGACGTTGTGTAAAGATTACACTGCTGTTGAGGTCCAAAAGCAGTGCTAGAGCACAAATGAACACTGAGGTGTGTTGGTTTACGGTAACTGAAATTTCAATAACAAAAGACAATGGTGAATAGAAATAAATTTAAGAACTACAAAAATGAAAGTGAAATCATCTGAATGTTTAAATTCTGGCTCTGCATGACTGCTCTTTATGACGTGTACACATTTCTTTCACTTTGTTTCCTATTGTCTTTCACAACAACAACTCACTAAGTTTCTGTCTGACACACACACTCTATGATAAACACCGACTTGAAAACTATGCCCCACTCAGTATTACAAGCTATAGCAAAACAATATAAAACCACTGTCAGTTGAATGAATCCAAGAGCATTAAGAACACATTAGAGCATCACACAGCAGACATGTAATACCGGATTATTATTATTATTTTTTAATAGTGAGCATCCACCAATGAAAATGTCAGTTATGTCCACATCTCTGTCATTGAAATGGGTCTATAACAACGCTGGTATTATCAGTGAGGATATGCATGTTGCATGAATTTGTGTGTCTCAGTTTTTGGTGATAAATACACAAAAAGGAAGGCAAACGTGGAACTCTACTTTAATGTGTACAGCACAAAATCACATTACTTTAGTAGCCTACACACTTAGGGGTATTCACTGTGAACAAAATCAAAGAGTTGGGTGCCATGTGAATCGAAAACATACTTGACTACTAGCCTTATCTTCAGGGGTGTAATTGGATAGGTAGGTGGTTGCAGGGAGAAAGTTACTTGGCATTGGTAGAGCTGCTGACCATCTTGCGAATGGCCTGAGAAATAGCATCACGGTCGATACCGTAGATCTTCAGCAGCTCGTGGGGTTTTCCACTGCGAGGAATGTGGGACACAGCGAGACGGTGCAGACTGAAGCCAGACTCATTGACCATTGCTGAAGACACTGCTTCGCCAAGACCACCTGTGGAAAAACAGCAAAGGAATATATAAAAGACAAATGTGAAAGACAAATCCACTTAAATGCATTTTTAACTGTCTGGTTAATGTGATGTCTTAAGGATGGGACATTTCTAACATGGTCATCTCAGGCTGTGTGTGTAAAGTCCTAAATTCAGAAGTAAATAAAAAAATGAAATAAAGGTAGCTATATAGAAAAATTATGCCTTTGAATGATATTGTTTTACATTATTTCTTATAGATGTAATAATGTAGCAAGTACTGTATTTGTAATTTTGAAGTACTGCCCAATTGTGTCCAAGAATAAAAACATGGAGCGGGAAGTTCAAGCATATTTGGCTCCCATTACAGTATCCAAAAACACTGAGCCTCTGTGCACACATTACATAAAGGGATAACAAAAAAATCATTACAGCTAAGTGTAAAAATGATCCCCTTGAACGTTGCACCACAACTGTTCCAGATGTACAATGAATGAGATGCACAACATCAGACAAATTACAGTTGTTAGATTTCCTTTGTCCAGCCTCATCCATGCCATCACCCATCCCCTTTCTCTTAGTAGGCACAGGCCAGAGCTGTCTGTGTTATCTAGGTCACAGTCAGCCCCATGGGCACCCGCTTAGCTAAGGAAATCTGACAGCACTCTGCCTCCATGGCTGTCGCACTTACAAAATGCACCACAGTACCAATACCTTGCCTGCAATGAAGGCACGCGACAGGCGGTCTCAGCCCTCAGCCAATAAGCAATTGCCAGCACAACCCGTCTACATCAGTGAACCAATGGAAACATGCCACCACAACACTCCCAAGGATATGCGCCAATGACGAGGCGCAGCCGCATTATGCTACTGAGCTTGTTGCTGCTTGGTTGGCGATAGGCATGCAATATGCAAAATCCAAGCAACTTCTATATAAACCTACCTTCGTAGTAGTGGTCCTCGACAGTGAGGATCCTTCCCCTGGTAGCACGTGTGTGGTCGATGATCGTTTTGACATCCAAAGGTTTGAGTGTGAAGGGGTCAATCACTCGGACAGAGATCCTCTCTGGAAGATGAAAAATACAATGCATAAAGATACATCATACGGTTAACCGAACCACAGCGATTGAATATAGGATAATATAGCAGTTCTGCCAACCTGATAAAGAAAGCATAGTTTGTGCAAGAAACACAAAAACTAAGATCAGGCTAACATTTAAATGACAAACTGAACACAGAACCATTCAAAACCTATTCTAAGGAACAGCAATGGTCTAACAGATACATTCTAAAAAAAAATAGAGATATAAATCTGACCAGCTAGCAGCGGATTACAATGTTTTTCTTGTAATTGTTCTGGATGTGTCGGCACATATCTTGCGGACCTTTCTTTAGATGTTCAGCTGCAGCAAGGGCCTCGTGCAAAGTCACTCCAGCTGCCACCACAGTGACCTGGTCGTCCTTGCTTTGGTACACCACCTGTCAAAGAGAAGGAAATGTACCCTCTATAAGCTGTAGTGTTTCGAGTGATTATTTTGGAACAATAATCTGCCATTTCTGCCTCATGTGTTTATCTCTCACTGTCTTAAGAGAAGCACAAATACAAATAGTGTCTCACCTTTGCCTGTCCAACATGGAAGTCCTCATTGCTGTTGTAGATGATAGCACAGTCTTGGCGGCTGGTTCGGATGTAGCAAACACCCTAAATGAAAAGGAAAATGAAAAGATCATTACTGCAATAGATGATCATGTAGGGGAGCTGTAACGCTGCCATTTTTGTTTAAGTACCTTTGTGGTTGCAGCCAGTTCCACAGCCTTCTCTGTAGACACACCATCACAGGGATAGAAAATGGTTGCTGTGGGAAGGGCCCTGAACATAGCTACGTCCTCCAGACCCATCAGGGCAGGGCCCTCCTCTCCTGCAACATACACATTTATAGTTGATTTTATGCATTCAACACTGAGGAAATCTTCAAAAGTTATCTACTTGTTAGGTGAGCTGAAGCATGCAGGTGCACAAGCATAAAGTTCGGCTGCATGCAGTGTACCTGCACTAACAGAGGGACACTTGGTTCCCTGTTGACAGCTTCCAGGGCAGACACGAAAGGAGAAAAGGGGGAAGTTTGAGTAATAGCTGTAAGGTCAAGGAGGGTAAATGGCAAGGAAAACACAGCATTAGAGGGGAAAAATAGAAAGGATTGAAACAACTCACAAACTGACACAGACTTCTTTGTATACACTTGTGCATTTATTAAGGAGGCTGTGGATATATTCTGAGGAACTGGGTGCTCTGAAGTGGTTGGATTCAGTGTAAGAGGGGATGAGGGTGAATTTGTGAAGGTGTGAGTTTGGTGACATGTATGAGAAGGGTTTTTATGTGAATTGCTCATTGGCAGCAGTCTACTGACCGGTGGACAGACCGCAGTGAGAGCCGCACAGATTGATGTTGCTTTCTGAGATCGCTGCCATACGAAGCTGGTCATAGGCGCGAGTGAAAAAGGAAGCAAGAGTGCTGGCAAATACCACATTCCTCTCTCGGGCAGCACATCCCATCGCAACGCTGACCTGGGAAATGAAATCATTATTTCTTAGTACCTTTGCGAGCGAGGAAACCTTCATGTGCCAAACTAAAGAGACACAGGCTGCAAGAACGTCACCACAAAAAGATCACCCAGAGGGTAAAATATCTGTAGTGCAAACCATATTTGAAAGCCTCTTTGAACTAAAGACCACAGTAAGCAGAAAGTTTTGCAAAAATCTCTGAAGCTTATTTTACCATATGGACAGGATCAGTGGCATACCTCCTCTTACAAATAATTTCCTTTGTCCTGTCTCCAAACCTTTCCACAGTCCCACATCTTCTCTTCTTTCTCAAAAGTAACATCTGACGCTACATAAATGAATTCAACGAAACTCCATTTGTTTTTGTTTGTAACTAATTAAGTTTTTGTACACTGAAAAACAGAACATGTGGACATTGGTTGCACACAATTGTTTTGCTTTGGCAGACAATTAAACAACTGAGTTAAAAGAAGTAACAGTGCTAACCACCACACCACAAAGCTGTCCTTCCAGGCTTAACAAAAGTAGGAAAGCTATGATTACAAGGCTTGAAACAGAATTTTCTGTTTGTCCTTGACATGTCATCTCAACAAGAACAAATGAAGTTGTTGAATTTCAAACAGATCCAACATGTTTTAATTACATTCACCATAGAAACATGAAATTATTTTGCTCAAATTACAAGTTAGACTTTTGTAAATGCAACAACCAACCAATTTCCTTTTTTTCAGTGTAGGTGAGTCTTGCATATTTTTTTAATTTCATCTCGATTGTACCCTTGAACTTTTGACTTTTCTCATGCATTCAGCCAGATGGTCCCACCCTCTGTAGTGATTAATATTTTACTTCTGAATACACTTGTCATAACTGCTTATCATCATGGAAATGCCTGACCTACATTGAAGCAGGCTGCTGCTGGGGACATGAAAAGACAAGAAATTAGAATTCGATTGTCTCTCTTCAAATTAGGATCTGATAAAATGTTGACCGAAGCAAAATAAAGGGGTTTTCTAACCACTGGTGTCAGCAGCTGCCACATTGATGTAAAAGGAGGAACTTGAGTTTTTTATGTGACTATCCTTATATTACAGGGCAGGTACAGACAAGCCATCTATAATTTAATAACATAAGCTCAGCTCAGCAGCTATGGCAAGCTAGGTTGTGCAGACAGCAAACGAAGAGCAGTTTACGGAGAAGAATCGCTATTAAAAAGCAACTCTGTTACATCTAAAATGAAATGATAGCATTAAACTAAAAGTGACAGAATGATAGGATTCACATCTGTTTTTGAAGAAATATTTTTTATCAAGAAAAAGGCGTAAATTTGACCAAAGATCATACCATGTTTTGCTGAGCAATGTAGCACTCAACAAAACGGTTGGGATGCTCATTCTTAAAGATCTCTGAGTAGGTGAGGTTATTGGTATCTCCATCAAGGGCCACAACACGTTCATTGTAGCGTCCCAGCTTGGCCAGTGCCATTCCGTATGCCTTCCGTGTGGCAATCTGCAGAGAAAAGGAGGCCAAATTCATCAATCTTTTTACAACCTGCAAAGGTTGGATGCTGCAAAAGGAAAAACAGAACACAATGATTTACAAATCCTTTAAACCCTAACCTCCTCTTTAGTTGTACTGAACTGTACTGTTGTACTGAATTCAATTAAAAGTATTCCGATCAACAATTTTTAATAACTGAATTCATGTTAATGTATTAACTGTGAAAATTGTGATAGTTAATTTGTGACAATTTGTTTTATTTGTTTTTTTTCCCTTTATTTTAATATATATCCCAAATTGGCTCTTTACTTCTGTGGAGTGTTTTGCATGCCTAAGTGATCCCAGGAGCTATGTTTTCGAGGAATTTTGCCCTGGTTGGGTCTTCCAAGGCAGTTTAGTTCTGGGTGATGGACCAGATCAAGAGCACCTCTGTGTAGAAAAATCTAGACACAGATGAGCCCCGTTCCCCAAAAGCCAGGCTTGCCGAACACCTGGTTCCCAGGCCTTAGTCCATGGGGCCTGGATCAGCCACATGGGTCCACCCTCCTGTGGGCAGACCACCTGCAGAAGGGGCTGCAGGAAACCTGTGCTTTGTATATTGGGAGGCAGTTGAAACCACAAGCTTTTGAAGGGGGTGTGAATAATATGGACTTTAGGCAACACTGTTTAAAACCAGGACTCTCAATGATGAACACAAACCACATTTTACTGTTCTTATATGAACAAAAGTTGGTTTGGTTAACATTGTCTATGCTTTCATTTTTAATGAATCAGGCTTTCGCTTTTGTGAAAAATCTATTGTGTTTGCTTTGAGTAAATGCAAATTCAAAACATTTGCTACAATCAAACATGATATATTTATATACCAATTGGTTTTAATTGCTACTTCATAGACGCACAAGTTCAAGTATGATTGCTTTTGAATTCTTGTCTTGATCATACACATATTTATTCTTTTATTTATACTTAAATTTATGCTCTAACATATCCTTTTGCTTATGTAGATTCCCACAGAGTGGTGATCATGTCTAACCTCCCCTTTTGTTGTCCCTGCACTGAATTAGTTTCCATAATTAAATGTTAAATGGACTGATTCTTATATAGTGCTTTACTACTCTCCCAGAGCCCTCAAAGCACTTTATAAGACATGCTTTAGTCACACCTATCATACAAGCACCTTTTTCTATGCTTAAGTGCTTTCCATCTAACATTCCTACTCTGATGGATGCATCGGTTAGTATCTTGCCCAAGGATATTTGGCATGCAGACTGGAGCATGCAGGGATCAAACCACCAATCTTCCGATTAGTAGATGGCCTGCTCTACTTCCTGAGCTACAGCCACCCCATACTTGGCTCAAACTTCACAGTTTCTGTGCATTTCTTTGTAATATTTTCAGTTAACCACAGAGTTTGTATGATTTGCAAATGTCTGATCTAAACTTATTTACATTTCATACAACATTCCAACTTTTTTGTAGACACGGTTGTTTGGGATTCATTCATTCATTCATTGCTACCTGGAGAATAAAGTATTTGTATTCATGTCCACTTTACAGACCTTTTCTCCAGCCTTGTAGCTGGGTGCGCTTGGCATCCTGATGTTTCTTAGGCTGACAGGTGGGGAGTCCTCAATAGGAGCAGGTGGGTACAGGTGCTTGCTGCTACTCATGATACGGCTCTGCAGATCCTTCATGACCATGTCAGCCATGTCTTTGGGCAGAGTTTTGGCGTGCCAACCCAGCTTATCCTCTGCAGCTGAAAGCACAAAAAAATGCTCTTATGTTCATTTAATTCATATGCACACATACATTACTCGGTAGGTGCCATTCAAACTGCAAAACTGCAGTGTACTTTTGAATATCATTTATTTTAAAATGAGTGCAAAGGGTGCAAAGATGAAAGACAATATTTACCTGGAATGCCTTTGCCCTTAATGGTTTTGGCTATGATGGCAGTGGGTTGGTGGCATGGCTGGCTCAGAGCCTTGCAAAGCTCCTCTACGCTGTGTCCGTCGACAATGATAGCATGCCAGCTATAGACACACACATGAAAAGGCTTTCGGTATGTCTCACACATATTTATGTGAAATATAGGAAATAAGAAATACGTAAATATGTGAAATACAGAAAATATAGGAAAATACAGTCTTCCTTCAGAGCTTATACCATAAACGGATGCTAACCAGCCTCTAAATCAGTATGGATTTTTCATATGCAATTTTACCCAAAGGCTTCACAACGCTTCTGATATTTTTCTACGTGATGCTGCAAGGGTGCAGGGTCACTCTGGCCAAGACGGTTGATGTCCATAATGGCCACCAGGTTGTCAAGCTGGTAGTAGGAGGCAAATGACATGGCCTCCCAGACAGCCCCCTCTGACATCTCACCATCCCCCAGCAGACAGAAGACACGGTAACTGGAGAACAAGCCAAGATTACATGATTATACTGTGCATACTGTATTTGTGTTTTATGTTTGTGTAGATGAGGGTGATGTGTTGTGGATGTGAGAAAAAAAAAGTCATATCTGAGGAAAACGCCTTTCCAGTCAGGCTTGTTTTATCGCCATTATCTGACACCTGGATGGGTAATCAGCTGTGACGTGTTTAAGCTTCCTGAGGGCTGAGATGTGACTACTTAATTTCACACCTACCTTTGTAACTTACTTTGCCATAAGAGCCAAATAGTGTTTAACTAAGACCATTTTTTGTACTGTTATTCACCTATTAATCACACACGGTCTGAAATATTAGCAGATGAATCAAATGTCATCAAAGTAGCTGCTTATACAAAGGAATATTAAAATATGACAGCGTTCCACTTTTGTGGCAACTTAAAACAAATAAACAGTCTACGGCATAATATCTGGATTTTACTCCAAAATGAAATCTGCTTGGGTGGTAAAAATATCTCAGGCGTGACTGCTGCGCCTGTGATTATTAGAGCAGAAGAATTGTTAGAGCAGATCATGTAGCTGCAGTATACACCCACAGAATGACAGAAAATCCTAATTCAAAGCACTACAAAAAAAATACGATGCAACGCTGTGTCAATAATTTAAACAACTGAGTTGATATTTTCATGTAAAGCTGCAAAAGCACCTTTTTTTCCCATAGGTGTTTTGTGTATTGCGTGTGGACAAGGAATTACCTGGATTTGTCAAAATATTTCCCAGTGTAAGCCATTCCACAGGCCACACCAAGACCCTGCCCCAGCGATCCAGTGGCGACATCCACAAATTGTTGTTTCTGAAATGTACACAGATCAAATAAATCAATAAACTCTGAGTAGAGTTTGTGCTCTTTGAGTCCTGAGGTGTGTTATAGGTACAGTATGTGGCGGCTTACGGGGGTTGGGTGCCCCTCCAGGGTAGAGTCAACCTGGCATAAACTGAGCAATTCGCTCTCCTTGAGAAAACCTGTTTCAACCCATATGGAGTACAACGCAGGAGCAGCATGACCCTGAGATAGACATGAAAAGAAGCAAGGCATTACAATTACAAAAGGAACAGAGGCTCTCATATTCAGACCAGCGGAGCTTACTGACTCTCACCTTAGACAGGATAAAGCGGTCGTTGTTGAAGTTTCTTGGGTCTTCAGGGCGGTACTTCATAGTGTGGAAGAAAAGCACAGACATGATTTCTGCCACACTGCAGCATGACGTGGGATATCTGCACAGTGTATGAGAGGGTGCTATTAAAATGAATCCAAATAAACAGCAAACTCAAAAACACAGAAAATACAGGTTAAACTTTAATATGTTTATTATTAGTAGCCTACTGTATTTGCATAAAATCCACTATAGCTATACATTTATGGTACTGTCCCAAAAGGCTGCAGTATCACTCTAGGTAAAGCTATCACAAAGCACACTTAATTAGCTAAAATTTCAGCTTGAGATGCCAAATGAAGATTCTATTCAAAAGAGTGCAACACAAAAAAGTCAAAAACACCACTTCAAATTGCTTTTGCAAAGACAATCACACAGAGACCCGTAAACTGTTAGTATATGCTGCCCAAAATTAATTGTAGCATTAAAATATGTTGCATCTATAAATAATTGGCATTAATGCATTATATTAAACCGCCAACTTCTGTCACAAAGAAATCACAAATTCCAGCTCCATGGAGTCTGAAGGCAAGTATTTTGCTGTGTTCAGCTCGTTGCTATCCTTTCCATCTTTCCAAGCATTCGAGATCAATAAGTCATTAATTCTAATAAGTCTTGGAATATTTTAAGTCAAGTAATATTTCTCGGTGCTCAGTGTTTTTCTTTTCATATCACTATGCTTAACACTGCAGAATTGTGCAATGTGGAGTTAGGCTCCGATAAAATAATTTTCTTGCTATTCAAAATTAGACATTCATAATCAATAAGAGCTCGAAGGAGAAATTATATTAAAGATTACAGGCAGCTTTTCATTGAAATTTCCATTGAAGAGGATCGCATGATTGCAGCGGCCACACAGTACTCGAGTCTATTGCTACGTACAGTTCACCCACCATTATACTATACAGGGTAGTCTGCTCTGTTGAATTGTTCATAGGGGTATATCTAGTAAAATAGATGATTATAGACAATTATTATCTTGTAACCAAAGTAAATGTAAAAAAAAATCAAATAACCTAAATTCTGTTGATGTCACCCTGATCTGTTCATGTTTTTCATTCATTTCTGCTTGCACATCAAAGATTTGGAATTTTTTTTAAACAATTGTGTATCTCTAATATGCTATAAATAAAGTATAATTACACGGAAATAACACAATGTAGATATTTACATTTTCTGAAATAAAATGCTAAAATTATTTCAGCCAAATCTAAATTTGTCAAAGGAGGAGAACAAAAGCAGAACACATTGTTCCTTACATCCTAATCTGTTCATGCATAGTTCATTGGGTGTGACTATTTCTGTTGATGAGTGCACGATGCAAAGGAAAACTAGGTTTTGCATTATGTTATGCACACATTTCTTATGTTTATATGTGCAGTTCATTTACAATCTTACAGCAAAGCTCGTGTGCAAGAATCAGTAAATGCAACTTACCCGCTGCCCGCTCCAGTTGTTGCCTTGATCGAGTTGATTCGGAGGCGGTTGGCGATGTTCCTCAGTGCTTGCACTGTCTGCTGGTCAGGTTTGTGGTAATCCTCCATGAAGGCGATATATTGAGTTTTAAAGCACCAGAAAAATGGACCAACTACAATCCTCTGTTGAATTTGTGTGGTTTTAATATGTGTGTGTGCGTGTGTGTGTGTGTGTGTGTGTTGCCAAAGAGCAAAGCTAGTGTGAGTGTGTGAGTTATAGAGGCAGGCAGAAAGAGAGATAGAAACGAGGAGAAACTGGATTTAACCTACCAGGCATGTACACACATGGATGCACAGGGACACACACACATACACACACACACACGCTGACAGACACAAAGGAGGAGGAACCCAGTGACGTGCACTGGGCGTTACTGCTAAAATACAACGGCATACACCAAAACTATATACCTTTTACCAGACTATGTTTTGACAGCTAAGGTCACAAAAGGTTGTGAAAGATCCCAGAGGGTAATTTTAAAAAAATGTGTCTGTGTTACAGTTCAATTCTATCCCTCCTACAAATCATAGAGCTGTGTTTAACCACATGTCCTGCCTATTTAGTTATGGGTGAGTGCATGCAGTCTATCAGTGTGATAAGGTTAAGAAAAACAAAACAAAAAACTCTTGTCTTAGAGTGTGAATAAATACATTAACAAGGAAGAGGAGCGCCTAAAAATCAAAATGATGCCTTCCTCGTCCTTGGTTTGTGACACGACTGATGATGTACTGAGAAACTTTACCTCGGGAAGGCTGTGATATTTCTCTGCCATATCTAGTTGCTACCAACAGAGTCTCTTCTAGATGAGTGGTGCTCAGAGTCTTGTCCAATGAGTGGAAGATGGGGAAACATGTCCAAGGGGGATTCTGTCTGTACCTGGTGGGTGAGACTCTGGGAAGAGGTCTTTTGTGATTGGGTAGTGTTAAAACTTACCTCATTTGGAGTGGTTAAGCGATTTGTGGATAAAGAAAAAGAGGACATAACTGTGTCTGTTAACATCCGAGATTGTGTACCTTCACTAGCAACTTAGAGCTCTTTGGAAGGAAGATGGCAGGGATAGCTCAGTAGGTAGAGTGATCAGAAGAATCCACTGAACGGCTACCCTGAGGTACCCCTGAGCAAGGTACCGTCCCTACACACTGCTCCCCGGGCGCTGGATTGGTGCCTGCCCACTGCTTCACTGAGTGAATTGGTTAAATGCAGAGAAGTAATTTCCCTACGCAGATTAATAAAGTATACATTACATTCATAGTGCTAAAAATGTTTCTTATTTTATATTCAAAAACACTTCCCCAGGCCGATGGCTTCCATCCAAGCCAAAGATGTGAGTCTGTCGAGGAGACTGCCTCAGAGTACTTTGCTCTGGAGTGTTTCATCAGACTGCAAGGTGTTCAAGACTATGTTAATCATGCTGGTGGATGCTTGGGTCAGGAAGGTGGAGGAAGTTGGTGGAAATATCACTTCACTCTTCTAAAGATGTCACAATTGAAATTAGACAGTAATGGTGACAAAACATTTTTTTCCTACAGAATCATCATCAGTGTTGGTCAAGTTACTTGAAAAAAGTAATCAGTAACTAATTACTGATTACTTCCCCCAAAAAGTAATCCCATTACTTTACTGATTACTTATTTTCAAAAGTAATTAATTACTTAGTTACTTAGTTACTTTTTAAAAACACAATTTACAACCTTAAGAGGTGATAAAGCGATAGATCTTTCAGCCCAATTCTACTTTTTCTACATAATCCATCATACAAAATGTAATCAAATGGAAAAGTCTCTTTTTTTAACTTGTTTTATCAGTTTTAATCTTTTAACTTTATGCATCAAGCAAAAATGTAATTATATGCAACATTCTCTGACTTGAATAAATTAGTTTAACATTTAAACCTATTTTCTGCACATTCCAGGACATAAAATAAAATATTTTGTGTGTTTACACTCACTCTTTCAAATAGATGCAAGTAAAACACAGCAGAAAATAAATAAAGTCAAAGACTCAGCGGTCCTGTTGCTCTATTTTCACCTGTAAAGCAGGACTGCGGTAGGCGGAGGTTTACCCTGGTGCAGGTGTGCCGCGGTCAGTTGAAGAATCCGCGAGTTTCTCTGTGAGTTTCCCATTACGTCGTTGCGCACTCGGTGCTTGCTTGGAAGTTTAGGGGTTTTTTTCGCTGTAAAAAGCAGTTTTCTTCCCACGATGGACACTAATGTTTTTGTCACTTTTTATGGAATCAAACTCAAAGTAAGGTCAGTACTTCCACGCTTTAAACGCTGCATGCTCATACGCTCTCCCACAATCGATATGATCTGCACACAGCTGTTGTCACTAACGGCGCACTCGCTTACGTCACTGTCGTGAAACATTCTCGCAAAAAATCACGGTTTTAGTAACGCAGTAACGCAGCGTTCCTACGGGAAAGTAACGGTAATCTAATTACCGTTTTTGCAATAGTAATCCCTTACTTTACTCGTTACTTGAAAAAAGTAATCAGATTACAGTAACGCGTTACCATCTCTGATCATCATACATCTTCAGCACCTGCTAAAGCATTAATAAGGAAACATCTTTG
Organism: Maylandia zebra; assembly: GCF_041146795.1. Lineage (NCBI taxonomy): Eukaryota > Metazoa > Chordata > Actinopteri > Cichliformes > Cichlidae > Maylandia > Maylandia zebra. The sequence goes on along the minus strand of NC_135171.1, from coordinate 23,281,761 downwards.
AAGGTGGTTACATCAAGACAGAAGCTTACACCTTTTCACTTTCCAGCTAGCCATCCAGATATTAATGATGCTGAAAAGAATGATGGGGATTAACTGTATCATCTGCAGGAAAACTCTGATAGACCACTGGAGGAACTGCGGGGAGCCAGCTAAATTTTCATCTGCAAATTCTGACACCTCCCTCCAGCCCTACAGCTTCATTCTCAAACTCTATCCACCCAAAAGCAATTTAACCTTACCGTTATTCCTCTCCACCTCTGCCAGACTCTGATAATACAATGGAGGACTCTCAGCTACCTTCAGGTCAAGGTTCCTCACCTCTGTTTACAGATCTACCAGCTCATCCACTTCATCGTTTTTATTTTACTGTGGTAAAAGAGGAAGATCCCTGTAGCTCCACAGTGTAGAGATTTACATATTTCTCTTACAGTTTGTTCCTGGGAGGAGGCACCAATTCATTTGGAGTTGTGAGAAGGGAATCCAGTGTAAAAACTCTCGTGGAGCTACATGGTGTGGTGACCCATTGTGAAAACTACAAATCCCTTTTTCTTCTTGAAGAGGAAGATCCTGCTGAAGGATTTACTGGAGGTTTTGATACTTTGTGCACTGTATAAAGGCTGCATGTGGTGATAAAAAAACAAAAACAAGATCAAAACTCTTGAAGCATTAAACCAAACATTTGTATTATTATAACAACCTGACTTATCGTGTTGTTCAGAAAGCTAATTTTGGGAAAAGAGGAAGACCAAAGAGAAGATTCATGGATGTGGTGAAGAAGGGTTATAGAGTTGGTGTGACAAAAGAGGAGGCTAGGGATAGGGTGGTAGTACCACAGTTCCTCTCTTGGTCTTCTATCAAATGCTTTCTCTAGATCCACAAAGACCTTCTCTGTACTTCTCCATCAACACTCAAAGCAAACATCACCTATGTAATGCTCTTAAAGCCACTCTGCTGCTTGCTGATTGTCACCTCTTTTCTTAACTTACCTTCAACAGCTCTTTCCCACAATTTATGGTATGCCTAATCAGCTCTATCCTCCTGTAGTTACTAACGTTCTGCACATCACCCTCGTTCTTGAAAATCAGTATACTTGTTCTCCATTCCTCTCACTCCCCAAAACTGTGCTAAACCTGGTCAAAAAGTCCTCTTTCTTAAACTTGTTCAACAGGTCTTATGCCTCTTTCTTTGAACACTTTCCTGTACTTCTTCATTCCACCACCAAGTCCTTGTTCTCCTGTCCACAGGATGTAACACTTACTTGGAAGTTTCCCACAACTGTACTACAGGCAAGATAAACTTTACTCGTCACGATGAGACTTCTTCCCCTTCTCTGTCAGTCCCTGCATCCTGACATGTCTCCAGTTGTCCCAAGTTCCCTCTGACTGTCTCCTTGGTGCATTTAAACCCCTGTTCCTCCCTGTCCCTGAGATTCACTTTTAATGTGTATGTATAATACAATACAGATAAATGAAAATAGAGTCCTTGAAATGTACAAAATATTGATAAAAACAATTATCAAAATGGAGGCAACTTTGCCTGTGGTACAATGTATACTATGTATGAAAAGACCTTTACTACAGATACTACTATGGCTCTGCAGATTTTTTATTTTATTTTAACCTGTGTCGCCTCACCTTGAGGTTGGCAAATCTGTCTATCACTTTTTGGTGATCAACTCTCTCAAGCAGTTTAACAGTTTCTGTTGTGCCTGTCACTGTTCCCGGTCTGTTTTCTTACCTGGTTCTTCCTGACCTTGTACTTTCTCCTCACGTTCCCCTCTTTCCTCTCTCCTTCTTTGGACTGACAATCATACACATATAGATTGTATTCAATTAGATGAAAAAAGTTACATCAATATGAAAAAAATATATTATTAAGATCACTAATAAAAAAAAAAAAGTCCTCTCTCAGTGTACTTTCAACCAAAAGGCAAATAACCAAACCACATGTACATCTAATAAAAGATATAAATATTGAAACACTGATCCAACATTATTCTTGATTGACGGATCATTTGCTCTTACAGTTTTACCTGAATGTTGTTCCTGGGTTTAATATGGGCACATGCACATATGACAAAATAACCAACTTCTCTCATTCCATTTCAAACAGGACAGTATCAACAACAGTAAGCTACAGACAATTTAAAGTTTTAGATTTTAAATAGGCTGTATACATTTCGATGGGAGCAACATGTCGACGGTCAAATGTGGCTGATTTTACTACAGAGCAGGACGGACTGTAGGGTAGCAAACATTGTTGGAAAACACGTTTCCAACACTGCAGGGTACCTGGTGTAATGTTTTTCAGCTAAAAAGAAACATGGTCTGACTCCTACCTAACTATATAAAGAGTAACTGAAGGTTAAATGCAGCTAATATGTCCTGTTTTAAGCCAGGCTCCGCTGTCTCAGCCACCAAAGGGCGCTGGAGCCAGAGTAGGGGAGAGGCGAGCTGGAACAAACCATTTTGGGAGGGGGGGGGGGATATCTATACTTTTGTTGTTAAAATGTTATGTCACAACCAAGTACTGAATGCTTTTTTATATTTTTAGTAGTGTGTCACACAAACAGCAAATATTGTAAAAAAAAGAAAAAAAGAAAAAAAAAGAGTAAGAAATTTTTGGGGGTGCTTTGATTCTTTGATTCATACCCCCCAAAATGGGCTAAAATCGCCCCTGATCTACAGTCTTTGCGAACAGCATCTGACAGACCTGTAATTATGGGGAGGGTTGTCCTGCCATCTAGAGGAAAATCTTTGATATCACATTGGTCTATTTCTACATGGGTACGTGCTGTATCTGATGTATGAACCAATAGCATCTTGGAGACAAATCAATACTCGGTGCACTCTTTTGTCTGCGACATTTTGGTAGGGGGACCTGAAGTTCAGGTGTAGGGGGCAGGGTGCAGGGGGTAGACCAACAACATTTTACAACATATAAGCCCATGTTACATTTGCTATTAAGACTGGAACTTAATATAACTATTATTATTAGATATTAACAACACGGTAAGCTTAAATTCAAAAGGATGACTCCTTCTAGAAGAAAATCATTTTACTTAGCATCCATATCAAAACATATGTCGGCACTTATAATAAATTATAATTAATTTGAAGCGTTTTCTAAATTAACTTTCATTTCAAACGTCAAATGGACCCTGATACAGACTGTGTAAATGTTTGCTCGCTTTGCACAGAAATAAGATTAAAAAGCATCTCTCCTGGTAGCTACAGTTTCACCATCTTTCTCTCATAAATGTCATTTCAGAATTGAGAGCCACGTCTCTCTGTTATGTCTCTCCCAGTATTATCATTTATCATTATCATAAATTTGCTTTTGTAAAATGTTTTAGAATATTTATCAAGCAGAAAACTTCAGCAACACATTACACATACAGATATAATAAACAAATGCAAAATAAACAGCCTATGTAAGCTTTCAATTTCTGTTTTGATCAAATGACACTTACTGAGCAGTCTTTACCTTAAAAATTCCTTGGAAATGCAATCACTGTACCCTAAGCTAGCACGGAAGTGCGGGTCATACTATACAGAAACAGTTTGTCATATGCTGATCTGTAAAAACAGCTCAGATTTAGAAATGATGGCTCCCAATGCATCTGAGTAACTTCGAAAGAGAAACAGTGTAACTGCCAATACAGTAATTTCTAAAGTTACTCAGATTACGCTCACCCCATCTCTGCAGCGCTGGCTAACGTCACGTCTGAACCGTGAACGCACCACAGGGATGAGACGGGAAAATGACGCATGCATGCGGGATCATGTGGTCATTTAACGGTCTCTGTGGCATCAGCTGAAAGAACCACCGGACAGCAGCTCATAAAAGCTGAAATCACTCGACAGGATTTTGTATTAAACTGCCAATCAGACTTCATTACTCATTAACTGAGTTTCACTTTGAACCCGTTTGTATATTGGATCATGCAGTATTACAAAAAGGATAGAAATATGGAAAGACTGTCCATCTTTATTTCTGAATGTTTTCGTGTGTACAGTATGCAATATGCAGATATCAGAAACTAAGTTTATAATTAACACAATATCTTGAGCAATTTTATTTAATTTTCTTAGTTGAAAATGTGTGTGTATGTGTGTGTAGGCATCAGCAAGGCATAGTGTGACAAATGCTATATGAACAGTCATTATTTTCCAGTACTCCATTTTGAAAGTCCTTTCGTCACAGCCAAGAGTATTCTAAACATTAGACACCAGAGGACACTGTCTCCCCATAAATGTTGTATGAATGTAACCAAAAAAAATGTTCCTCTATACTATTGTCATACTATAACAGCCAGGGGTGTTATAGTGGGGGAATCATTAGAAGAATAACATATTTATTCAAAGATGAATTATTTGGTCACTTCGCAGAGAAACCAAACAAGTATTTAGTAACTCCAACAAGATCCAAACAAACTGAAGTGTGAGCTGAGAGTGTAACTACTACAATTGATCAGCCCCTCGACTGTCCCTGTTTCAGTTTTCACTTGATCTTTACAGTCATCAGATGATCTCTATGGATTCCTTCGCTCTTCTGTAGCTTCGGAGTCAGGTCTCAGCACCTGTGCATTCATAGCCAAGCTGATGCCATCAGTTGAGCCTCCTACTGCTATCCTGGTTCCACCGACGTTGTCCTTCTCTCAGTTTCCAGCAACTCCTCTGGGCTCCTGGGTCCTGTCAGAAAAGCTTTGCTTCACAGGGCCCCACAGGTGCCAGCCAATGGTGGCATGGGAAGACAACACCACGTGGTGATGTTCAGCCAATGTCTGACACCCACAGTTGCACTCTTCCTGGAGGGAAAGTACATTCAGAGATCATAAATGTTTCTATTTTTAATCTCTCTGGCAGAAAAAGAGGAGCAAAGCCACCACTTTTGAAACAATGCCTTTAAATAACACACAACATGTGTGTGGTTGCACGAGCACAAAGCAAAAAAAGAGATTCATCATCGTTGGCTTTGAATGCTTAATGGCATAGACAGAAGACACAGATGTACACACGTATACAGCCCAACATAATGTGCATATGTACTCAGGCATGCTGACATATGAACATGAGTACACTTGCACACAAATTATTCTCACATTCATATATATATATATATGTACACATATTGCGCACACAAAATGTTGGTGCTTCTCTTTAATACCAGTCGTTCCTTCAGGCTTGAGCCTTTTCCACTCTGCTCTTATCACTCCATTTCCTTAAAACATTCTGCAGTCACCATGATGACATGGTGCTTGCCCTTCTATCAGAATGCTGCCTGTCACTCAAAGGTCCCACCCACTGACAGTGCATGATACAAAAGCATGGCATTTGCGATTGAATTATCAACAGAGCACTCAGTCATTCAAATGCTCAGGACAGGATTTGGTGACCACCCTGTGAGTGCAGGTCTGGGTTGGGCTGAGATTATATATGCTAAAAAAAAAGGTGGAAATCAAAGAGATGTCAAAGTATATCCATATCACATTGGTGCTATAGTTTATTGAGACAGCTGAAGCAAATAGTATTCAGTGAGCAATTTAAAGAAATATAAAGGTTTGAGTGAAGAGCTTTAGCTAAGCAGACAAAGTGGATGAAGAAAAAAGAACAAAGAGGGACGAAGATTCATAGAGGAGAGTGTGTGAGCAGGGGTTAAGGCTGAGGGTGTGTTGTGGGCTCAGCAGCGAATTTGACGATGCACTGGGAGAACAGCTGCGCTGCAGGGCTTTCAGGCTCCATCACTACTGCTCTCCTTCAAGCAGCTCCACCAACACACTCCCTCTCTTACACACAAATGTGCACACAGCGCTCATAAACATCACAAAAGCACTGATTGTTGCATCAGTGCACATGAACGTGCTGTAGCAATCGCCAGGTTTTCAGACGTATGTGGTGAAATTTAAAATACTTTCAAAATTCCCAAATTTTCTTTTACTGGGAATTTTTACTGCGGCCAGGATTAAACTGGAACAGAAAGAAAATACCAATAAGGCAGCTTATGAGCACTAGCAAAGGCCACCTTAAGGTATATATGGTATAACTAATTTAACTAATTCAATGCGAGACATAAAAGACATAGAGTAAAAGCTAAGTGCATTGAAATTTAAATAGAAAAATAAGAGCTTTTACACCATGAATTGCAATTGAAAAACTACCTTCAGAGATCGCCCATACACTACATATTCAGTCCAGCAACAATGAGAACATGAGGCATGTTCTGCAGGTAATTTTATTTTGCTGCTTTTCCTGTACATGGATGAAACACTAAAGACAAAACATCTCAGCAGGGACCTGTTGAAAAAATATCGACAGGGAGATTAAAACGTCACTGTCCCTTTGTCTGGCAGTGTAATAAAAAATGGTTGAAGTTAAACTAATTTTCTCGCGTGACGCATGGAAAGTATTAAAGGCGTAAAATCTTTTAAAAGTTCATTTTGGTTGGGAAAGTTTGGTGGTGCAGTGGTCCATGGGGGCCACTGCAACCTCCGTCTGTGTTTTTATTCCATTTTCAGTGATTTTGAAGGAGACAAATTTGAACACAGTCTCACTAAAAACATGGACGTGCTGTTACATGCTCAGTGCTTTTCCAGGTGAGTGAACCCTACAACATTTAACTATTATTTCCACTATCTTCACTACCATACGGTCGTCTCTGCAGCGAAGCCAGGTTCTGGACATGAGGCGAAAAAGAAGAAGAATGCTTTGTATGGGTAGAGTTTGGTTAGTACTAAATCATTACACAAATAAAGTCAAATAAAGCCCCCACTGCCAGCTGTTAACATACAATGTTGTAAACCACTGATTGTTATTTTTGTTAAAACATGGGAAGCAGTTAGTGTCATGATTCGGCTGTATGCAGGCAGGAATTGGACCCAAACGCAAACTCACTGGAAACAGGACTGAACTCAAAATGGCAGCTTTTATTGCTGAACACAAAACTCCACAAAACCTAAACTGGGAAGAATTTAACAAAACACACATAGCTTGAGGGAGATCACGACACTGACACAGAGAAACACAGGGCTTAAATACACTGGGAAATAACGAGGGGACTGACAGAGCTGGGAGAAATCGGACATAACGAGACCCAAGGGAAGCGAAACTCAATACATTCACGTAGGACACAGACCTTCAAAGTAAAACAGGAAATGTAACATAGACGCAGACTTGACTAGGGGAGACAGAGCAACTAAGAAACACAGAGAACAATAACAAGGAGACACAGAGGGCAGCTACTAAATACTCAGAAAACTAAAGAGAATACAAGAAAGCCAAACTAAGACACTAGACTAAAGAATAAACTGGGGCAACAAAGAGAACTAAGATCATAACACAAAAACTCAGAGACACAAGAAACTCAAAACACTGGGTCACCGACCCACGACCGTGACAGTTAGTCTGTGTGAGCTTTGCACACAGACTAATTTCTCACAAATGAAAAACTTAACTCGTGAGAAACAAATACAACCCCACTTTTTTAATCAGTACAAAAAAGCAGAATATAAATATGACACATTGTTTTACAGATTGCTATTTCTTGGCTGGATGCAGCGATTCCTTGAAGTCTTTTCACTATACTTCACAATGATACATTTATGTAATAAACAAACAAGATATAATGTTGATTAGTCAGCATTTCAAATAGAGGTCGGCTTCTATCCAAGCAATTCCCCTGCCAGTCTCTGTTTTTTATGCTAAGGTAAGCTGTTCTTTCCAACTTCTTTTTTAAGGTATAGATAAGAGAAAGGTATAAATATTATTATCTAACTCACAGCAAGAAGAAAAAAAGCATAGTATTATTATATTTTCCAAATTTTCACATGCCTAAATACCAGTTAATGATCTTTTTGTCTATAAATTGGAGTAAACCAACTGTATCATCCCCTTCTATGGAACTTTTTTCCTTTAATGTGTCACATATTTGTCCATACTATGATTACATTATCAACAATGTATGATGAATAAAGTGACTTTTAAACAAACATTTGTCCTCAGAACAGTTTTGGATTTAATTACCAACACACACACACACACACACACACACACACACACACACACACACACACACACACACACTACTCTTCTATATGTAAATAATTCAAGATGATTCTAGAAGGAACCATTATCCTTAGCAGACAGGTAAGCTGATACAGTACCCCGTCCCTGCCTCCTCACCCAGGTGTATTTTACCCCTCACCAACTGCTGCTGCAGTTAACTCACTGACTACTCCAGCGGGGACGAAGAGGGGCTTTTTCTGCTCTTTGTTGTCCACTGGAACATGTAGGTGAGACGGAGGCCTCCCTCAGCTGTTAGCAGGTAGGACTTTGTAATACCATACTGAGCTGTTTGTGCAAATAACAACAATGGAATGTAGGAATTATTTCAGACTCCATTTTCATGTTGTCTGTGGGATGTTACTGAAGGAAATTTGGTGAACAGTGAATGTGGTTGAACTGAGATACCTACACTTTTATATTACATTACCACTACCATGTCTCATTTTACTTATTCATAGCTACTGCAAAGGAACCTGTATATAGTCTCTGAAATTAAAATGAAGACAAAAGTTGTTAAATGGTCTTCTATGTATAACAGATACAAGTGTTTTGTGATACTGTTGTGTATGCCAGATGCAGTCTTTACTTAACGATTTTAATGATGATAGTAGACCTGTATAGGAGGTATATATCTTTTTTTACAAAACAACAGAAGGTAGTGAATTGGACTCATAATGCATAACGGAAAGAATCTTGCTAATGTCAGTAACAATATTTTTAAGTAATGCATTTGCTCAAATGTTTCTGATAACGATTTTTAATCTCACTCAGAGAAAAAAATCTGTAGCAAAGCAAAATAAGGTATGACTCATCCCCTTGTTACATAGCACACATGGCTGAAAGGAAAGTGTTTTGTATGTTTGCATACATCTGGAACATTCGGTTATTTGCTCAACAGCTGTAATGGGAGAGAGGTAGGTGTTACAACTAGATCAGGCTAGGTGGTGTTGACTTACTTTCTCATCATGAAAACATGCAACATACTGTCAGTGAAAAGGAATCACACTCGCTGACAGGAGGTCTGTGAAAACAAATAACAGCAATAATTTATATTTGTATAGACGGTATACACCACAGAAAATATTTTTAAATCAAATAGTGAGCATCGCTTTGAATGATTACCTTATATAAGTAGATGCAGTTCATTAAATTTAATTGGCACCCTCCATAACAAACCCCCTATGGTTGCCAGAGTAAACATTCCCTTTGAAATATTATATAGCAGCACGTTAACAGTGCAGTATGTATTTATATATGCAACTAAGGTACATTTGTTATAAGGCTATTCCATGTGAGCTATATCACATTCATCACATCTGTGAAGTGATAAATGCAAACCTTTTGGTTTTGGGAGATGAAGGGATCACAGATTTTATCAAAGAATGTAAATCATTGAGATCCTGCTTAACACCCACTTCTGAGCAAGAACTGACCCCCTTTGTGTCCCACTGCTATGCTTTTAGTGCTGGATTGTTTTAGAAGCCACGATAGGGTGCTTTGTGGTTACAAAGCAAGCAGGTTAATTAGTTCTGTGCTTAAATAACTATGGAAACAAATCACAGAGGATGGTTAAAGGCCTGAATGTTTATGATAATGAATAGTTATTATAATTTAAGTGATGATGGAAAAAATGAATTATTGCAACATTATACAAAAAAGTTGTTTTCCACTGTTTTACTTCACTTCTTCTTTTAATAAGATGCGATAAGCATGAACTTCAGTCACCAGTAACTGTTATTTTTATATATATGTTTAATTTTTTTATTCTGAAACACACACACATAATTAAAACACCCAAAATCTGATGCCAGCAACTTGTTTCCCAAAAAAGGGGGGATGTTGTGTTGCATTAGCTGTTCTTTCACACTGTGAGCTGTTGGAACAGCTGCTTTAGTTTTAAAAGCAAAATGTTTTGCAGTTCTTGATTAATATAGGATTTTTGCTTCTTATCATTTCAGACCCCCCTTTGTCATATCTTAATGAACTGATGGACTAGAGATTTCACTCTCAACCTATGTATGGAATCACACTGTTCTAATACAGTGGCTTGCAAAAGTATTCGGCCCCCTTGAACTTTCCCACATTTTGTCACATTACAGCCACAAACATGAATCAATTTTATTGCAATTCCACGTGAAAGACCAATACAAAGTGGTGTACACGTGAGAAGTGGAACGAAAATCATACATGATTCCAAACATTTTTTACAAATAAATAACTGCAAAGTGGGGTGTGCGTAATTATTCAGCCCCCTTTGGTCTGAGTGCAGTCAGTTGCCCATAGACATTGCCTGATGAGTGCTAATGACTAAATAGAGTGCACCTGTGTGTAATCTAATGTCAGTACAAATACAGCTGCTCTGTGACGGCCTCAGAGGTTGTCTAAGAGAATATTGGGAGCAACAACGCCATGAAGTCCAAAGAACACACCAGACAGGTCAGGGATAAAGTTATTGAGAAATTTAAAGCAGGCTTAGGCTACAAAAAGATTTCCTAAGCCTTGAACATCCCACAGAGCACTGTTCAAGCGATCATTCAGAAATGGGAGGAGTATGGCACAACTGTAAACCTACCAAGACAAGGCCGTCCACCTAAACTCACAGGCCGAACAAGGAGAGCGCTGATCAGAAATGCAGCCAAGAGGCCCATGGTGACTCTGGACGAGCTGCAGAGATCTACAGCTCAGGTGGGGGAATCTGTCCATAGGACAACTATTAGTCGTGCACTGCACAAAGTTGGCCTTTATGGAAGAGTGGCAAGAAGAAAGCCATTGTTAAAAGAGAACCATAAGAAGTCCTGTTTGCAGTTTGCCACAAGCCATGTGGGGGACGCAGCAAACATGTGGAAGAAGCTGCTCTGGTCAGATGAGACCAAAATGGAACTTTTTGGCCAAAATGCAAAACGCTATGTGTGGAAAACTAACACTGCACATCACTCTGAACACACCATCCTCACTGTCAAATATGGTGGTGGCAGCATCAGGGTCTGGGGGTGCTTCTCTTCAGCAGGGACAGGGAAGCTGGTCAGAGTTGATGGGAAGATGGATGGAGCCAAATACAGGGCAATCTTGGAAGAAAACCTCTTGGAGTCTGCAAAAGACTTGAGACTGGGGCGGAGGTTCACCTTCCAGCAGGACAACGACCCTAAACATAAAGCCAGGGCAACAATGGAATGGTTTAAAACAAAACATATCCATGTGTTAGACTGGCCCAGTCAAAGTCCAGATCTAAATCCAATCGAGAATCTGTGGCAAGATCTGAAAACTGCTGTTCACAAACGCTGTCCATCTAATCTGACTGAGCTGGAGCTGTTTTGCAAAGAAGAACGGGCAAGAAGTTCAGTCTCTAGATGTGCAAAGCTGGCAGAGACAAACCCTAAAAGACTGGCAGCTGTAATTGCAGCAAAAGGTGGTTCTACAAAGTATTGACTCAGGGGGCTGAATAATTATGCACCACCCCACTTTGCAGTTATTTATTTGTAAAAAATGTTTGGAATCATGTATGATTTTCGTTCCACTTCTCACGTGTACGCCACTTTGTATTGGTCTTTCACGTGGAATTGCAATAAAATTGATTCATGTTTGTGGCTGTAATGTGACAAAATGTGGGAAAGTTCATGGGGGGCCGAATACTTTTGAATACTGTATGTGCAGAATCTAGTTCAGCATTGCTTTGCTGATATAGGCAAGACCTTTCCTGCTAAAAATGGCAGCATAAACTTGTATAAGTAGTTCAGCATTGATAGAGTCATTAAGCATGTGCAAGTTTTCTCTGCCATGTACACTAACACAGCCATGTATCTGCTTAAATACTGGCTTATAGAAACTCAAGTGAGACTTGTTTTCAAAAAGGAATTTCACATTTTTGGTTTGTCAGCTCAGAGGAAAGTTTTTCCGCCTCGCCTCAGTCCATCTTAAATGTAAAGGTGGTAGAATTTATGAATGTTGTTTATATTTGCCACTTTTTTTTTTTTTTTTTTTTTTTTTTTTTTTTTAGCATGGTAGAGTTTAAACTTCCATTGTTGATGGAACAGTAAGCTATGTTTCTGGCAGTGGTTTTCAAATTTCCTGAGCCCATGCACTGCTTTTCACTGCAGAATCTTGTCTATACAAAGCTGACTTTCCGATTTGATTATAATATATTTTAGGGACGGCATTTTAAAGTTTCAGGTTTAATATGCTTTTTTTTTTTATATGAGCGTAGCGCTTAAATATTCGGAAGTCAAGTCATTTTTCAATTGGATCTCAACTCTTGAAAGGGGAGTATACATACATGGGGTGGGAGTTTATTGAGCACCAGCAAGTTTTAATCGAGTAAATTATATGACTGACCCAGTTTATGACTGATGTCCTGCTATTTATTTATTCATTTTAATTTTCGGGGTTTCAAATGGATTTTAGACATATTTGGTGGTACATTCTCATAAGACAGCCTTCCGAGGGAGTTAACAGGTTGTAATTAGTTTAAAGATAAGTTTATGTTCTGCAACAATATCCGGAAGGAAAACTGAAAGGTGTCGCTTTGTTATTTATTTATTATTTATTAAAGAGGCGCTGTCACTGGATAGCCCGCTTGACCCAGCAACGATCTGTAGTGTGCAGAACCATGAGTCGGAAGCAGGAGGAGGAGAGCTCGCTCTCAGCTGGACACTGGTTTCACTGTTGACTGGCTCCGTGACGATAAGCAGGCAGCAGACGAGGATGCTCTGTTGTCTGGTGCGCACTCTCCTGTCTCCAGCTCTCCACAATCACCATGGAAGAGCCTAATTAATGCACAGCCTCTCCGTGTCTCTCCCACTCCCGGAGCTGATGAATTTTAGAGCGCCGTTAGAGACGGGACCTGCGTTTTTCGCCCTCCGAAGCTCCGGACTCGGCTATCCATCGGAGAGGACCGCGACTGAATTATAAAGTCTTCAGAAAAGGTAGCTCACAGCGTGGTGCGGGTTCTGCTCCACAAACTGAAGTTAGCCTCTTAGCATAGCCGCGTTTTCCTGCATGCAGGCAATGATGTTTTTTTTTTTAATGTATATTTTATTATTGTCAGAGGACAGCAGATATTAAAGGCCACTTTCCTCTCGATGCTGTCCTGTTCTGTAGATTCACAGATCTGTCGCCTTGTCATAAACAATAGCGGCCACTGGTAAATTGACATGAATAGAGCTCTCCAGGGCTGATACCAGGCTGATACCTTTTCTGGTCATGTGGACCGTCCACTGTATTAGCCCCGAGTGTGAGAGCACCGCTGATTGAGGTTTGTTGTAATAACGTTGCCAGCTGTTTCTGATGGGCAGCGGGGACCATCTGACGGCTGTGCGCTGCTCAATTTTCACTATGAGCGCCCGGAGTCCAGCCTGTCATTTCACATCGCTGTGGTTTTTTTTTGTTTTTTTTGTTTTTTTTGGGGGGGCGGGGGGTGACCATGTCTTACCTTGGTGGTGTCCAAGGAGAAACACGAGGACGCTCGATGATGGTTATTTTGTCACGAATTGCTCATGGAAATGTCAGTATCTGTTTCCATCACGGTCGCACGGTCGACGACGTCGATGCAGCAGTGAAATTAATATCTAGAAAAATTATGCATTTAATACGCATTGTTCTCATTTTGAGCTTGCACACTAGCCTTGGCTACATGATGGCAGGAGCGTAGTGCAAAAAGAGACGTAAAGCAGCCAGTCTCGCTGCAGCGAGGTGTAGAGCCATGCATTACAATAATACACATATCACATTTTTTGTGTGTGTGTGTGTGCAATAAGAAGATTAGTTCTTCTTGGAGCATCACTGCAGTGTGACCTTTTTGTGTTTCTTCCTCTGCGGGCCTGCTCGCAGTTCAAGGACTTACACAGCTGATGTGACCAAGTGATGCCTGAGAGTGGCAGCTCTGAATTGTGGCATGTTGCTTTTATTTCCCCCCCCCCTTGTGAAATATGGTTATTTTTAGACAATTTGGGGCAATTTACTAATCCCAGACTTTGATCGTTACATCAAAGCCAATCAAAGCCTGCTATATTTGTTGAAGGTGATCAGGTAATTTCTCTGTTTGAGTTACTCACAGGACTGTGGAACCAGGATTGCTTATCAGAGAGGAAAATAAAAAATGGGTTAGAGTTTCACTGAGAATGTGCTTTGGTATCTCTGTTAGATTAATTATCATTCCTATCATAAATTATAAGACCTTATAATGTTGCAAACATTAATTATAGGCATGTATCGATATGGTTAATGCTCTTTTTTTTTTTACATCATTAAACTCCAATTGTTTGCAATTCCATTGGGAGCACCTCCTGTGTTGTATATATGTTTAGTACACAGCAGATGACAGGGAAAGAACTGTATGCTGATTTAGCACTATTATTAGTCGGAAAGATTAGAGGTTATTCCTAACTGTCAGTACTGAATATAAACAAAGTTAAGGCATGGCAAAGCCAGTTTTATTTACACAGCAGGGAAAATTAGAGAAATGAAGACGAGAACAACATAAAAATAGTAGAATTAATGGAAATGCTATCGATCAATAATGTTTTAAAACAATAGCAACAAAAAAAAATAATTCACAACATTCAGAAATAAATCATTCACTTTGTCCAGGGTGTATTCAAGCATCTAGGGTCCAATGTAATGGAGCTTTGAATGTATGTTGAACAGACTGTCAGGACTCCAGGTCCCAGGGCGAACATGGATATGAGGAAGTAAAGCCATTCACAGTTTTGTATCCAGAAAAAGAACCTTAAAATCTTTACTTGTTCATACTGGATGCCTTTGCAGCAATTGAGGTAGGTTCAGTGTAATGAGCTTTGTGTTGTTACAAAAAACAAACTGTCTTTCTCACATTTTTTTCAGAGGCAAATTATGCCAGCAGCATCAGAGTCGGACACCCTGGTGACTTGCCACCTCATTGGTCAGACTACTCTGCCCTCCTATAGTCTCCCGGTCTACCCTGGCAGATCCATGCTGCTGGATGCTCCTCACAGAGCCACGCCCGCACCATGAGCGCCAACGGGCCTGCCCCAGACCCAGCCCCTACCGCCTCAGAAGCCCCTCCCACCTCAACGACCGCCCCTGCTCCGGGTCCAGCCCCGGCCTCAGCCCCAGCACCGGCTCCCACGGCACCACCTGCTCCCCCCGCTCCACCTGCCCCAACATCCTCTACCATCCCGGTAGGTGCGTTGGCACAGAAGAAGCGGCAGCAGTATGCCAAAAGCAAGAAACAGGGCAGTAACGCCAACAGTAGGCCACCGAGGGCTCTGTTCTGTCTCAACCTCAACAACCCTATACGCAGGGCCTGCATCAGCCTGGTGGAGTGGAAGTATCCTTTAAAATGGTGCATGTGCATGCTTGTGTTTAGATTGGACAAAAGATAAAGGCTGATAAAAGAGTAGATATGGGCAAAGGAGGAAACTGTGAAATTTTGGTGTTTAGAGCTTTATGTAACACATGTAATTACGTATTACATCGAGTTATCTAATAGCCATTAATAATTGGATGTATCATTCAGAACTCTAAATAATTTGATGATCATTGAAATTGTAAAATAACATCTCAGATAGAAGCAGTATGGCTGCAAAGTAGCAAAGTCTTTGTTTCTCTTCATATGAACAGGATAGTGCAGGATTTTGGGTCACTGTAGCACAGAAACACAAAAATGTTTGAAAATATGTTTGTATGCGTGAGAAACTGCGACAGGCAGCTTTAAATTTTTTATGACCCTTGATAGGGAAACAAATTTCTGCTGATCTTTTTCCTGATCAATGAAAACTGATCATTTTTGGTGTCTACAACTCTTGGATCTTAGCTACGATAATTAAGTAATGATTATTGATGACTGCCACTAAATGTAGACTTAGGTTAACTAAATGGTAAACAGATTAAATTTCTCATGGTTTACATATTGTCTGCTTATTTTGGAGCATTTTTGTGTTTAGTAAAGCTTTGAATTCAGTTTTTCTAGTTTATTGATTCTGATGGAAAACGAATACACTTAAAGTCACAGGAAAAGAAGTTTCTATATTATCTTAAATGCTGATAAATATATATATATATGTATTTTAGGTAGGCGCAATGTAGCTTATGTGCTATTTGAAGCATGTCTCTCCAATAAAGACAGAGTGAACATTACCATGTCATTACGGGTGAGCTTTATAGACGAAGCAACTGAACCCTGGCACAGCACAGCTGTGGTGGTGTTTTTGCTGGAACAGATGCTTCTATCACAAAAGCCGTCAGATGTTATAAAGTAGATTGCTCAACATGAATCACAGAGATATATTCATAAGCCCTCTTTTTATGTTTGTTGAAAAAAAAGTCTCTGGGGATTGACTACCAGTACACTTTAGGAAATGCAGCTGTAGCCATATCAGGTGTCCCAAATTGCTCTGCATGGACTACGTGCAACAGCACGGCACAAATGGCATTTCTTTCTCAAATGTTGTTGGAATAGGGTCGTTTTTCCTTTTTTATTACATTTTTGAATGACAAGAAGCTTAAATTTAACCTTTCAGGATTTGAAAATGAAAATGGAAAGCTAGAGTAAAATATGTCAGTGCTTACTGTAATGGAGGACATAATGGAGGTGAATGCTTTTCCCACTGTTTTAAAAATTTTAGTCATAAAAATCTGGCACGGTTCAGCATTTCATTAGATCAGTGTAGCTTGTCACAAACCCTCTGTTGGGATTGCAGTTGTTTTTTAGATGCAAGCGTTTTTCTTTCTTTTCCATTATTTTCCATCATAGATATTTTTACCAGTTTTTTCAACTTTTTTGCCTTTTTCAGTCACGTTATATGCATGTGTACGCATGTGTGGCGTCATCAGTGCAAATTATATAAACTTGAAAAAGGGGTAAAATTTGCATTATTATAAAAACCAAATCAAAACATTAAATGACAAATACATAAAAACAAATAAAAATAAATGAGAGCTAAGATTCATGAAACAAAGCTCTGTATTCTACTGTATAAGTGAAGTATTTCAGTAAGTATTTTGTTAGATACACGATTTCAAAAAAATACAGAAGTTCAAATGTGCAGTTTTTATCCATATAATTTATTGCTTCATCTCTCTGTCATCATTTTCCTTAACTTCCTCTCTCAGGCCATTTGATATCTTTATATTAATTGCTATTTTTGCCAACTGTATGGCCTTAGCTGTTTATATCCCTTTCCCTGAAGACGATTCCAACTCCACTAACCATGACCTGGTGAGTAGTTTGTATCTGTTGGTGTCTGCTACATACACATTGCTCCACATAGTAACAATATCAACTAAGAATGTCAACTTCTTACTGTCTTCTTAATGATTGGATAATTAGTAAGGAATATAAAAAATATTATTTTTGCTGTATTTGTGATGAAACTGAAGGAAGATTGTCGAGTGCAGTGTATGCTGTACTCTTCTTGTCTGGTTAGCTTTCATCAGATTATATTATCATTAAGCTGTTTCACGACACATTATCAAACGTGTTGTTGCTTTATAATCCTCTTTAAGTATATAGATTGATAATATCATTCTTCTGAGATGAAGATACCAGAGGTTTTGCAGTAACAGCAGGACACTGCATAGAGACAGTGTTTTCTGTGTATACAGTAGCTTTATTATTTAGCATCTGCCGTGCTTAGGAGAGAAATACTTAGACACCCATTCTCACGGTGCTTTATCATGTCATCGTTTTCAGGTTTTATTCAGCGTTCTATTTTTAGAATTTTATCGTCATTGCACCACTCTTTGCACCTTGTGCATTTATGTCTGTATGATGAATTATGGGGGGCGTAGTTGTTGTAAGCATTGTTCCACAGCTGAGGATAAGTGGATTCTTCAAAGGCCAAACAGATGCATAGAATCTGCGATGCTCGCATGAACAGAGTTTGATAGTGTTTAGTGTGTTTTGAGTGGCGTGTCGAGTGAGTATGAAGACATGAAAGGATTTGAAGGCTCTATTTATGAGCAGAAACATGTGAGTGAAAGGTTATTGGCTTGCTCTAAATGACTCCTCTGACTGTTATGTTGCTGAACGTGCTGTGAAAGATAAGCTACAGCTCTGGTTAAAAGTGAGTTGGTCTACTTTAGAAAGGTGTGCTGCGTCCCAGTTTGACCTCCTGGAGGGTGACCTCGGGGTGTTTGTTTACACAGCACTGCTACATCAGAGAAAAGTGGGCCATCTGGGACGTTACAGTGCCTGATACAGTATTATCTACCATATGCTGTCAAGTTCAGCTTGGAGTGAAATCCAAAAGTGGTCTATTAGAATCGTAATGGTGACAACTAGATGAAACTGTTGTAAAAGAAAATACAGAAAAAGAGTCTAGAAATAAGTAATACTTAGTTCCTCTTCTCTGAATATGAAAACATATTTTATTTGAAAACTATTGTCATTCTTTTGCATTGTGAATAATGATACAAAAGGCTTTTTGTGATTTAATTTGTGTGTGTTTGTCTGCCTTTATATCATAGAATATCTGTAGTAGGAAAATGCTTTAATGACAGACCATACATTTGAGTTTTATTTGAGCATTGAGATAAACTACATGCAAATGAATGAGAGCTTCATTGTGCATTAGATGGCTGTTGAACCAAACAGCTTTCAGGGACAGATGCCACTTACTAATATGTGTCTAGCTTCAAACTGTTAATGGACTGTGTGGCTGCTTGCTTATTTTGTACCAGTAACTTTGTATAGTGTCTATAGCTTAGATCTTTTTACAAATGCACCTTAATGCACTGTGAGCATCATGGTGGCATTTTAATCAGTTCAAAGTGTCTGAATTTACATATATGTCTGTTCAGATATGAATTAGTTTGGCAGCAAAGTCTGGGAACCTTTTAAATGTTGAGTTAAATGGTTACCAAATACCTTCACTTATTAGGAGGGATACTATTTGCCACATAGCAGTTATTGTATGTGTCTTACTTCTTTATGTTTGTTGTCTGAACTTGCTCACCGTCTTCTAGTGGTTTACATAGGAGTGTCAAATTGGATTTATGAATGCACCCATTAAGAATTAACGAAAAACCTCAGTGCCTGTCAGGATCCAGGACTGAATAGTACATTTATGTGGCTCTCATGCTTCATGAACAAGGCCATTAAGCAGAGATGAGACGATGGGCTGATGAGTAGATATGAATAGATTTATCATGTATTGGTGTGCTTTCAGTAATTTTTACAGTTAGAGCTTTAACTTTTTAGACGTATAACTCTAACCTACTCTGTATTGAATTCATACAGAGGCTTTTTTAGTACACTATATAGTTTTTTTTTTTTTGCTTACAGCGGTTACACTGATTATTGCCCAGTGCTACACACAGCTTCCTCTTGCTTGCACAGGCTTTTGGTTTAATTCTGCAGAGGCAGCATATAATCAAATACTAGAGGGCAAATAATGCAATCTTTTCCTTTTCAGCATCGCTCGAACAATAGAAATCTTTATAGGGCAGGTGTGCCAGCTTGGCCTTGGTTGTTCTACAGAACTCACGCTGTAGTCACAGGAGGAGCACTAGAGAGAAAAACGCTGAGCTGGTTTTGTTGTAGCAGCCAGCAGGTAAGGCTGGAGTGAAGATTGCCATTTCACACTACTCTGCTCTGCAGCCTCACAGGTGGACTGATATGAAACCTGAGTTGCTGTGCTCAGAGGCTGATGTGTAAAGCACGGAACAAATGATATCCGAAAGCTGCGATAGCATGCAGGTTTTAATTCACTTACAAAGCACAGAGACACTAAAACCAGCATGCAATACGCTGCTGTGTAGATGTGTGGATGTGTAAACTATATTCAGGACAGTCCCTGCATGTTCTGTTGAAATCACAAGATAAAATACTCAGTCTGTGCATTTTACACTGTGTGCACAGTATGTAGGTGCTGCAGAGCTGCTTGACTTGGAACATTACATTGCTGCAAAGTCACAGAGGCCTTTATAGCCTGAGTCTGCCCATCTTGTTAGTAAGGCTTGGTTAAATGCAGCAGCTCATTATAAATAGAAAGCAATTTTCTCCTCAGGCGGAACAGAGGGCATAAGATTGGGGTCTAGCTACCACCAGGAGGCACAAGTGAGTAACAGGATGTAGCCAGCACACAAATACACACATGCACCGTGAGACCACAAACCCTTGTCAGGACCTTATAGTCATATTTTCATTAATCTCTTGCTTAGTTTGCTCTCTGACTGCTCTTCTTTGTTTAGTCATTTCACTTCAGTAATAAGAAATGTACACGTAACCCACCCTACACGTGACTGCGTCTCCTCCACACCCACCTTGTCCAAGGGACAGACAAATAGTCTGTGACCCTCCTGCCTTTGCTTTAAGGTCATTTCTGACTTATCTATCTGAGTCTCAACACCACAGGCAGCTCCTGCTGAAGGTAGCTGAGCAAAACAATGACCTTTTCACGGTGAATATGATTCATACATCTTATCCTTTGTCAGGCAACATGCAGTGAATTGCGTCTGGTATCAGGTAGTGTCTGTGCCCATATCCCTGTAATTGCGTAACTCTGGAGCTGCAGAGCTATTTATTTTACTGGGGACAAAAGGACACTAACATGTAAAGAGTCAGTCTTCAACCAACAACGAGGTCATTTGGATGCCAGCAGAGAATGATCAATTCTGACCAGTTTCCCTTTGGATGCTGTTACAATTTACTGTGCCACAATTTTTAAAATACAAATAAATGGTATAAGTTTGATATGGTATAATGGTAATGGTATAAACTGATGCCATATATGGCTTCAAATATACTACAGAATAACTAATCACACAAATCCACCACCATGTATCCCCCTAAGCTTACATTCAGTCAGTTACAACACAGTGCAATGCCAACTCTACTAAAATCACATAGATATGTCACACAATGAGCAACATGTTTACAGGAACTAAAAGAAGAGAGGCTATTACATGTGAAGTTAACATGCATGGGACTCTGTCCTAGGCATGAAATGTGCCTATTGTGTACTAGAAAATGAGCAACTATCAGCGTCATCATCAGTTCTGATGTAAATACGTACCAACAACTATCAAGGTGCCAAACTTGTGACCCAAAGCCAAATGCCTGCTGACTGATCACAATCATCAAGTTTTTCAGAGTGACAACGAACCACTGAGAGGCATTCAGTGCTTCCTGTCAAATCTGAGGCACAGCACAGCAAAGTTTTCACAACTAATTATAATTTGAACATGTCTGGATTATTGTCAGTCTCACTTTTAAAAATGTTTTTACACGGCTGGAGATTTTAGAGATAATGTTTTGAATATTTTACACCAACACTTTCATTAGTGTGTTGAACATAATCATTGCACTTAGGTTCAAACTCCACTTCAGTAGTACTGGTGGTTTATGATGTGTACAGCTTGCCTTTGTTATTATCAGCAAAAATATACAATATACACTATTTCCACTTTATATACGCAGTGGTCTTTATGGTATGTCTCAGCAAAAGAATGAAGTGGCCAATTTAAAAAAAAAGTTATGGTCACCATGTGTCTTTATAGACCATATGCTGTTCACAATTATAATTTAACACAAAAAGTGCCAACGTGGGCTTGGAGGTGTAAAAGGTCCCACTATCCCTAAGCTTTTGGAGGGAGCTGAGGGAGCAGATGACAAGTATTGTATAGGAAGTGCTGCCAAGGTTCACATGTCAGTGCTTTAGTGGCATGTTGTGTTATAGAAGAGTGTAAATGTAAATGAAGCAGTTGGTTTTCTCTCTTTGTGTGCGTATGTGTGTGTGTGTAATGGCTGGCACAAGCAGTAACGCCTGGACCGTGGACTCCCATAGAGATGATTGTAGAAGTATGTGTTTAGTCACTTAACGTAGCTGCTCATTTGTGGCTCACACTAGCTCTGTCCCTGCTTGTTATCTTGAATGTGTAGTTTTGCACATGTGCCTAAGTGCGAGAGTGTGTTTGTCTGTGTGTGTGTTTGTGTGTGTGTAATTGAGGTAGAGATGGAGAGAGGCAGAGCTATGCTAGCTTTGTGCAAATGCTGTGTGACTGTGCAGCCATGATAATGTACAACAGCCGAGCATGTGCAAAGGCTGTGCATCAAACAGGCCTTCTTAAAGGGGAAAACTGTTTTAGGAAGAAATTCTGTTTTTTTTTCTATAGACGCGGAATCATTTCTTATAAAAATATTTTCATCAAGATTGCATGAGGAAAAAGAGAAGTTGCCATTTTTTGTTTGCTGTCCTAAGCGTTTGTTGATTTGCTGTTGATGATAGATGATGATTAGAAATATAATGTGATGTATTTGAATTTCTATTTGCATGTTACACTGACAAACCTTATACCAACCCTTCATAAGATTCATGAGATCCAAGAAAACCTTCATGACCTCTCTGTTGAAAATGAGTGTTTGTGGTTTTATTTCAGTTAAAACAACATTTTCATATAAAATATGTTGTCGTCCCTGGATTTTGTCGTAAAAATTTTACATGTATGTTTGTCAGTTTTGGACTCTTTATATTTGGTTGTTCTAATATATGAAGTTTAGATTTTGGTGATGATTTTTGTGAATGTTGGATTCCTGTTTTGGGGCCTTGTCTATAGTATAATGTAAGTCTTAGTTCTGGTTTCCATTTGCATTATCCTTTGTCTTATTTCCTTGTTCATGTCTTGGTTTCTCTGTGTTCACGTGTTATGTGTCAGTAGTTTATGTGCCATGTCTTTTGGCATTTTTTCTGTTTTATTTTGAAAGATAGTTTTCCTTCCTCTGATGTGTTAGTTTTGCTTCCTGTCTGACCTCCCCTGATTGTGTCCACCTGTTGTTGATTACTTTGACCTGGGTCTCATTCAGTGAGTGCTATAGTTCTGGCAGTGTATACACTGTATATGCATCTGTGTACCTCTTTGTCAAGTTTGCATCTCCCATGTTTTCCTAGGTTGTTTTGTGTTGTTTCCTGTCAGAAGCATTGTTGCTCTGTACAGGTCATGTGGTATTGTAGATAACTGCTGTAGTGTAAAAACTCAATCCTGTTTTTTCCCCTCCACTGAGCTGTAACTGTGGCGAGACAAACTACCTGATCTCTGACAACAGCAGCATTTTCAAATGAGGAAATGACAACAGTTTTATTCAGCAGCTACATCGCTGCTCAGCTGTGTGTCGACTATGTAGCTTTAGGGAAAAGCTATCACTTATCTCTTATGCAACAAATATGTGTATATATTATTATGTTTCCTTTTTTTCTTTGTTGAGACATTCATTTTAGCAGTGTGGGTAAGATGACCTGTACAGTAGTGTTTTCCTTGGCTGAGTGACATCCACATCTCACACGCAACTCCTGCCCGCCCCCACAGTACTTCAGATACGCACACATAAGCTACACAAAAAGACACATTTATGTGCTGTACATACAAACACATGAACAAATACAAAAGAGAGCACAGGGCAGATGCGCAGTGCATTATGGTATTTCTTAGAGTAGTTGCCAGATTTCAATTTGTTGCATTCCTACTTTTGTTATTCTTGTATTTGTAATCAGTAGTTAAGAATTACTGAAAATGCTACAATATCTGAGAAAAGTATATGAATACCATATTACAAATATTCCAGTTTACTAAACATATGACTAACCGGTAATCTGATTACTGTCTTATTAAAAGATGTACCTGATAAACACTTGAACAGCCATCCCAATATAGACTGCACACTCAAGCACAGATATTTACTGTGAAAACCTGCAGGAGTAGGCGGTGAAAAAGCACTAAATATTGGCTGCCCTCACCCCCCCCCCCCCCCCCCCCCCCCCCCCCCCCCCCGGCTTGGCTGGATGGCACTGACTGATCTATACAGACAGGGGAAGGAAAGAGAGATGTAGAGGGCGTGGGGGAGGGCGATAGCGGGAGAGTGAGAGTGTATGTCTACTCAGTGCAGAATCAGATCCGTAATGACACTGTAATGTTTCTTTAAGATTCGAGAGATATCTGCTCTCAAACTGTCCCATAGCTGGTAACTGTGGAATTTATATTTGGACGGAGTGTGTATACCCTATATTGTTCTACATATGACATACACTCAAACATGGACTCAAACATGCATATTTATACTCTGATTTCCATCTGTGGGCTCGCTGTCTCATACTCAGATATTCCTACAGGTACGTATACAGTAGAGACAATCAGGTACTTATGAAAACAGAGCAAACAGCAAATTAAATGTGCACTGCACATGTTATGTCAGAGGAACCTGCACATATTTTCAGTCTAATTGTGACCATTTTCAACACATCTAGAGGTTTAAAGTTTAATGCAATAAAAAAGTTTAACCCTGGTTTATGTCATCATCTTTGTGGAGATTCCTGATTTATTTTTGATATATTTTTATTCCAGTCTTATGTTCCTGACTCCTAACTTATTAGCCTTCGTCTTGATGATGTGGTTTGTGTGTTCCTCCTCAGCGGTCTTGACTCTCCTGCCGAACGCTGCAGTATGAAGCCAATGGGGTGGTGTTGGCAAACATTTTAGAAGAAAAGTAAAACTGCAGCATTACAACAATATCAAGCAGTTAAACACATAATACAGTCTAACACCAATGAGGTTGAAGAATATCAGTGCGTTAGAATAAAGGTATTAAAAGCTCTGTATAAATGTGTGAGCACTTTAAGTGCTTTGGTCAGTAAGACTGTAAAAGACTATAATAAAAAAATCTAGTCTATTTAAAGTCGGGACAGAAAACTGGCAAAAATGCTGACTGTGTAAGTGGGCAGACTTCTTAGTATAACAGCTCTATGATTAAGACATAGGGGAATCTGATGAATTGCGATTCTTATTTCATTTAGTTAATATTTAGATGCGGGTAAAACATTTTCAGCTTTTATTTTTCAGTTTAAGAATCTGAATAACTGATCAGTTAGTAGGCTGAGATTTTGTGCCTGTTCATCTCTAACCTGCTCCAGAGTAGGTTAGGTCTGCACCAGAAGTTGCTGTGGTCATGTAGTGCATTAAGAAATTAACTGTCTTCTGGTCAAACCCAAGATTAACCATGAGGTCTCAGGTTGTGACAATAGGTACTTGAGTATTTTCCATAATGTTTATAATGTCACCAGATAACAGGACAATAACTGTTTTCTGTGTTTCGGTCATCTCTGTAATTTTTCCTTTAATTGTTTTGATCTGTTGCTCATACCAAGGCTCATACTGAGGCTGCTGGCCCGTGCCTGGCTAGCTCTGAACTCTGGATCACTTTAGCTGCTTGTCCTTTGTTAGCTTCTTTAAATGTTCATGTTAAGCTAGGTAGGTGAAGTGTAACAGTCTGATCTGATTTGTTGTTATGAATATTTTTGTGGTGGTCTCCGTGTACTTTACTTTAGTGAAGTTTGTGTTGTTACTCACGGTGAAGGGTTCCAAGCTCAAAACATGTTACTGTGTGGCTGCGCGTGAGTCAGCGTGCAATTTTTTTTTTTTGTCTGTGCTGCTGCGCTGTGTTGTGTTGTGGACAGAGATGGGCAGTAACGTGAAACGCGTTACTGTAATCTGATTACCTTTTTCAAGTAATGAGTAATGTAAGGGATTACTATTGCAAAAATGGTAATTAGATTACCATTACTTTCCCGTAGGAACGCTGCGTTACTGCGTTACTAAAACCGTGATTTTTTTTGCGAGAATGTCTCATGACAGTGACGTAAGCGAGTGCGACGTTCGTGACAACAGCTGTGTGCAGATCAACAATGGATAATATATCGAGTGGGGAGAGAGTATGAGCGTGCAGCGTTTAAAGCGTGGAAGTACTGACCTTACTTTGAGTTTGATTCCATAAAAAGTGACAAAAATATTAGTGTCCGTTGTGCGTGGGAAGAAAACTGCTTTTTACAGCAAAAAAACCCCCTAAACTTCCGAGCAAGCACCGAGTAGCTACGACGTAATGGGAAATTCACAGAGAAACTCGCGGATTCTTCAACTGACCGCTGCGGCACACCTGCACCAGGGTAAACCTCCGCCTACCTCACTCCTGCTTTACAGGTGAAAATAGAGCAACTGGACCGCTAGTCTTTGACTTTATTTATTTTCTGCTGTGTTTTACTTGCATCTATTTGAAAGAGTGTAAACACAAAAAAATATTTTATTTTATGTGCTGGAATGTGCAGAAAATAGGTTTAAATGTTAAACTAATTTCTTCCAGTCAGAGAATGTTGCATATAATTAAGTTTTTGCTTGATGCATAAAGTTAAAAGATTTAAAGTTTAAAGTTTTAAAAAGAGACGTTTCCATTTGATTACATTTTGTATGATGGATTATGTAGAAAAAGTAGACTTAGGCTGAAAGATCTATCGCTTTATCACCTATTCAGGCTGTAAATCGTGTTTTTAAAAAGTAACCATGTAACTAAGTAACTAAGTAATTAATTACTTTTGAAAATAAGTAATCAGTGAAGTAACGGGATTACTTTTTGTAGGAAGTAATCAGTAATTAGTTACTGATTACTTTTTTAAGTAACTTGACCAACACTGGTTGTGGATGCATGAAACGGACCAGCTCATAATGAGACTTATGTGAGATCGACCAGTTGAACGGACATGCTGAAAAAGGGCTGAGCGATTGGTGTATCTTTTAGCTTGACATTCTGTAATTACCTTTTTTGTGGTGGTTATACCTATTTTTGAAGGAACATCAGGAAACATCAACAACAGGAAAGATTTTGTGAACGAGAAAGTTTATATTTTTAATGAGAGTAAGAGATTGGTACTTATCTGCATATTAAAGATAAATTAAAACATTTCTGAACTGCTCACATGGCATGATATGTAAGTTGAAAATTGATAAGCTAACAAACTTGGCTTTTATTTATCACGATATAGATTTGAAAATTTGCGATAACGATATAACTGACGATATAATTGACACTAGACAAAATACTTTACAACTCCACAATTTTATTATTGCAAAAAAAAAAAACCCCATCAATGTATTTTCACTTAAACAAGCTCAAAGTTGTATAAAAACGTAACAGTGCAAATGCAAATTCCTTGCTGACAGTTTAACCAAAAGGCATTTCCAGTGGAAATTGGCCGACATATCCTCAGCATAACCATGTATAATATCCACAAAACTTAAAAAGAGCTTATACACACACAGTATGGTAATATTACGTTGAAGCACCGTATGTATCACTCCGCGAGGCTCCTGCCTACGATAGCCGTAATGCTCCGACAATCCATCAAGCGGTGCGGCTTCGTAGCTTAGCAAAGTCGTACTAAAACATTTGACAGATTTTTGAGCGCCGTGTACATAAAATCGTTTCGAGGTCAGTAAACACAACCAGAATCCAAACATAAGGCACACGGGATTATAAGGGGCACTGTCGATTTTCAGAAAAATCAAAGGTTTGATTTTAAGTGTGCCGTATTTACCAAAAAACACGGTAATAATGACGGCCCGCTAGCATGCTCTACCAAAAATAGTGCTTTGTTGTGTATCTGACGGACGAAAGCTAAACCAGTTCTACACCACTGAAGTTGCAGCATTTTTACAAACCAATTCTGGTTCATCCGTTTCATTCAACGATTCGCTTTCGCCCTTGTCATTCTCCGTCACCGCCGTGCCTTTTTCGCCATGTGCGTATGAAAACAAAGCCACTGGGCATGCGCGTTTTACCCATATTCTATCGCAATATTTCATTTTCTTGTCGTTGGCCAACATTATACCGGTATTACCATGAACGGTATGATATGGCCCAGCCCTACTTTTAGGGGTAGTATGGCAGGTTTCTAGGGTATATAAAGATTACTGTTATTAATATTTCACCTTCTGTGCAGTCTCGAAACCAAGCTAATGGTCTATAAGCTCTGTCTGTTTAAACCAGAGACAGAAGTTAGAGGGGTATTTCTATCTATCTTCTTGCAAAATGATGCATGTTGATTGGTTGCTAGGCTGCTTTGTTAAAACTATGTATTCATTCAAGAGCAATTTCAGATTTAAATATTAAGCCACAGTGTTTTAACAGCATAGACAAAATTACACAACAAGCTTTATGTCTTTAATTTTGTAAATCTAGAATTTTGTCATTTCTGTGTGAAGTCTAGAGAAAGCTAAATTGCAGCTCATGAGCATTGCGGACAGGCCAATCTGAACTGTTACTAGGTTCACATTACTGCTGTCCGCCTGGCTCAGTCATATGGCGTGTTATGTAGAAGAATGCATGGTTCAGTGGGTTAGCATCATATGTCATATGGTGAAGTGAGCTCTGTGAGATGAAGTGAGCTGTGCCTGTAGACACGAACACTTACCCTGTGGCAGAGAAAGGCCAGTTGGGGTTGTTGCTGTGGGGCTTGAGGAGGAACTTGTGTTATATCGTGTAGTATCCTACTCTAAGTTTATTGCTTTTGCCGTTACGGTGCATTTTTGAGTCTAAATATGCAAAGTAAGCATGTGTAAGCACATGTGCTTTATGTGTCGTGATATACCTAAGAGGATGGCAGTGATGTAAACTATTAACTACATATATCGTTCATAAACTGTATTAGACGAGGAAACATGCTACAGTAAGTGTCTTTACAGCACAATAAGATGAGTCAGAGATATTTATGGTCATCCCCAAAGGCCTCTTTCCTTGCTCTCTTTCTCTTATTGTCTCTCTCTCCCTCTTTCTATTTCTGCCACCGTTGCTGATGAATGAATAAATTGCTGGTTAATTGAAAGGGAACGGTTATCATTTGCTATTATATTTAACATGCTTTCACAGTCATTGCTAAATTGCTAGTGATCTATCTATAGATATATCTATATCTATCCATATCTATCCATATGTATGTATATATATATATATATATATATATATATATATATATATATATATATATATATATATATATATATATATATAGACACACACACACACACACACACACACACACACACACACACACACACACATATATGCATAAGTGTGTTGGCTGCTTTAAAGCATATGATTTGACTTTTATTTATATGTTTTTGCTAACCAACAACAGAAAAATGCAAGAGACCGCCTCTCTGTTTGCTGCCTCTAAAATTGTTCAGTTGTCTCTCTGTCACTTTCCTTCCATCCTCACATGAATCGTTCTGTTCTCTCTGCTCCCTGTGGCCTCAGCGTGCTCTGTCATAGAGGCAGCGGCCGTAAGCTTAACTCAACCTTTTACTTCAGTAACAAAGACACCCATGTCTCTTATTCTGGGCTAAGTGCTTCTCACAATCTGCAGTAAACTGTTGGGAAAACGAGCCCTGCAGCCCACAGTACCCCTGCATTTATCGTGAAAAGGAGCACAGAAAAGGGATTAAAGACTCCCTCAGGCAGACGAGGTTATTATGTATATTACAGTATGTGTGCATGCATGCATTTTTCCGCAGTGTGTTTAAGGTTAAATTCCTGCCTGTGATACATTTAGTGCTTGCTGTACTGATTGGCAGATATTTTGAATGCCAGCCTTTGTGCAGTTTATGCTGACCTGCCAAGCTTGAAAAATGCAAAGAGCTTCTTTCTGATTTCACATCTTAGCAAAAGGTGCGAGGACTCTTCTAAATGGTGCTATGTCACCTTTTAGTGTGTTCACCCCCATTTTCACAAACATCTCACTGTCTTAAATGCACATACTACCTTTGCCCGCCTCTGTTGTCAGATCCACTCCCAGTTGACCTCAACCTGATGGCTTAATGTTCCTGTGTTCTCTCTGCCTTTGAAACAACCGGAGAAAGGCGCACTGCTGAGTTACATCACTCGTTCTAATCTGTATATACCCTCTAAAAACACAGATTTTGTTCAGAGAGTGTTTGTCCCTTTTTTTAACCTCTATAGCTCTCTGATACATTCATGCCTTTCATTCCAAACTAGTCAATTGGTTTTAACCATTTTAGCATGGCTCTTACTGGCTCTTTTGTAGATTTGCCCTTTTTTAGTGGTACACAGTGGTCACAATTTTATTTTAATTTTGCATATTCAAAGATACATTCCAGGCACTGAAATGTTTTCAGGATTATAGGTGAAGCTTACACAGGAGATGCCATTTCCATGGGATTTATGTTGATTCCACATACAAAAGTTGTCCAAGTTGTTACAAGAAAAGTTAATCACTGTGTTTGGTCACTGAATGGCTGTGAACAGGCAGCCACACAATGTCCACTTCATACACTGACTAGTATTACCAACACTTAGAAGCTGTGAAACTTGATGTCTACATATCTATGTTGCAGGCAAATCAGGAGTTTCAGTTTCCCTTTGGAGGTCACTTTTTCTTGGCCTTCTGACTCTTCTCTCTCTGATATTTTTCTAATAGCTGTTGTTGTACACAAAGTTCCCTTTAATAGGAAGTCCATCAAAGACATTCAGGCAGTGTTGAGGAAGGTTGTCCTGCAGGCAATGACGCACTCTGTCATCGAGCGTTGAAATGTTTGCAAACCAGTAATCAAAATTTAGAAGATACATCTAAAAAGAAAAAAGACAATTTACACTAACATTGATGTCCTTATCTTTCGTTTCTGTCTTTTCTTGTGCACCGTGTCAGTATTTCTGATCTTAGGGTGGAACATCATTGTTCAGTGCTTTGGAAGTACGCTATGAATGAGTGTTTACCTTTTTTGGCCTTTTGCTTTTTAAATGTCAGTAAAATCAATGTGGGGTTGTGACAAACTGCACAGCAATCTGGTCTGTTTGTATATTGTTTCCTATAGTGTAACTGTATTGTGTATTGTCATTTCTGCAAACCTGGGTTATTTTTGTGTCCTGATGTATCAGTTCAGTGCCTACTGATCAATGAAAGTTGACGAGAATATTGCTTTGGAGGCACATTGTTCTTGTAAATTATAGATTTACTGTATTAGTAGTAGTAGTTAAAACAACTTAATTTTTTACATTTAATTGTAAAATATTTATAAATATTTTTGCTTCGACAAAAAGTCGTTTTCTTGTTGCTCACCAGTAAAATAGAGCTTAATTTATCCTTTCATAGGCACTGTGTCTTTTGCACCTATTCCTGTACCTGTGTGTGTTGAATCTCCAAAACACTGTCTGTATTAATACCTTGCTCATGTTTTCGGTTTTTTTTTTTTCTTTCTTTGCCTTTTTGTGTATCTGCAGGAAACAGTTGAGTATGCCTTCCTCATCATTTTCACAATTGAGACCTTTCTGAAGATTATCGCTTATGGCTTGGTGATGCACCAGAATGCGTATGTGAGAAACGGTTGGAACATGCTGGATTTCGTCATTGTGGTGATTGGGTAAGTTTTCAAGTTAAATGATAAATGCTCTGTATGTAAATGGTAAAAGGACAATGGTGGATTCTTTGCTAAACCTTGACAGAATGCTGGCACTACCATAATGAGATCCTCTGCAAGCGATGTAGTTGATGCAGTCCATCAGGATATCAGGACAAAGCGTGTAATAGGCATGCTGGTCCACCCTGTCCATGGGTGGACTGGGAGCCAACTAGTTTAATCAGTTCCGGAAATTAAAAACTCTGGAATATACTTTATGTTTTTTACTCACTACCGACTTTTAACTTTAAATATATTATCTGCCCGTGCTGGTACTGCAATTTCTGCATGCAGTAATGCAGCTTCTGCATGTGTGTCTATTTCACGTTTGGTATGACTATGGTTGTTATGAAAATATTTCAGTTTGTAAGTCATTGATTGAAAGGGAAATGATCATAACCAAAATTCACACCAGGAGAATTGGTTGGCTGACAGTTTTTAACAGAAATGTTACCACTTAGTTTTTGTCAACCAGATACCAAAACTGTTATTTATGTTAGTTCTAGTTTACTATAATTATTATTTTGCAACCCACTACCTGAACTTTGGCCAGATGCTGGGGTTTGAAATCTAAAATCTTAGGTTCAGTTTTTTTTTTTTTTGTTATTTCATTTATTGACACAACTAGTTGCGATTGTTAAATTTGTTAATATTTATGTATTATATTTGCTCGTTCTATGTGCTGGTTTGCAGGCCAGGTCACAAGGTTTAGCTATTTTTAGTCTCCTTTTAGGATTTTTTTTGACTTGTGACATTTGCAGTTTACAGTGTTTGTAAGAGGAGAAGTCAGTATTAAAGCTAAAGTTGCTTAAGCCTCTGCTCCAAGTGGCTAACAGAGACCCTCATACACCCACAGTATATGACCCAGAAAAGACAGAGAGAATAAATCAGAGCTTTACCACCACTGGAGTGAGTCACCATCTCTCCATACTTCATCTCTTCTCCAACACTCCCTCCCATCTTTCCCTCTCCTCTCACTGACTGTCTTTCTCTCACGCTGCTCTCCTTTGTCTCTGCAGCTTGTTCTTATTACTGCCCCCTTCCATTTTCATATCTCAAATGGTTCATGCTTTACACCTCCCCACCTCTCTCTGCCCTCATTCCTATCTCTTGCACACTCTCCCCGTGTTATCTTCATCCTTATCTCAGCCTTATCTCTTTTTTTCTCCTCTCTCCTCCCTCTTTCTCTCCTCTAATACACACAGTCCAGTGGGTAGCTGGGTCAGATCGCTGTCTGTATGCTGCATGCAGGGTTGATCTGCCATCCACTCAAATGCAAAGACGGCTGTCCCAACTATTAAATGTGACTGCAGCTTCTAAAATTTGAAATGACATATTTGAAATAATTTTGCGAGGATCTGATGAAAATCGTCACAGTTCAGTCATCAGGATGTTTGTGTGTCCACTATTTATTCTATAGTAGTGTGTAGGGACTTCATGACAGGCAAACACACTCCCCATAGAGAAAAAAATAATCCAAAAATAGTGTTTTGTTTTAACTTGAAGAACTATATTGTTGGGTTTAAACCTACATTTTAACATTTATTTTACCAGGAAGTCAGACTTTTTTGCAAGTGTACTATGGTACACAAGCTTGAACCCAGGACTTGCTTGCTATGAGGGAACAGTGCAAACCACTGAGCCATTGTACTGTCTTGAAATCTACAAAATGGATTTCTAAAGATGCACTGATCAGAATTTTAGATTACATTGGATAAAGTCTTGGATGGGAAGGAATCATTAATGGTAACTAAGCTGTAGAAAATGATCACATGACAGTTTTTAATCGCTAATGAATGTCTTTCTTTTACTTTTCCATTTTGGTTTCATGTACCACAGCTTTTTTTTACACATACTAAACCAAGGTTTGTCTTATAAACATACTGGCTCAGATAAGGTAAATATTTCTTACACTATATGCAGTTAATCTTAAATAATACATTAATATAAATACATTTTTTGTGCAGTTTAAAAGCCAAAGAGAAAACTCAGAAAGTTGCATAAGCTACAGAAGTCCTTGTGATTTATTATGCATTAAAGCAAAGTTTTTACTATGTTGCAAAGAGTGGACACATTTTTGGCAACATATTTAATATACTACACTGATATTCTTGCTGTAAAATATCTACTGCAGTGTTGGGATGTGCATTATTAAACATTTTTAGAGATATTTCTCTTCACTGGCTGTACTTGGATAAGGTTTTGAAAAGATTGTGGTCTGGTTTATTAAAAGGTCCGCCGTGCTTGAAGCTTTGAGCCAACTCTGACCGAGTTCATAAGTGTTTCAGTGAATTTGTTAAAAACATTTTTATAATCTAGCCAGTGATTGTGCTGGACTTAAACATAACTGGTAAACTATTTTGCAAAGGAACACGTTTCTAGGAGGAATAGTTAAACTGTGATTTGGTGCAAATAGGCTTAAACCTGTAAACCTATTGGAGTGACCCTTTGAATATTGACTGGAGACACTGTGAAAACACCTGCTTCAAATAATCTGATGTTCAAAATCCTTCTGATTTACTTTATGAAATATGTTTCGCAAAAAGGTGTCAATATGTGAAGGAGGGTTTTCTTTTAAGCATGACTGGATGACTAATAAAACCCCCAGTGGCAGGCGGTCAGTCTTACAGCTGTGACTCAGTATAACATAAGCCGGAGCAGACTGTGCTTAAAGGCCATCAGAACTCCTTCCAGCGCCTATCGGCAGCTCTATTCCCTGCTTTTAGTCCGCAGCTTTGATGTAATGTGTTGAGATGATTTTCCCTCTTGGCTAGATGAGGAATGTCTATCTGAGTGTAATGAAGGGTCCTCTTTCTTGGGGAGGGATTTGTTCACTGCTGATTTTACTTTACGACCACGGAAGGGGCCACTTCCTATGGTACAGTTATCTCTTGTATACAGATCCACCGTGCACCAGATGTCAGTGGATGTTATATTCTGGGCTTAATCTGGCTGGCCAGACATGACCTTTAAAAAAATGTCCCTTTATGCCTAAATTTGGGAAAAGTGAAAGTTCAGACATTAATATTTTATTGTGAAATGGAGTAGGGACCACAGCAACTTAGCCACAAAGTGTGAGACCACATAAAGCATGGTAGAGAGCATGTGAAGGCATATGTGTAAAGGTCACCAATGATCTGCTGACTCAGGAACTGCAGAGCTCCAAACCTCCTCTGCCATTAACATCAGCACAAAAACTGTGTACTGGGATCTTCATACCATGGGTTAGGATGTCCCAGGAAGTGTCATATACAGATGGCTCAGTACTTTTGTCCATAAAGTGTATTTTATAAATATCCATCTTTCAATCTAGTGATATCTGATCTATTTAGTAAAACAAAATACCTCTGCATGTAAATAATATTGCACATTTTTCTATAAGTCTTAGTATTTGTGAAAGTTACAGAACTTTGTTCATATATTTATTTGGTTCCGTTGCTCAACAAAGACAGAAAAACTTTTGTTTCTCTGAAAATCTGTAATTTGATCTTTGGTGGCGGGTAGATTAAAAAATAATACGTTAAATACATATTTTTGTATGCTGGCTTTTTAGCTTGCAGACGTTGTGGATATGTGCTTGTGTAATGTTTGCTGTTTGCAAGATGCGAGCATTTCTGCCCAGACCACGCATACAGTAAGGAGGGGCCAAATCTTTTGGAGATCCACATTTGTTCCATGGACCTTGACTGTGACACATGCTGGGAACATATGTAAATAGCCTACTTTCACTTTTTAACAAAATCCAAATTAGTATGACGAAGTCGTCTTTTCACCAAATTTTTGCTGGGTGGGTAGGTTTTGTTGGTACACTCAAACTGGGCACTGACAGGTTACAATGCTGTCATATTATCCTGCTCTTTCAACATATCCACTGGCTTTTCTTTTTTTTTCTTTTGAAGCGCTGCATGTAGGGCAAGAAATATCTGGGAGTTTTTTTTTTCTAGTCTTAAAATTGTTTTTGATTGGATCATTATCAGTACGGTGTTTACTAACCATTTTGATGCAGTCTAAAATGATATTTACAGCGGATTGTGGTTAATAAAGGTTTCAGACTGCTTTTTATCAAATTGTATCCTGGAGATTTCAGTATGGCTTGTGGGTGGCTGTAAAGTAAACTGATGCCACTACATAATAGTTTCACAGCTAAATGATACTTTGAGGGAATAACGGCAAAGTGAAAAGCTTTCAGCCAGGCAAAATTTTTAATGTCAAAAGTGTTTGTTGGAGACCTTAAATTGACTTAGTGACATTACTGATGTGAATAGGAGCTTATGAACTATGAGAAAGTAAGACTTTTAATATATTCTCACATTTTGTCAGAATCTGAAGGTTTATTAACCCCATTTTAGCGCCTCGTACATTCAACAACATACTTGTTACATCTTAGTTTTACTCATGCTCGTGAAGGTTTGTTTCTTAATTTCAATAAATTATTGACGAGTGAAAATAGTAGAATTGAATGAAAACTGGCTACTCTGTGCTCAAGTAGAAAAATGCTATATAAGAATCAGTACATCTAATGCTGCTTAATCTGTTCTTTATTTCCTACATTAATTATTGAACTGTCAAAGGTTTGCCATGCTTCTTCTCGAAAATGATCTTTAATCTTTATCTACTATTTGTTAAAGATTGTCAGCACTGTTCATTATGTACCTCAAATGCAGAGGTGACTAATGTAAGGATTTTTCTTTGTTTTCCAACAGACTCTTTAGTGTTGCATTGGAGTTTTTGACCAAAGAAGAAAAGGGAGAAGTTGAAGGAGATAACCATGCATCAATGCATGGGCACGGGGGTAAGCCAGGTGGATTTGATGTTAAAGCCCTTCGAGCCTTCCGTGTGCTGCGCCCCCTGCGGCTGGTCTCAGGAGTACCCAGTAAGAGAACTTTTAAGCTCCGCACGTTGGCAACCCATATTTATTAAATGTACATAATTTTTGCATCTGTCGTACAATAAAATGAGTCTTTTTTTAATAGAAAAATGCAGGGCTAAGGGTTAAACACGGCAAGTCCAGATGGTCCATGTGCAGTCCCTGAGGACTATTTTCTTTAAGCATCTACATCAGCAACCAAGGGCCATGTGCTCTCAGTTCCATAATAATAAACAAACTTACAGAAAAAAACACGACATGCTTATGAAATATACGAGGCAAAGATGTTCTGAAATACAGTGGGGCAAAAAAGTATTTAGTCAGCCACCGATTGTGCAAGTTCCCCCACCTAAAATGATGACAGAGGTCAGTAATTTGCACCAGAGGTACACTTCAACTGTGAGAGACAGAATGTGAAAAAAAAAATCCATGAATCCACATGGTAGGATTTGTAAAGAATTTATTCGTAAATCAGGGTGGAAAATAAGTATTTGGTTAATAACAAAAATACAACTCAATACTTTGTAACATAACCTTTGTTGGCAATAACAGAGGTCAAACGTTTACTATAGGTCTTTACCAGGTTTGCACACACAGTAGCTGGTATTTTGGCCCATTCCTCCATGCAGATCTTCTCGAGAGCAGTGATGTTTTGGGGCTGTCGCCGAGCAACACGGACTTTCAACTCCCGCCACAGATTTTCTATGGGGTTGAGGTCTGGAGACTGGCTAGGCCACTCCAGGACTTTCAAATGCTTCTTACGGAGCCACTCCTTTGTTGCCCGGGCGGTGTGTTTTGGATCATTGTCATGTTGGAAGACCCAGCCTCGTTTCATCTTCAAAGTTCTCACTGATGGAAGGAGGTTTTGGCTCCAAATCTCACGATACATGGCCCCATTCATTCTGTCCTTAACACGGATCAGTCGTCCTGTCCCCTTGGCAGAAAAACAGCCCCATAGCATGATGTTTCCACCCCCATGCTTCACAGTAGGTATGGTGTTCTTGGGATGCAACTCAGTATTCTTCTTCCTCCAAACACGACGAGTTGAGTTTATACCAAAAAGTTCTACTTTGGTTTCATCTGACCACATGACATTCTCCCAATCCTCTGCCGTATCATCCATGTGCTCTCTGGCAAACTTCAGACGGGCCTGGACATGCACTGGCTTCAGCAGCGGAACACGTCTGGCACTGCGGGATTTGATTCCCTGCCGTTGTAGTGTGTTACTGATGGTGACCTTTGTTACTTTGGTCCCAGCTCTCTGCAGGTCATTCACCAGGTCCCCCCGTGTGGTTCTGGGATCTTTGCTCACCGTTCTCATGATCATTTTGACCCCACGGGATGAGATCTTGCGTGGAGCCCCAGATCGAACGATCCTCGTATCCGTACAACATTAAAAAGTTTTTGCATCTCTGTGTGTGGAGTGAAGCTGTGGAACAGACTAAGTAAAGATATGAAGCAATGTCCAAGCATGGCGCAGTTTAAAAAGCGGTTTAAGGATATGGTTTTTACAGGGTACAGGGAAAAGGTAGAGATTTGATAGGGTGTTCTTGTCTAATATTTTCATGTGTGTGTGCATGCACGGGTTTGTTGGTATGGATATATATATATAATTGTAGGCTGTGTATCCTTGAGGTGTTAATGGGGTTATTGAAAATGTGTATATGTGCGTATGTGTGTATATACGTATGTATGGATAGATAGAAACATATATGTGTATATATTTAAAAAAAAATAAATAAATAAATAAAAAAAAAAATTACACATAACATATAATGTAATTGCAAGGAGGTATTTCTGTAGTCTATTGATACTAGATAGTGGAAAAGGGGTGGGATTAAATAAGCTTATGCTTCTTCCTGCTCCTTTTTGAACATGGACGTTATTTGGAGTTGTGGTTGCTCGTTTTCCTTTTGTTTGCTTTGTTCATTTGTCTCTTTTAATTCTATTTTTTTTTATACTTTTTCAACATGTTCAAAATAAAGATTCAATCAATCAATCAATCAATCAATCGAGGGAGATTATCAGTGGTCTTGTATGTCTTCCATTTTCTGATGATTGCTCCCACAGTTGATTTTTTCACACCAAGCTGCTTG
Organism: Maylandia zebra; assembly: GCF_041146795.1. Taxonomy (NCBI): domain Eukaryota; kingdom Metazoa; phylum Chordata; class Actinopteri; order Cichliformes; family Cichlidae; genus Maylandia; species Maylandia zebra. The sequence continues at coordinate 23,243,536 of NC_135171.1, read as the reverse complement.
CCTATTGTAGATTCACTCTTCCCAGTCTGGTGCAGGTCTACAATACTTTTCCTGGTGTCCTTCGAAAGCTCTTTGGTCTTGGCCATGGCGGAGTTTGGAGTCTGACTGTTTGAGGCTGTGGACAGGTGTCTTTTATACAGATGATGAGTTCAAACAGGTGCCATTCATACAGGTAACGAGTGGGGGACAGAAAAGCTTCTTACAGAAGACGTTACAGGTCTGTGAGAGCCAGAGATTTTCCTTGTTTGAGGTGACCAAATACTTATTTTCCACCCTAATTTACGAATAAATTCTTTACAAATCCTACCATGTGAATTCATGGATTTTTTTTTCACATTCTGTCTCTCACAGTTGAAGTGTACCTCTGGTGCAAATTACTGACCTCTGTCATCATTTTAAGTGGGGGAACTTGCACAATCGGTGGCTGACTAAATACTTTTTTGCCCCACTGTATATACTGAAAGGAGTATCTACATTCTTTCTACATTGTTATTTATATTTATATACTTGAAAACCATAAATACTTCCGTTTGTTTATGTTAGCAGTCTGTGAAATGATTATACAGTTGTGATTACGTTTTATGTATTTATGCAATTTAAGCTAAGTAAGATCAAGAGCAAACAGAATTAGCCACTTCACCATCTGGAGCCAGGAATCTTATTTTTGTGTTAAGAACAGGTACAAAGACTGGTAGAATTTGTAGTTTGTGTTTTCCATTTGGTACTACAAAGTACGGCCGGGCTTTGTGTAAAGTGTTTGTTTTTCTTTGCTTAGGTTTACAGGTGGTGTTGAACTCCATCATTAAAGCCATGGTCCCTCTCCTGCACATTGCCCTCCTGGTCTTGTTTGTCATTATCATCTATGCTATTATCGGCCTGGAGCTGTTCATTGGTAAAATGCATGCAACCTGCTATTTCCCCAGTACAGGTGAGCACTTTGACTTTTATATATAAAATCAAATTGTTTTTTTTTAAATAAAGTAACAAGGAGTTGAGGTTATTGTATGTCAGCTGTGATTTTCCATTAACAACAACAGATTAAAGGTATAATCAGGATAATGCTTAGTCTGGTGATTTGCTTACCCAGACAAATGAGTACAAGGGATTTTTATCAGGACAGGTAATAGCTTTATCAGATACAGTAATAGTTTCTGTGCTTTAATTACTTATTGGGTGTGGTCATAATCTTCTTTGCCTCTGTCAGTGACTATCAAAAACCATACCTGACCTCCCTTCTTGCTCTGTGTCAAACTGACACAACTTTCATGCTGAAGAGAGCAGGGTCTGTTGCTATGATGCAGACATCACGCAGCAGTTTTCAGTAAAACAGTCTAGAGTGTCCAAGCCTCAAGGCGGCACATTGGTCAGGAACGTGTGCGCCATTTTTTCGTCATTCACGGGGTTGTGCACTGTCAATTTGTCCCCCCTGGGCCAGACTGCCAACCCAGAGTTCTACTGTAGCATCCTGAGGTGTCTCAGAGCGAGGCAGCTGAAACGACCTGAACTGTGGTGCACGTCATTGTGTGCCAGCGCACAGCTTGTTTTTTAGTCACATTTAGCTCAGCGCTGCTTCATACTGTTCGAGTTTAAAGTTCAGGATTTTGACACACTGGAGAAAATTCAGCATTCATTGCGGACGCAAAGTACAAGTAGTTATAATGGATCTTAGGTAGCAATCGACCTATAGAAGCATTCCTCAAACAGTTCCTGCGCTGGTCAGGGAAGACTGGCCAAGATTAAAGGTGATATAGTAAGCTAGTTTGATTGTTTTTATGGGTATCGTTAGAGAAGTTTATGATTATGCCTCATATTTGACAAAATGAAGCAGACAAAGATGAGTCCCAGACATGCTTTTTCCAGTTAGAACTCAAATTATGTTATTTATTTCATATAACCTCTAATGGCAAACAAAACAATATGTAGTGCTCTATGAACACTGACACAGTTAGCTCTGAGAGGGATGATGAATTTTCATAAATTAATGTGGCAAGTCAAATCAAATCAGGCATGCCAAACTCAATCTCGACTGGCTTGTTTTCTCCTTAAACTGAAATATAACTCTTAACTTAGACAAAAACATAAAAGTATGTACTGCATGACTGATATATTGGATTACGTGACAGAAGTTATTCTCTAAGTAGTTTACTTCAAACGTCAGGAATTTCCCAAGGGGAACAAGTCCATGTGAGGGGTTGTGAGATGGAGCAATATTTCACAGAAATATAATCATTTTAATAGTTTGTGAACTAAATCTTCAGAGATGGAAATACCTCTTTGATGGAACTCACTGAAACATAAAACCTAACCACAAATGTTAGTTAATCGTTCCAATAATGTTTTGTATAATATGTTTGTATATTGTGAAACTGTAAATTGAAAAGTGGTTCGTCTCTAAGATATATAGATATGTTATTGTCAAAGTTATTTAAAAGTCTAAAGTAGACTTTTCTACTGCTGAATAACTGTAAATGAGAAGAATAAGACAGCTGCTAAAGAGAGTATTTGGTATAAGATGCAGTGAATCAGAGTGCTCTTAGTCATAACACTGTTTATAGTAGGAAATCCTGCAGTTAAGACTAGGCAGTCTAAAAAGCAACTTTATTTGCAGCACTTATGTTAAGTGTCAGATTATTTAAAACTCTCTTTCTGTAGATATGATAGCAGAAGAGGAGCCAGCTCCATGTGCGATCTCAGGGCATGGGCGCCAGTGCCCCATCAACGGCACGGAGTGCAGGGAAGGCTGGCAAGGTCCCAACGGTGGCATCACCAACTTTGACAACTTTCTGTTTGCCATGCTGACGGTGTTTCAGTGTATCACCATGGAGGGCTGGACTGATGTGCTGTACTGGGTGAGTCTCTCGCTCTGTGCACCCAGTTCAATAACCTGTGACTGTCACATTCTTTCAGCTTTAATGTCTGCTCAAATCAAACACACAACACCAATGCGACTGACAGTCTGATGATGAAGCTGCTGATAATTTCCTGGGGCGGCTCTTACCACTCTGATATGATTGATTGGCTAAATGATTGAATTCAATCAACAACTCATCAAATAAAACGATACTGTCCTGACAGTCATCAGCACTCCTAAGACTTGCTCTCTCTTCCTCCTTTCTAACAGTTTAACACCCTTTTTCTGTCTGTGCATCCTTCCTTCCTTTTCCCCCTGCTCTCCTTTCTCTGCGGTGACCGATCCACTCCTGCAGATGAACGATGCCATGGGCTTTGAACTTCCATGGGTGTACTTTGTCAGTCTTGTGATCTTCGGCTCCTTTTTCGTTCTTAACCTGGTTTTGGGTGTGTTGAGCGGGTAAGCACCATCTTCTCTTTCAAAACAGAGACTTTCTGCTCCTTTGAGGCAGAAGGTTTCTGTCTTTGTATGTGTCCATGTTTGTTGACGGGCTACTTTTGGCTTCTGTAGGTCAATGACGCCATTGGATGGGAAACACCGTGGATTTATTTTGTCAGTCTGATTATACTGGGATCCTTTTTCGTGTTAAACCTTGTATTAGGTGTGCTAAGTGGGTAAGAGGCAACTTTTGCGGTGGGTTTGGTCTGTAGTGTGCAAAGTGCATGCACTTTGGGTTTGCTGTGCTCCTTGACACTCACAACATCATCCCCAGGTGATTGCAGCAGATGGCTGCTCCTCCCTGAGCCTGGAGGTTTCTTCCTGTTAAGTGGAAGTTTTTCTTTCCCACTGTCACCTAGTGCTTGCTCAAAGAGGGCCGTTGATTATTGGGGTTTTCACTTTATTACCTATAAACATATAAGGCACCTTGACGCAACTGGTGCTGTGATTTGGCGCTACATAAATAAAATAGAGTTGACTTGAAATTGAATTAGTATGTGTATTTGGGAAATTGTGCGCCAGAAATGCAAAAATCATTACAAGTAATAAAGCAGTAAGTGGCCAGTCTACATTAGAGTCTATTTTGTTTCTTAAGCGCTCCTCTCTGACCTCTGTTGATGTCAAACTATTACATCCTTTCCACGGCAACTGCAAAGTGAGCGTTTCTTCCCCCACCCCCTCGACAGCTCACCCAACCTCCTGTGAAAGAAATTAATCTTATTCCTCGCCCTTCACTCCCTCTGCACGCCTAAGCTATCTCAAACCCCAGTTTGCTTTCCCTGCTCTGTGGAGTGGGGGGTGGGGTATTACAGTACAACTAACTCTGGCTGGTTGACCAGCGAAGAAAACCTGTGTTTTTTTTTTAAAGAAAACAAGATTAACATGACAATCGAGTCAAGCATTCCTACAGTGCATGTTGGCGTCTTTAGACTGGCATGACCTGTCAGCACCAGTTACCTTGATACAGCTTTACCTGTTGCTGGCTTCTTGACACTGGACGTCTTCACTTTTTTGTCACACATGTGACTTTTTCATTCATCTTAATTTTTTAGTATACCAGCTTAAATACAGGTTATTCTAATAAGACTATCTTACAATGCACTGTGGGTAGATACAGTCGAATCTCGTTGTTTTCAAGTTCATTGTCTTATATAAACTATAAGTTTGGATACTGTGCAAATGCTGCAGTTCTCTTGAAACAATCTGTCTACCTGAATTGCCTTTTCTGTAAGATGAAGATGCCCACCTGACAGATACACTACTGTACTGCCGGGCTCTAAATATAGCTCTGTGTCGTCTCTTAAAGGCGTACATCTCCCTCCAGTGGCTACATTTCTGAAAAACACACAAGAAATTAAAAGGCTGTGACTAAAGAATGTAGAAAAGAGGATATACAGAAACTCATACACAGAATGTCTTTATTTTGTCGGGAAAATGATCTAGAACAGAACAACATGTTTGTTGCTTTCCATTTTGTGTGAAACAATTTGTTTCTTGTTTGCTGTGAAACGTCCCATGTTTGTCTTTAATTCGTGCATTACTGTGTATTTGTTGGTGTTTCTGTTTGTTTGTTTTTTTTTGTTTGTTTTGTTTTGTTTTGGGGGTTCTTTCTCCAAATACAGAGAGTTCTCCAAGGAGAGGGAAAAGGCCAAAGCTCGCGGAGACTTCCAGAAGCTGCGTGAAAAGCAACAGCTGGAGGAGGATCTGAAGGGTTACCTGGACTGGATCACTCAGGCTGAGGACATTGACCCTGACAATGAGGACGAGGCAGATGAGGAGAGCAAGCGTAACCGTAAGCGCCGTCTGACCCGCTTCCTTTTTCCGGCTGTTAACGCTACGCTACCATCACAAGAGAGCTTCAATGCAAATAACTGGTTGAAGCTACTCTTGCCATGTCAAGGATAAATATCAAGTAGTGTACATCATTACTGGTTTGAGAGAGTTTCTTTTTTCTTGGTTAAAAGCAGTATCTTCAAACCAAAAATCACTCTGGAGAAAGAACGTGACATTGCTTAAATCAGAATTGGTGCTGTGTCCTGACTTATTGGGTCTAAAGTGCTCCATTTTTCATATTGCCCCAGATAACTGGTCAATTACGCTGAGACATATTGAGAACAGATAGAGGGGGTATTAATTAGAAAAAAATCTTAATAATCTAACACATCATTTAAGTCCTCTTTGCTTTTAGCCCAATAATTCTGCTTGAATCAAGCAGGAAGAAAGCCACCAGAGATTTGAAACCAGCATCATGGAAATCTTAATAAGGTCTGATTGAGCCCTGAAATATTCAGTTTTCTCATGCAAATTTGCAAAAATGGATGCTATAATGGAGCTAGACAAGGCAAGTTGATCAATTGTGCCAGCTGATCACCACAGTTAAAGAAAAACAAAACAAAACAGGACTATAGTGATTTCAGAAGGACTCCTGGGATTTAGTGATGATCCACTGTGCTTCTGAATAGTCTACCTTTTGGTTATAGAGAAGCAGAGTACACATACTGACAAATGCGTAGATGCACAAATATCGACACAGAGGCCAGTATTGACATCCATATGTGGATATGTGAAAGGTGTTTGAAACGAAATGATCAGACTAGTTTTGTTTCCAGCCTTCATGTATGTCGGTGATGGAAGTGGAGCACTCTGTAAGCACCAGTGAAAGGAAGGAAAGGAAGGAAAGGAAAGGAAAAAAAAAGAAACATGTTACTCAAGCAGTAGAAAAAAAGTGATCCAAATCCTCTTTATATAAGCGGCACACATGATACAGAAAAGAAAACCTGCAACTGCTTCATCCTAGAGTTTGAGCTTGGGTTTTCTATTTTTTGCCTTTTGTCAACTCATTATGATTTCCCCACGTCTGTTATGTACTCCTTGTGTATATTCCTGCCTCTTCCACCAGTCTATTGCTCCAATTTTTCAGAACAGCGGTGCTCTGTAAGTTTACCAGAAAGCAGGAAAATCGCCGTTAATTGTGCCGTGTTAGAAGAAGGGAGTCCATACTGCTTTTCTAAAACATCCATGCTGGCTTTATAGTGTGTGTCCACGAAACATGAACCCCTACTAACATGTTCAAAGGTAAATGCTTTAATTCGCATGGTCACATGTTAGTACAGGGCGCTGCCACCTCCAGACGCTTCCTTTGACTAACAGCTCTCTGTGTCGTTCTTCTGCCCTCCTCAGTGTCTGCGGTGTGGCTCCTGCTGCTCTTGTCGTGGTTGAATATTGATATTTTGAAAACTGTTGTTGTCCTGTGGTGCTTGTCTGCTCTGACCCATTTTGATAGCAGCCCATTCTCGCCCCCCTCCCCTCCATGTCCCTCTGCTGTGCCGTTGTGTCTGAATGCATTGGCTTGCATGCATTACACATGAAGGGGTGACTCTGGCTGACCTTACTGAGAAGAAGAAAGGAAGGTTTGGGTGGTTCAGCCAGTCGTCCGACACTCATGGTAAATCCTGTGGTTTCCCTCCAGTGTTCTTTAGCTTTTGTGTGTGTGTGTGTGTGTGTGTGTGTGTGTGTGTGTGTGTGTGTGTGTGTGTGTGTGTGTGTTAGTGTTTTAAGATCAAACTGATCTGATACAGAAAATTTAGCTCATATTTTCTCAAACTATTAAGACTAGACTGAAATGTACATTGTCATTACTGCAATATTACCAGTCAGTGTCATATTACTGACCAGGATAGATTAATAAGTCTGTTGCTTTGTGGGTGTGTGTGTGAAACCTGACAAAATATACCATCACATTGTGCTTTACAATTGTTTTTTACCTGTTGTGTCCAAACATCACAGCCTTCTTACGTTTCTCCTTATGTCCTCGTCCTGAATAAAAACCCCTTGTCTCTTACCTATTAAACTAGTCCGATATGGAAGAGCCGTACAGCTGTGCTTGATAGCAACCACACCCTGTTTCCCTCCCGTGTTCCACTTCAAATGCAGGAGCTCAGTATGAATGTAGGAAACAGGGTTAAACCCAGATGACTACTCCAGCAGTCAGCACTATTTTCAGAGCTGAGAGCTGTCCGACCACTTAGGAATCAAAGCCGGCACGTCTGCGTAAGCTAAGCAGGAGAGCACACCACGCTCGCTCACATGAGTTAAAGCACCGAGACATTTCACACAGTTAATCATCATCAGTCTGCACACACACAGTCTTTCCAAAGTGCTGGCAGTAGTTTGAGTGTAGCATTTCAGAGACAGTTTAAAGAGCTCTGTCTTCCTCTCTCGGCTCCCGTCTTCTCTCCACTCCTCGTTGTCTGCATCAGACAGCTCTCACGTAGCAGCTGTCCACTCGCCTGACCCACGTCAGCTCACTCTCAGCACTTGGTAAATGATACTGATGATGACAGTGATGCAGAGCTGTGGAACTTAGCACGTTCCTTTCATTGAGGTAGCTTTGTGATTGCACTGTGGCTTTGGAGATTAAAATCACTGTCATACAGTTCTCGTTCACCTGAAAAGAGTTTCTGAATTCTCTTTGTTTATATGTTTCTTGTGCATCTACGTTCTTGTTGATACAATGGGAACATTCTTTACACTTGCTCCTGATGGGAAGCATGCGTTGTGCCTTTCTGAAGAATCTTCTACCATTGCAAAGTGCATAGATTTTGTTTATATATATATTTTAAATATGCTCCCTTATTTGATGCCACAGCAAGCGTTCCAGCCAGTGAAACAGAGTCTGTGAACACCGAGAATCAGAACGGGGAGGATGAAAAGACGCCATGCTGCGGACCTCTGTGGTGAGAACTGTGCACCATGAACCTGTACACAGGATTTCTTTCCGTGTCACTAATTTCAGTCAGCACAGCCATTTTGCTGTGTCAGTGCCTGCTTTATCTCGTCATATATGTTTAAAAAAACTGGTAAACTTCATGCTGCAAACATTGCAGCTGCACTTTTTTGGGGTTGATGTCAGTTAACTACATGCTAACAACTCATTTCTGTTACAAGATGCATTCATCAACTTTCACTTGTTCTTCTTTTCAGTCAAAAGATTTCAAAGTCAAAGTTCAGGTCAGTATATTTGTAGGTAGGCGTGTCTACATAGTGCATGTAGCTGTTAATATATGGTTTTTGCCTGCATTCAATTACACTGATTTTTATTTTGCTTGGCTTCTTTTTTACTGTATTTTTAATGAGATGTTACAGGGAATGATAAATCAACAACTTTTATATAGTCAGCATGTGCTATAAGGTATTTTTAGAGAATAGGCTTACACAGTACTTTTCAGCTCATTTACTGTACTGTATGACTTGCAGAAACGCATTGATGCAGTCCCCTGTGGGCATTCACCCATACTTCACTGCGTTCTTCTTATTACACACACTTTCGAGGCACACACTTTCGAGATTTTCTTAAAAACACTGCAGTGATGAGTTTGTTCCATTGTTTTGACTTCATAATCTGTGTGACTGCGTCTTGTGTTCTTTATGTGCAAACTGAGCCTCTATGTGCTGAAAGTGTCCTTTGCCATTGCAGTCGGCGCTGGCGCCGATGGAACAGATTCTGCCGCAGGAAGTGCCGTTTGGCTGTCAAGTCAGTGCCTTTCTATTGGCTGGTCATCATCCTTGTGTTCCTCAACACCCTGACCATATCATCAGAACATTACAACCAGCCTTTGTGGCTGACACAGGTGCAAGGTACGAATTACAAACGTCTCATTTTGAAATAAAATGAATGAATTTGTTTAAATGGGTTATCTTCTATTAATTAGTGTTTTTTAAAGGATTACTTAATGTAACATGTTGTCATGATGTTCTCATGAAATATCAGAATATTTTTACTAATTTGATTTTTTTCCCATCTTCTCTATTACTGTATGTATTTTGTGGATGACTAAGGCTAAATTGTTTTAAATGTCATGATTTTTATGCAAATAATGTGTTTCATTAACGTGAATTGTGTAGATTCATAGCAAGATTTTGTCTAACTGTGATAAAAAAATAAAGAAATAGAAATAAAAAATAGAAATGAGGTTGAAGTAAAAAAGAGTAATAATTAAATGAAGTGCACACAAAGAAAAAGCTACAAGAAGCTGCAAGAAGGTGTAATATAAAATATTTGTGCAACCAGAGGTTTGATCTACTATATGTTGCATTAAAAGACAGAAAACCCCTCCAATACATAATGCATCACTCTCTTTCACTATTTATTCATCTGATTTAATATCTTTTCCTCTGCTTTTCAGATGTGGCCAACAAGGTGCTGCTGGCCCTGTTCACATGTGAAATGTTGGTAAAGATGTACAGTCTTGGGCTGCAGGCTTATTTTGTGTCACTCTTCAACCGCTTTGACTGCTTTGTTGTGTGCGGAGGAATCACTGAAACCATTCTGGTGGAGCTGGAAATCATGTCTCCACTCGGTATCTCTGTGTTCCGCTGCGTGCGCCTGCTGAGGATTTTCAAGGTCACACGGTAAGACTGTCAACATGCTGTGCGTTCGTGCTCGTGTGTTCACAGTCTCGTGCCTGTGGAGTTCGATTAAAATCCCGTCCGTCCTCCTCTCTCTTGGTCGACCTTCTGTTTAGACACTGGCAGTCTCTGAGTAACCTGGTGGCATCGCTGCTCAACTCCATGAAGTCCATTGCTTCCCTGCTTCTGCTGCTCTTCCTCTTCATCATCATCTTCTCCCTGCTCGGCATGCAGGTGTTTGGTGGAAAATTCAACTTTGACGAAACCCAGACAAAAAGGAGCACCTTCGACAACTTTCCCCAGGCCCTCCTCACTGTGTTTCAGGTATTAACAGAGTTCAGATAATGTCATACAGTAAAATCTGACTGTTAAATACAAATACGCAGCAAGTGAAATAGGCTGAAAATGTAAATAAAATTGGTGAAGGGTGTGTTTCATACAGATGTAGAAGAATTTGTGGCAGACTAAACAGATTCTGTGAACAAGCCATTATATGAGTCAGTATTTGCCCATTTTAGAGATTTTGGTGTATATGTCAGTTCAGAAGTAACAAGAAGTTGTAGAACAGATTTATAAAAACAACTAAACATTCAAGGATCGTGAGTGTGCCTGAAGGCTGAACTCTTGAGAGAAGTTTTTCAAAAGAACATTTTGATCTCTTTATATGGCATGGTTTGTGAGCGGCAGGCTGAAAGGTTGTGGCAGATTGAGCACAGCGGACTAAAGTGAGACACTGTAGACGGGAGAATTGTACCACAGATGAATGAGCAGACAGACACCACACATGAGGAGACACAGGTTAGCAAAAACACAGAATTGAAGTGCTGCTAGTAAACCTCTGGAGAGAGGTGATGTACAACCAGGGCATACATGCAGGAGGGGCTGGACTGGAGATTGGATTTTAGTCAGGAAAAGCACAGCCTGAAATATTACTACTATTACTACTTTTAGGTAGCCACTATTAGGAATACATGTTCAACTGCTGGTTAATACAAATATGTAATCATGTGGCAACAACTCACGACATTAGGGTAAGTAGGCGTGATCAAGACAACCTGCTGAAACTCAAACTGAACCATCAGAATGGAGAAGAAAGGTGATTTAAGTGACTTTGAATGTGGCATAGTGGTTGGTTCCAGATAGGATGCTCTGAGTATTTCAGAAAGTGCTGATCTGCCGGGATTTTACAACACAACCATCTTTATTATTTACAGAGAATGGTCTGAACAGAAGAAGTTATCCAGTCACCAGCAGTTCTCTGGCAAAAATGCCTTGTTGATATCAAAGGTCAAATGAGCAGATGAGCTACAGCAGCTAAGAATAGGAAACAGAGGCAGTTCACACTGGGTCACCAAAATTGAATAATAGAAGACTGGGAAAATGTTGCCTGATCTCATTAGTCTTGAATTCTGCTGTGAAATTCAGATGATGGGGTCTGAATTTGGCATTTGGCAGATCTGAATCCAGTTTAACACCTGGGATGTGGTGGAATGGGAGATTTACATCATGCAGCCGATCAATCAGCAGCAACGCTGTGATGCTGTCATGTCAGTATGGCACCAAATCTCTGAGGACTATTTGTGGCACCGTGTTGAACCTGTGTCATGAAGAATTAAAGCAGTTCTGAAGGCTAAGGGAAATACCAAGGTGTACCTAAAAAAGTGGCCGTGAGTGTCAATTCCTAAAACAATTCGGCATAAGACCACAACGTCAAAATGCATATGAATGCCAGTAAACTTGTTTCAACATCCACATCATACCCACAATCACTGCAAATTTACTGCAGCTCTAACATGTTCATTGTAGCCACCCTGCATCGTATAAAGCAGCTGCCACTTATTATGCTTGATGTTTTTCAGTTGTTGTGTTTTTCACATAATAAATATTGTGAACTATTCAGATTCTGACTGGAGAAGACTGGAATGCTGTAATGTATGATGGGATCATGGCGTATGGTGGCCCGTCCTCCTCTGGAATGATTGTGTGCTTTTACTTCATCATCCTATTCATCTGTGGAAACTGTATCCTCGCTCACACTGACAAAGGTGTAGCTGTTACAAAGAAAACAATAATTCTTTGTATCCACTGCAGACATGTGTTATTGATTAGTCACTAGAATTTTACTTTATTCGTAGTGGGAGGGTTGTTCTCGACTTAACACTTTACTCAGATATCCTCTTGAATGTCTTCTTGGCTATCGCTGTGGACAACTTGGCAGATGCAGAATCTCTCAACACAGATGAAGGAGACAAAAAAGGGTGACCGTCCAATATGTCTCTCTCTGACAACGAATTACTTCAAATATTTGCTTGGATAATTGGTCAAACTCCAGTCTGCATTTATAAAAATATCTGTGTTCATTACAGGGACAAAAAAGATGATGATAAAGATGACAAGGTATTCTTTTTTTAATTTTATTAAGTCAGAAAACATGTTTACAGTTTGAAAAGTTACGCGTGTTACACATTACATATTTCCTGCTTTCGTTTAAGGAGGAGGAGGAGGACAATGACGACACTGCAGCGGAGGAGGAGGATCCTGAAGTCCCATCGGGGCCTCGGCCGGTCATCTCCGACCTGGTAAAGAAGGAGAAGATCACTCCTATCCCAGAGGGAAGTGCCTTCTTCATCTTCAGCAACACAAACCCGTAAGCTGAAATTATGTTTGTGCAGACACAAACAGGTCGGTATTCATATCACACTGATGTCTGCTGTGTTTTTGTTGTTGTTTTTCTTCAGGGTTCGTGTGTTTTGCCACAGACTCATTAATCATCACATTTTCACCAACCTCATCCTGGTGTTCATCATGCTCAGCTCCGTCTCCCTCGCTGCTGAGGATCCAATCCGAAACTTCTCAGCTCGCAATATTGTAAGTTTATAAACCCTGTCATAAAATTTTTGAACTTCAAATGAACAGATTAATAAAGTCACATAAATGAAGTAAAATAATTTAAAATAACTTTTCTCATGTTTGCCTTTGCGTAACAATTTGTGATGCTTCTATAAATGACCGTACTCTTGGTTTTGCATGTTTTAGCCCATTTATTGTAATTACTACAATCAGGGATCTCAGACTCTTTTTACATTGTGGGCCACATAGGAAGTCTGTCAGCACAACTCTTTGGGCTTAAATTAGTCAAAATTGACATGTACAGATAAAGTTCTGGGAGCTCATGGCCTGTTCTGCAATCATGAAAAAAGGTTTTTGGTCATTCCCAGAAAATGTAATTTTTTCCAATTTGTTAAGACTGTGGACCCACTATAAAAAATGCACAATTCTATAGATAATGAAAAACAAGAATTTTTCTGTTTATCTATTACTTGACTTAAGTGCAGTATGAATGGCGGTAGGTGAGCTTTTTATCAGTAGAAAAAGCTGTAAAACCTTTGAAAATATGGTTAGAAATTCGAAATTTGTGTCCCCCAGTGAGCTGGATTGGAGTCTTTGTCACCTGAGCCTTGTGCTTGGCATCCCTGCTATAGCTGATCTTTGTACTTTATATGGATGATTTTGCAAAGCATACTCTACATGAGTTTATACACTTTTGTAAAAACATAAAAAAGTAACAAAACAAAAGATGCATTTTACTTTTAATATAAATCACTTATTTTCCATAGTAATCAGTAATAGGATGACATTCAATACTCTTTTTACTGCAGTGAAAATGGTATGTATTAAATTCATGTCTGTTATTTCTGCACTTCACAATTTCTTTATCTTGAGCCATGTGATTTATTCTCTCTTTAACCTAGACAAGAAAGCATTAGATACAGTTTATTTTCTAAAACATATATTCAGTGTAATTGTCCTGTCAGGACACCGGGATAAGTACTTGAAAATCTAGTGTCTATATTGAAAGCGGACATCTGATCGCTCTGTTCCTTCTGGTCCTTTCCAAGATATAGAGATCAAGTCGTTAATGGCAGCCTTTTAAATCTAAGACACTTCAAGTTCACATTGTCCTTTTATAGTATTGTTTGTCTTTTATTGTTTTGCATGTGATTGCAGTACATTTAGTAGAGCTTTTGATTAATTAGTTGGGCATGCATGTGCTTTACAAGAAAATAAGAAACACAGTAGTCCATCAGACTAGTTCCTGGTTTCTGTTCCTCGATTTGCACTTCCATTTAAAAGCAGATTGAAGCTCCTTGTCTGCTTCAAGGTGCAGACTCGTTTTTTATGAGCTAAAACAGGCAAAAACAGCTGTAAGGTCAGTAAGTAACTTTGCTGTGAGTTCTTCACTCTAACAAATCCTTTCCAGAAAATGCTTTCATTTTTTTCCCCTTTCATCTTGTTAACATGTAATGTATGACGCTGCACAATGAACTGTCTTTGTTAAACATCTACGTTGCTTCTTGCAGATACTTGGTTACTTTGACTATGCTTTCACGGCTATCTTTACTGTTGAGATCGTTTTGAAGGTAAATTCCCTGTGTCCCCTGTGCGTGCTGTAACTAACCACACCCCAATAACATTCCAAACGTCTCGTTGCCTTCCAGGTCCTAGGCTATGCAGATTATGTCTTCACTAGTATGTTTACATTTGAGATCGTATTGAAGGTAACCCCTTAAATGACAACGAGAGCCTTGCTGCATTCTCTCCTTGTGTGTCACCCGCCACTCAGTACAACCTGGCTTGTTTGTTTCCTTTCTCTTATTTACTTTTTTCTTCATGGCACCTCTTTTAAAAAGCAAAAAAAAAAACAGCAAAAAAAAAAAGAAGAAGAAGATGAAGCGAATTTTGGAATTGTTAGTCACTATTTTGAACACACGAACACAAACACAAGATTTGCTCAAATTGCACTGATGAAAGAACTGTTAGGGGAAGGAAACATCATGAACATTTACATTATACTCACATGGGTGTCACTTCATTCGGGCAGTCATTGCTGAAATGATTTTGATAATGCAGATATGTAATACGTAATGCAACCCCCTCCCGTGCGATGCAACACAATTTTTTAACGGGCTGCTCAGACATATCAGAGCATTGGCTGAAGTTGAGTTTGAGGTCATCTTCAGAGTGGCGGTGATTGAAAGTCGAAAATCAACTCCAGTCAAAGCTAACTCCATGCCTCTCGTACTGACTGCTCCTCAGATTACCCATAAAAGAGGGGGCAAAATCAACCATGCTCCTGCCGAGCATGGTTCAGTCTGCTTTCCCCGACTGAGTGCATAGAAATGTGGAGTTTTCTCTGCAGCTTTTTTCTTTCTTTTTTCAGTGGGAGTGGGCAAACACTTGCCAACCCAGTGCTGATTGACTCTAAATCGTCCACTGCTCTTAGTGAGCAACTTCATCCAGTCCTTGTCTGCAGGTCTCCACATTTACATGCACTCTTGGAAGGAATCCTTTACTTTTATTATTTGAAGAAGAGTTATTTTGGCTGGTTTTTCTTCTCTGCCTGCTGATCTCTGGAGTTTTAATTGGGAGCTGCTTCCCCTTACGCTGAACTATTAAAGAACATAATGGAATGTGCTTTAAGCCGACGGTCCACATGAATGTGACAGTAAGGCCATTTCTATTTTCCAATCTCTATAACTAGAGCTCTTGCAGGTAGTAAATATCCCTGACGTCATGGCAACAAAATGCATGTTTTATTGCCTCCCATAGTAGATTGCGAAATGAATGACTTACTACTACATTCATGTAGCTAAGGGCCGTGGGGGTGGCGATGGTAGATTTTAGCCTCCTGTTTCACTGCTCTGAACTCGCCACCCCGAATCAGAGTGATCTATAAGAGTGTGGAGACGTGTGCGGGCGTGTGTGTTTGACTGTGAGATAATGGGAATGAGTGCTGAGAATGAGTTTTTCCTATTTAAACTGTTAGCTCAGTGTGTTTGTTTGTTTCTGTTGGAGTGTGAGGAGTGCAACACTGTATTTGTTTCTGGATGCTACATGTTTTTTAGTTTTTTTTGGTCATTTGCTCTTTTAACTTCCTCTGTCCTCTCCTTAGATGACGACATATGGAGCTTTTCTTCATAAAGGAGCATTCTGCAGGAATTACTTCAACCTTCTGGACCTGCTGGTGGTGGGAGTCTCCCTCGTTTCCTTTGGCATTCAGTGAGTACAGAAAAACCAGAACATATTTGCATTAAGCTTTTTGCACAAACAAAAAGGTTTCATTCATAAGAAAAATAGTTAAAGGAAGAAAGTTAGGAAATAAACTAAAATCCCCTTTGAGCAATAATATAGAGGTGAAAAGAAGTTCAATCATCTGAGCACTTTATGTCATTTTTGATCTTTTGGTTGAAGCAGGCCATACAAGCAGAGTGCAGCAGTTACTCCTCCTGAAGTGGTTCTTGACCCCTAAAAAAGCTCATATTTCTCTGATTCTTCTTTTTTACAAACTGTTATTATTATTTGTTTACACTCAGGTCTTCTGCCATCTCTGTGGTGAAGATTCTCAGGGTCCTTCGAGTACTTCGACCCCTGAGGGCCATCAATAGAGCCAAAGGCCTGAAGGTGGGTGCTACTCGAGACCTTTTCTAGCATGTCTACAATAGCCACTATCTGAAACCTTAGCTTTAAACATTTTTATCTGTGTCTTACAGCACGTTGTGCAGTGTGTGTTTGTGGCCATCAGAACTATCGGTAACATCATGATCGTCACCACGCTGCTTCAGTTCATGTTTGCCTGTATAGGCGTGCAGCTGTTCAAGGTGAGCATCTCTGAGTTTGAAAAACATCAATAATACACATCAATCCAAAGAAGTTCAAAATGTGTAATAACAGCAAAAACGTTTCCTTTTCCTTTTTCCAGGGAAAATTCTATCGCTGCACAGATGAAGCTAAGTCCAGCCCAGAAGAGTGCAAGTGAGTTTCATCCCATCTTGCTCCTGAACTGCAGATGTCCTGGTTTAACATCACATGTTGGACTTAAACCTCCATGCAACATGTTTTGTCACAGGGGCACCTACATCCTGTACAAAGATGGAGACGTGAACCAGCCAACTGTCCACAAACGGGTGTGGCACAACAGTGACTTTAACTTTGACAACGTCCTCATGGCCATGATGGCTCTGTTCACTGTGTCCACCTTTGAAGGCTGGCCTGCGTAAGATTGAAAGATATCATCACTGAGCTGATTACGTTTTAGATAATGTACGGAGAAAGCCTGAATTTGTGAATCTGAATCACGTGTTGGCTTGTTCTCATCTTTCTTTAGGTTATTGTACAAGGCCATTGACTCCAACAGGGAAAACCTTGGTCCCATTTACAACTACCGCGTGGAGATTTCCATCTTCTTCATCATCTACATCATCATCATCGCCTTTTTCATGATGAACATCTTTGTAGGTTTTGTGATCGTCACATTTCAGGAACAGGGAGAGAAGGAGTATAAAAACTGTGAACTCGACAAGAACCAGGTCAGAGTCATTAGAAGCACAAAACATTATGTGTAAAGTATGACGATTAGTTTTGAAGGCTTTTCTCTGGGGTTCCTCTCACTTTGTGTCAAGAAAAACAAAACATCAACAAAGTAGCAAGACAGATGACGTTCTAATGCTGATGACCTCCTTTACATTTTTAATATTGTGTCTCATTTAAAAGGGAACGTTAAGATTGTTCTTAAATGATGATGTTAAATATTTTGTGTATTTGTGTGCAGCGTCAGTGCGTGGAATACGCTCTTAAAGCCCGTCCTCTGAGGAGATACATCCCAAAGAACCCATACCAGTACAAGTTCTGGTATGTGGTGAACTCCACTGGGTTTGAGTACATCATGTTTGTGCTCATCATGCTCAACACACTCTGCCTGGCTGTACAGGTAAGAAGTCAAGTATTTACCTGCCAGACAACCAGTCATCAAAGAGTCTTTGAAGTTATGGATTTTTCTACTTGGAGAAACCTTTGTTGAAGCATACACTTGTGCCACATGAGTGACCTCGGTTTGAATTTTCTGGGACGTCTGTTAAAGATTGTGGCATTGCGTTAACACACACCTGAATGCTTCAAACCGGCAAACTGCCAAAGCCTCTGTTATTTTATAGAGGTACTTGCTGATAATCATTTAACCAACCCCAGAATATGGCTGCTCCTTACCCTCTGAATGCTAATGGAAGCAATAAAGGTGTTTTTAGTTTTTTCCCACTACTGCATGGAGTCCACAAGACTGTAAATGTGCAGACTTAAATCATTAGAGTATCTCGTAAGTTGCTGTAAGTCTTTTCATTAGTATGGATGTGTCAGCCTGTAAAATGTCATTTTCAGTTGCTCAGGTTTTGCTATTTTTTCTTGACAGAATTATAAGAAGCAATGTGGTGAACATAAGTGCATGCAAAAGTACTAGAGTCACAGAAAAACATAAAAAATGCAAACAGACTGTTTGTTCAGACACATCGCATTACTTTCCCATTGTATATTGAATACATTGAATCTTTATGTTAACCGAACATCTCCATCTCTGTCTGCAGCACTACGGCCAGTCTGCACTCTTTAACTACGTGATGGATATTCTCAATATGGTCTTCACTGCTGTATTCACTGTGGAAATGGTTCTCAAACTCATCGCTTTCAAACCCAGGGTGAGCTGACATGAAGCATCAAATTAAGTCCAGCTATTAAACGGATGCATTTGCTGTGAAATGCTTTTGCTTATTAGAGTAACTTTTCAACATTATGAGATGAGTTAGAAGGACAATACCGCTCAGATGTATATACACTAACTAGTAGTCAGTTAGCTTAGCTAATCATAAAAAATATGAAGGGGGCAAAATGTGCCATACACAACTGGCAAACCCAAGAGCTGACTTTGAATGGTAGGTCAGTCCCCTTAGACACCTCAGTTCACATGTCCAGCCTTACAGCAGAAATAAACATGTTTGCAGCCTGCTATAGAAAGAGATTTGGTGGTAGCATCCAGAATACTAAACCATTACTTTACAGAACATCACAAACCCGTTCATAATGATGGTTATCCAGCTTTTATGTACAGTCTATGGTTATATTCAGTTTCTTTATACACTCAAAAAAATCTGTTGTTCGATGAACACAATTTAATCACAGCACCTTTTTCCACGTGATTTAACCAAGTACAATAACCCATTTTTGACCATGTCAAACCAACACATTTGGCATTTGATGGTTTAATGTAATCTGATTACTCTGGATCAACGTAGTATACTTACATTGACTTGAAGTGATTCATTTAAGTATGTAAAGTGAAATTTGTTTTAATTCTTTTTACACAAGTTAAAAACTTTAGGAAAAAATAATGAAATCTTGTTGTTTGAACAACTACTTTGTTAATCAAGGCAATTACTGCTAGTCTTTCTTAATGAACCAATATGGGGGTTGATTATTTCATAGAGACAAACAACCATTTGCACTTACATTCATGGGTAATCTAGAATCACCAATTAACTTAACCCTAATTACACACTGCAAACCAGCCAGATTGTGGATTTGAACCCAGGCCCTTCTTGCTGTGAGGCAACAGCACTAACCATCACACTATGCTGTCAATCCAGGCTTAACAAAACTAGGAAAGCTATGATTACAAGGCTTGATGCAGAATTTTCTGCATGTTTTTGTCCTTGACAGGTTAAACCACAATAAATAGCTATAGCATACACGTGGTGTGGGTGTAGTTGTCTGCCTCTTAAAACTCCAGCGATTTCCCTGCAGTTTGACATTTAATGCGATCTTGTGAATTTCGTGAGTCCAGGCAACTAACCACTCTTACTAGATTGTATCATGTCATCTCAACAAGAACAAATTAAGTTGCTGAATTTCATACAGATGCTACATGATTTAATTACGTTCACCATAGAAACATGAAATTATTTAGTGCAAATTACAAGTTTGAATCTTGTACATGTAACAACCACCCAATTTCATTTTTTTGAGTGTACGAGCTTGCAGAAAATAACATTTCAGTATGACTGTTAGGTAAAGCAACGAGTGGTATCCATCTCTTCAGCATGTTTCTAAAACTGCGATTTGTAAAATGTTCAGTTATGTTTATTAAAGAAGCAGCATGTGGACATGTAAATATTTGTTTCCATTTCCCCTTTGGCGTCCCTGCCTGCTGACAGCTCTGTGTTGAGAAGAAGGACAGGATGCTAGTAAGACAAACACGTGTGGGGTGCCGTGCTTCCATTTTTAAGCTAAAAATAATCTTTTTTTTTTAACCAATTTTTTAGTCACGGAGTGTTCATGTGTAATTTTATTGTTAGCATGGAATTTGTGCAAATTTAGTGTTCTGCAATCAGTCACAGTCTGTATAATCACGAGCCCTTCAGGTTAAGTAGCTAGCAGGGGTTTCCGTGTGTCCTTAAATAAGCAGTTCGTTGATTTAAATTTCAGTGTGAGAGTAAAGCCTTCTTGTTCTTGTGCTGATATCACATTTGACTCGCCCCACCACACGCTCAACCTCACTCAGGGATATTTTGGGGATGCCTGGAATGTGTTCGACGCCCTGGTTGTGATTGGCAGCATAGTAGACATTGTTCTCAGTGAGATTGATGTAAGTAAGCTCAGCTTGAAGCACCCCGCTGCTCTTTGACTTCTTTCCTTTCAGACCACCTCCACAGCAGGTTTTAGGGGCAGGACTCTGATTTCTGCTGCTTTGTCTAACTTTTTCCTCCTTTCTTTCTCTCTCCAACCCTTCCATTTCATTACAACGACTTCCTTTAAATTTCCACTCTTGTCTGATTGTCTTCCCCTATCCCTTCCCTTGGTCTCTCACTTTCATCCCCATCATTTCCCCTTACATGTACCTTCGTGCACTAACAGCACTATTTTGCTGATGCTTGGAACACATTTGATGCCTTAATTGTTGTCGGTAGTGTCGTCGATATCGCTATCACAGAAGTTAACGTAAGTACTTCTTCTTTCTGATTTGTAAGTTGAACTGAAGCCTTATAAGAAAGCCACCTGGCAAGTTTTAGTGTTATTAGCTTAAATTTACTGTGAATCTTATCTAGCTTCCGCTATAAAATATAATAGAAATGTTGAAAATGCATCCCTAATAAAAGAATTTAAAAAGTATGATTTAAAGCTGGCTGTTGGCTTTGTTTGTAAAACTTCAGTTTGATTTTCATGAAGCTTTTCTTTCATGCTAAATTGACCTAACTCAGATCTCTCCTGTTGGAGTTCTGCTTCTGTCTGTGCTGCTGTAACTTTTGTTGCAGTTTTTGACAGGACATCGCGACAAACTTGTTGATGAACATGTTGATTATTCTGTTTATTCTTGGACATAGCAATGTCAAAACCTCACATTTCTTTGTGAACTGTGGCCAGAATTTGGTCCAGAGCAGGATGGTTTCTGATGTAGTTGTCTAACTCTTACTCTTGTTTATTTTGTTTCCATAGAAACTTGTAGAGGCAAGTATGGCAATGAAAAAATGTTGTTTGTGTGTAACCTTTTGTTGATGACAACTTTATCTTTGGGACCCCTTTGCTATGGACTAATGACAAAGACAAAGAGATTTTTGTAATTTCGCAGTACTTTAAAAAATTAATATCGAAGCTCATTAAAATAGTAGATGATTGCTTCTCTTTATAGCTTTCCCTTGATAAAAGAAACGTCTAAAAACAAAGACTGGACGTCTGCTTTTGTGCTTTTTTTGCTTTGAGCTTAGCTAGGACAAAAATAGTAAAAGAAAGTTCCAACAAACACCCAAATGTTGCATTTCCAGATAATAACTATGGTGAATATGGTGCTTACTATAGGGGTAGCATACCAAAGGCTTATCACCCAAACTGACCCTCCTCCCGCCTCCTGAGTGCTCTCATGTCTGAGCTGCAGTGCTGTTTTTCTGGAGTAATTTTTCATGTCTTCTTAGTTTGTGTTCCAAAATGTGTGTCTGCATGAGTGCACAACAAAACATTAACTTTGTTTGAAGCATAAGACACAGTGGTGTGTTTTCAGGTTTTTTATTGTTATGCATGTGTGTTTAATGTGTGTTCAGCGTGTGCTTTCGGTTGTATGTGCGAGTGTATGCAGAGGAGTGTGTTAGTGTGTGTGTGTTGGAGACGTGATGTTTATTTCACATTGTGGTTCTATGACATGCTTTTTCATGGCATTTCTTTCTTATTTGCACTGCATGTAAATGTTCAGATATTCTAGTTTTGCATTTATTCATAACAGGAGATCTGTTATGAGGATGTGTTTTGAGTCAGTAATATTTTTTTTTCTACTTGCTTGCTGTGTCAGTCATGACTCGTGTCATTGCTCAGATTCTTACCAGACTACCGTGACCTCTCCAAATGCATGCTGGGGTGTCAGACACTCACCTCATCCCCCTAACATCCTTTCCATGTCCCGCCTCTCGCAGATGGCGCTTGGCCACCCGCTCCATTCCCCTCCGGTCAGTTTTTTCCATAGAGCCTTGTGCAGTTTGTCCTTGTTCGCTTGCTACACTCCTCTTTACTTCCAGACAGAATGGCCCTGGTGCTCAGAGCTTGGAAATTCTACACAACATTAAGGGCAATAATGTTGGGAATTAAACCGATGAACCTATGAAGCTCAGCGTGTTTGGGAATTCCTAACAAAGGTTTACTTGTGTTTCCTAATGTCACCATTTAATGTCCTTAAAGTTGTGTAGAGGCCACTGTGGCTTCACATGTAGCTGCTGTAATGCATCAATCAGGGAACAGATCAAGTCACAGAGTGACCTAAAAGGAAACGATACTAAAAGTTAGGCCTCAGTTGTAGTGTTCACATCAAAGTAAAAATTCAGGTAAGGTCTGAAAATTTCCCAGGAGTTCAGTAGGCACGAATTTAGTGTGATTTTGTACACTTACAATGATGGTGGTTTAATGCAGCTGAGTCTGAGGTTCTTTGATGATCTTGTGTTTGTGTCTCTGTGAGTGATTGTCTCTGTGTTTTGTTCTGTCTTCCTGTAGTGAGCTCTTAAAGCTCAGAATGGAGCTCATATGTAGCGCAGGTGTGTAGACTCCAGTCAGGTGCATGAACACTCCCACAGCAACTCTCTACTTTTTCCTTCTTTCTACCTTTCTGCCTTTCTTCTTCTTCTCCCTGTTTCAGTATGGCTCAGTCTCTCTGGTTTTCTTTTCTGTCCCAGTCTTGGTCTCTATTGCTGTTTCCCTCCTCCTGCCTCTTTGTCTGTGTCTTTCTCTCTCTCTCTTTTCCTTCTCTGATGTTTATTCATATCCTTCTGCACCGGACTGTGAGAGCGCCCTGCTATGGCAGTTTTGTTGCAGGGCACTACTGACATGCATGAGTTGCTGCATTGCTATGAGTTCACATCATTCAAAGGTCTTGCGTGTGCGTGCAGTGCTTCCCCAGCAACGTGGCAATGCTGAACGCATGCTCCATCGGCGCTGTGGCCAGGATTACCTAAAGAACCTCCTCAGGCTAATTCTATTTTTTTTAATCATTTCTGCTCATGCTGCACCTCATAACGACAGTTTGCAAAATATTGACTCAAGCCACATCTGTCTGATTATCTTATGTTGTCAGTGCTGAGCCTTTCTGATATTTTCCACATGGAGCTAAATGCTTTTTTTTTTGCTGTAAAATCACATTATCATGATACAGGCTCAGCCTAACCACCATCACTATGACTGATGTTTCTTTTCTTTTTTTAAAAGTTTTGCATCTGGATTTTGTTTGGGGATAAATGCTCGCTGATTACAGCTGATGATATCAAATGATTTATTTGTCAATTGACATGAATTGCAAACAAAAGTTGTGTATGGGTATGAATCTGTGCGAGCGACTGTGTGTACATAATTGATCATACTCAAGCTCTTTTGGTCAGCAAATTTTCAGTCACTTAAAATGACAAACTATTGGATTGTGAACATCCTACTTGTACTCTCTTGTGTCTATTTGTGCCATAGATAATGCTTCAAGCGCACAATATATGATTTTTGTGCAGTCATATGTTGATGTGTACCTGTCTGAATCTGAAGCCTGCAGGGTATATGTCGAGATACAGCAGGACTCTGTAAGAACAGCACATGATGCTTTTATAGCAACATCGATTCATTGCATTTGTCAGTTAGACGTAACAACTCATTAACATCGTCTAAGAGGATCTCATCATCATTTAGTCTCATCAATAAAAACCATTACACCGGGGGAGTGATAAAGTTGTGTGTCAGTCTTAAATGTTGATTCGTATTTAAGTAATTTTATGTTGTATGTCAGTCAACCCCACATAGAAATGTTAAGTAATGTGAACTTGTTGTTTGGCAGTCTTTTAAAGTGTTAAGATAAGATTTAATGGTAAATACATGTGTGTCTTTGTCACAGTGAAACTATAAGACAGTTTGTCCTGTCAGTGAGAAGAGTAGTGACTGTGTTCTGTCTGCGTCTTTGCTGACGTGTGCTGGTGTCGTGTGATTTTAAAAACAAAACAAAACAAAAACTATCAAATGTGTTGTTCCACGTTTTTGGCCCATTGTGTGTTAGACCTGTGGCCTCTGTACAAGTCATTAATACAGGTCTTTGATTTTAAAGCCAACGGAGACTCCTCAGTTGGATGAGATGGGGGTAAGATGCTCCACCCCCCACACCTTTAACTCTGTCAGGGCCATGCCATGTTTGGATTTGCATTTCTCTGTTTAGTCTTCTGTTGTCAGTTACACTTTCTATGATCTGTTGCTTATTTCAAGTCCATGTTATGTACTATTACGTTTTCACGTTCAGGTTTCCTTTCTCGTTATATTTCTTTTCTTCTTTTCCTCATTTTGCTTTCGTTAGCTCCTTCGCATAAATCCTCAAAACATTTGCTTTTAATTTTTCCTTTTGTTTGGAGTTATTTCGAAGGAGAGTGTGTCTCTCAAACGTGACGTTTGTATCCTGTTAGGTGGGAGCGGTTTTTAAGCCGCTCTTCACGTTTGTATTGTTGACACTGCTACATGGTCTCTGCCACCATTCTTGGGTGGGGTAGTGACCCATGGATGACCCCTGGGATCAGGTCACCCAGCTCTGACCTGTGAACCTCCTGGCCGACCCGTTCGGGTTGGTCCCACTGTGACTCCGCATGCAGTGACTCTGGACTGAGGGTGCCATGCTTGTGCAGATGTGTCCTGTCAAGTATGGCAAGGTTTTCTCCAGCATGCTTGCCTCCTTGCTTCCTTCCCTGTAGGTCTTTACAGTGACAGGGAACCTGACAGTGCTTTATACACAGGCAGAAACAGACACATATCAGCTGCCGCAGACTGCCTAACAGACGTCTCTAGATTGTGTTTTTTGAAGTCTTTACATTTGTTTTTGAGAGCTGCAATCATATCTGAAAGGCATAGCGGTCAAACCAGAAAATCTCTGCTCAAATAAAAGCAAAACTCTGCTTTGATTTAAAGATCCAGTTTCAGTTTTTCACTATGAAAAGATGCAGTGCTGCTTTCTCAGCTCATATGTAGCTGGTACAGACGTCTTGGATAAGACTTCATCATCCCATAAAGCACAGCCGGGTGCTCTGTGTTCACTATAAACGTGCTCTGTTGCTCTTCTGCTGCATAACACTGAACGTTTCCTCCACAGAACACAGAGGACAGCGCTCGAATCTCCATCACTTTTTTTCGTCTGTTTCGAGTCATGCGGCTGGTCAAACTTCTCAGCAGAGGAGAGGGTATTCGCACCCTGCTTTGGACTTTTATTAAATCCTTTCAGGTGAGATGCAGCACAAATGTTTAATCAATGTCTAAGGGAAAAATGGAAGTTGCTCATATGAATCTTTTTCTACTTTTCCCCTGTTTTTTGCCTTAAGGCTCTGCCATATGTTGCTCTTCTGATAGCCATGCTGTTCTTCATCTACGCTGTCATTGGCATGCAGGTTGGTAAACTGGACAGAAAATACTTTTTCCACAAATTTTTAACCACAACAGTAAGAGTGCAGCTGTATTCATTTGGCAATGTTTCTCTAACAGGTGTTTGGAAAGATTGCAATGGTTGATGGCACTCACATTAACAGAAACAACAACTTCCAGACCTTCCCACAGGCCGTGCTGCTTCTCTTCAGGTCTGTGGATAACTGATGTCAGGCCATCAGGAAAATCAAATTTGTTTTCTAGGTGATTAATTTGTGTGCGCCATGCCTGCGTTTTCTCCAGGTGTGCCACAGGTGAAGCGTGGCAAGAGATCATGTTGGCCTGTATGCCAGGGAAACTGTGCGACCCAGAGTCTGACTACAACCCCGGGGAGGAGATGACGTGTGGCAGTGGATTTGCAATAGTTTACTTCATCACTTTCTACATGCTCTGTGCTTTCTTGGTACACAAAAATGAAACTGTGTTTATCTAAGGATTCATTTCTTATCAGTTATACTTGCGTGGTGTGTATTGCACTACCTTATCATTTGCAGCATCAGTAGTGGGAGTTCTGTTTCTTAAAGATATCAGTTTTCACATCGCAGGTTTAATATGTGTAACATATTACTATACATATAACATTTGATCATTCTTACACCTAGAGCTAATATGAAATGGGGCAAAAATGAATAATCTTTAAAATCATCATAACATAAAACAACAGGTCCAAGTTATGTGCATCATAGCACAATAGTGTCAAAATAAAAATGTCCTTTCTATAAAATACAATGTGTTCCTAGAACCCTATGTATACTGTATGTCTGTTATTTTGAAAAAAATACTTTGTAAATATATTAAGACCTTTTTCTTTTATTTTCGTAGATTATTAATTTGTTTGTGGCCGTCATTATGGACAACTTTGACTATCTGACACGTGATTGGTCCATTCTTGGTCCTCACCACCTTGATGAATTCAAAAGAATTTGGTCAGAGTATGACCCTGAGGCAAAGTATGTGCTTTATTCCTCATCTGAATATTCATGTTCATGTTCATTTTTTAACTATGTCCATTACTTTCTATGTATTTTTCTCATATAGAGGCAGAATTAAACATCTGGATGTTGTAACCCTTCTTCGTCGCATCCAGCCTCCACTGGGTTTTGGCAAGCTGTGTCCTCACAGAGTGGCTTGCAAGGTCTCCTCTCCTCTCCTCTCCTCTCCTCTCCTCTTCTCTCCTGTCATTTTGATTAATAATTTCAGGTAGAAATGATGATTATTTTACAACAATATTAAAGGCTTGTTCTCTTCTTTCAGAGGCTGGTAGCCATGAACATGCCTCTGAACAGTGATGGTACTGTTATGTTTAATGCCACTTTGTTTGCACTGGTGCGGACAGCCCTAAAGATAAAAACAGAAGGTATAAATCAAACATGAATGACATTTCATTAAATTGCTGCTAAGAGAACAAAGAAAAATATTCCCCCAAAATTCAGCTCACGCACACACTGCATTAATTGTTCTCAACTTCAGTTTAAATGGCTGTAAAGTGGAGGGCTGGGTTCTCAGGGATGCTTGTTTCCCTGTGGTGCAGGTAATCTAGAGCAGGCCAATGAAGAGCTGCGAGCTGTCATCAAGAAAATTTGGAAGAGAACCAGCATGAAGCTGCTGGATCAAGTGGTGCCTCCTGCTGGTGGTTAGTGGAATTAACATTACAGACACCTTCATGTCCTCTGTTTGACACACAAATCAGCCTAAAGCAGCCTGCAGAAAACACACACACACAAACCATATGCTTCCATGCTGTTCACATATAATTACTCCAAACAGGTATTTTGTAACCAAGTCCTTAAATAAACCTAACACTCACGCTCACACTGAGACAGTGTCACATATAAATAAGGCTATATTGTGCTGTTTCTGCTTTGTTCATCTTCTCCCTGTTGTCCCCTCAGCAGTATGTCTTTTTTAGTCTGTGTGTATTCAGTACACACTGCTCCCTCCCGCCTGCCCTGGATGCTGATGGAGGCCACTGACTATCTGCTGGGCTTTGGGCTTGCATGGCCTTATAGACCACTGTGCAAGAGCATGCTTCGTCTTTCTCTCCAACATCTCTGTCCTTCCTTCTTTATCTGTTTCTTGTCTCTACTCTCTCTCTTCTGTCTTTTTTTTTTTTTTTACTGCCTGAGCTTTTTTTCTTCTCATACTTTTGTATCTCTGTGTCCAAAACTTTGAAAACACTTCAGAATATTCTGAAGCAGTTCTGTTTTAGGGTGGTGGCATGGAACTAGTGTTGCCTCTCTCTCTGATCTCTGTCCCCAGCGTGCTTGTTCAAAGTGATTCAGACCCCTGCTTCAGAATGATTCTCACACACTCGTACATGCTTTTTAAATTCAAAAAATGGCAGAATATACATGCAAGAACACAAGCTTTGAGTACAGTATTTAGAAAAAAAAGCATACATAATATTATGTAGGGGCATACATGAGCACAAGCATATGAAATTACACACCGACATGTATGATGCATACTGTAGTTTTGCTTGCTTGCATGTGCTAAAGCAGTTAAAAAACATTCAATAGCATCCTTTGACATCCAAGAAAGATTTAGAAAAGAAAATTTAAGAAAAATTTGAACAAATTAATCAAGTGGCCTAAATGGAAAAATTGTTTTTGATACACATTTAAAAATTGAAAAGCCTTTCTGTTTTCCTGTCATGATTAACTGAACAGAATTAAAATTGTTCATTAATTTCCAATGAGCTCAAATGCTCTTGTTGATCTTCTCTTGAAGAAGAAAAGACTTTCTGCAGAGCAATAGTAATCATTTAAAGTTTTATCAGTCCTTTTAATGTTGCAGGTGTTTGAACACAAATTCCTCCAATTAAATCATCCACAAGTCAGACATACTTACATACATGTAATCTCACAGAAATACACACATGAAGACATGTTGGGATATGTTCATTCTCTGTCCTTTCTGATACACAGCAAATGATCCTATTTGGTACATAATGAGGTAAAGTATATACACCATCAAAATGGATTTATAACATTTGGTTAGAAATCATTTGGTTGGTGGAGGTTAAAAAGTGCCTCGCTATTCTTAAGTTCTAAGGTGGTGAACCCCCACCACCCATAGACGAGGGAAGAGAAGAGTCTTTCCCTCTCTCTCCCAGGGTACTGTGTGTTGCTGACATAGGAAGCATTTGTGTGGTCTGTTCACTCAGATGATGAGGTAACCGTGGGGAAGTTCTATGCCACCTTCCTGATACAGGACTACTTTAGGAAATTCAAGAAACGTAAAGAGGAAGGCCTGGTGGGTGCACACCCTTCCCAGAACAACACAGCCATTGCTTTACAGGTGAGTCTTACGACACTCAAGTGTGTTTCTGACAACGTGAGACGGGCTGTTGAGACCTTTGTTAAAATGGATGAATGAATGAACTTTGTTAAATCTGATATACATCTCTGTGCATTTCATTCAAAACTCATCAAGAGTGCTGATGTTATGGTTTGTGATCCAGCAGGACGTTCATGATCTTGGTGTACAGTATGATTCTGTGATTTATGTTTCTCTTGTGTGAATTTAGTACTTGTGTCTTCTGTGTCTCAAAAAAATAGCTAGATGTTGATGTTAAGTGCACATCACTGTCTTCAGCCACCATTGCATGTATTTTCTGTGCATCACAGTCCACGACTCATGAATTTCACATGCAAAGCTTGTTGCAGTTTCTGTTACCTTATATCGTATGATATATGGCGTCAGTATAGTCCCATATATCACTGTCAGACAAAAACATGACCAACTAGTTTCTTTATATTTAACTTTTTCTATGTATTCTGCTATTATATAGATCTACAAAGAAAAGAGTGAGAAGAAAATTATATTTTTACATTATTTACATTTTATTTTTTTCATCCAACTAGTGGAAAATATTTCAGAGGGAAAAAAAGGGACTGAAAGGGCTACAAAACAACATCAGCAAAAGTAAAAGCGAAATATACGAATAAATACTTTTTTGGAGTAATGTTAAGTAATTTGGAAGTGTAAAAGTAAAGTAAAGTAGTGCAGTAATGAGTACATACAAAAATGATTTAATTTAAAGAAAAAACATAAAAATGGGAAGGTAAGTTAATAGCAGAATAAAAATGAAGATAAATAAAAAAGTAAAACGAATCAATTATATAATTACATGCAATGCTTTCACCTGAAATGTAAATTGCTCTCTTTTTCCAAATTAATAAGATGTTTAAGAAATTGGAATCCAGTCATTTTAGGCACCACACAGTCAACATAATCTCCCGTTCTTGGTGATAGGAAGGCAACTGCAGCAATCAAATTCTTTGAGTTGTTGATTTCTCTTTCTGTCAAGTTTTATTTGACAAATTGCAATCATTGCAGTGAAAATCGAATACTAAACACAACATATGGGTGATTGAACATACATTTTTCTATAATTAACTCAAGAAATAGCCATGAATCACATTTTTTTATTCATATTAAATTACTTCCTGCAGTACTCAAAGTATTCCCAGTATGTGACAGAAGCATATCTGGAATCTACCGAAGGCTACATTCAGGAGAGCACATCTGCCTGTCTCTGTGTTCTCATCTCTCACAGTCTGAAAGTACTGTAAGTGTCAGGTGTTGTACAGCACAGGTGCGTGTATGTTCAGTATGTGTGGTGGTTGTGCCTGTATGATGTCAGAGTTCGCACTGTGAGTTTTAAGATGAAGGTCACAACCATAGCTCTTAGCCTTGTTGTTGTCATGGTTCCAGGCTGGCCTTCGTACGCTGCATGATATTGGGCCTGAAATTCGCCGGGCGATATCATGTGATCTGCAGGATGACGAACTAATAGACTTTATTCCAGAGGAAGACGAGGAAATTTATAGGGTAACTGATTCAAATTTACACAAAGGGAAATGTTTGTGCTTGTAAATATTAATTCTTGTTCATGGAAAGGTACGTGTGAAAAAGCTAGCTGTAGATGGAAATGGAGTAGGAAGCATTTAGCAGCTAAATCTGTAGCAGAAGCATTAGCTTCAGATTTTATATCTGCAATATGTAAGTTTTTTTTTCTTCTAATGAGTTCATTTTGCTTTATTATGTTTCTTCTCCATTTCAGTTCCAACAATCTAAACAGTGTTTTGTTTTGCTCGCACATCATGCCATGTACCAGCTTCCTAACTTACTTTTGCACATATATTTTTCTTAAACAATATCAGCCCTCAGACTTAACATCAATAGCATTTGTCTTGTAAGAAGGAGAAATGCTGGTGGTTTTACTGTGAGTGTTCCTTCACAGCGTAATGGTGGACTCTTTGGTAACCATCTCATGAATGGTGGTCATCGGCGATCCAATGGGCATCAAACCAATGCCACTCAGCGCCCTCTGCAAGTGCAGCCTCCACCTCACTACGCCCACATGGAGCAGCCAGTAGGACGCCTGTCTAGAGCCAATGCAATGTCCCATCCCAACCACCATCATCACCACCACCACCATCATCACCACCGCCACCACAACTCCTACGGAAAGTCTCCCAAATCTACCAACATAAACCTCAACAATGCCAACGTGTCCAGTCTTCCCAACGGAGGACACCATCGCTACTACGAACACGCACCTCCCAATGGCTATCCAGGTCTACGCAGCTCCTATTATGATTACGACAAGCCACGGACACCCCAGGGTCAAAGGTATCCACACAGTGATCATTATGTCACGTTGCAGAATTAGATCAAACAATATAGAGTGAAAGTGGATTTATATAAATTTATATAAACCTGAAGCTCCATTCACACCCTGTTGTTGTATCCTTTGTCTCTGGCACATTTTATTTGGCAGTGTGTACTTACTGCCATTACGCGTCAAATGTTGCAATTACATGTGGACTAAACATGTAAAATATTACGTCACATCAAGACGTGCTCAACATGGACTGTTGCAGCAGGAATTTCAATACTGTCTGAACTAACTCATCTGTAAGAAAATCTTTGTAGAAAAGTCAGATACCACGTTTGTATGAATGTAATTACAAGTGTATGTTACAATGAATTTGATAATTATGGAAGAACATATAGCACTAACACATATTAAGAGGTGTCCTTGTCTTCATTTCTGCCCAGTGATAGTCACGAAGAGACTTCTTATGGTGTACAACAACACATAAGAGGATTTATTTTTAAAAACATCACTGTGGTTATTCACTGTGTGAGTGCTTGCTGTTGTCAGACATCGGTGGACAATACTGCTACTGTGTTTTTCCACAGGCAGATTCTTATCAGACTTTTCCATTACATTAGCCTCTACTGGAAACTTCATTCCACCATGCATCAAAAGCACACTCTTGTACTGACACTTAATTTGTGACCAGTAGCACATTTTTCTTCTGATTTCCCATCTTCTGTTTAAACTACATTCTCCAGTATTGGGCCTGTTTTTCCTTAGTGCCCAAGAAGTTTGGGGGACAATTTCATTGCTTCCTCTTTATGAAAAAGAAATGATTCTCAGATTGTTTCTTATCTTAAAGATAGATAATGGAATTGTCAGCCGACAGTGGAGTCATCGCCGTCACTCTCTGTTCTCCTTGTACATATATATGAGAATCCTGTATATGCTTCATATACTGTATGATATATATGTCACACTTTCTTCACCCAGTTTCCTGTGTTCTCTCCTTCTCCCTTTCTCCTTCCTAACTAAATTCTTTCTCTTGGCCATCCCTGTGCTTTCTTGGACAGAAGGCGCTACTATGAGACCTATGTTAGGTATGTTGTTTTTCTAGGTTTGGTTCCAGCAATGTGTCTCAACAGCAAAAGAAGGACTTTTGTTTCATTTTGACTTGGTTTTGGAAATTGTTGCATCCTTGCTAAGTCAGTGTTTCACATTACATGCTGGCCAGTCATTTTGCTTTCCTAGTTGTTATGGCACAGTTGTGTTTATGCATTGTTGGATAAATAATAGAGAAATGAATGTGAGTGGTCAGCATTGTGCTGAGAGCAGCATGCTTAATGCATGTGTAAAAGTAATGCGCTTGCTTTAAAGGACTACCCAGATGCTTGAAGACAGGGGAGTGTATGAGAATGTTTGAAATGAAGTGAGTGAAAATCACTACTTGTGTCCACTTCTTCTGTTTAGTGCACATTTCCCGCAACACTGCATATAGTTAACGTCATGACTTACTAGAAAGAGATGTGTTTTAATTAAAGTAGTGAATGTCAAAGTGGATGGGGTGTTTACATGGCAGAGATAACCCACGACTTCTGTTTGTCTTGGTTTGGTTGTAAAAGGGTGGTCTCTTGAATTGCTGCCCCCTGTAGGCTTGTGTCTGCATGGCAGTGCATGGCAGTATAGCAGTAACCCCCATAACGACAGTAACAGTGTGCACGCTCTAACCCCTCTGCCCTGGCTCTTTCACAGGTCCCACAGAGGGGATGGTCGCCATCCCACCATCCGAAGGGAGGAGGAGTTTGATGAAGACCATTTCTCCGGGGAGTATTACAGCGGGGAGGAGTTTTATGAAGATGACAGTATGCTGTCAGGGGACAGGTAACAGTCTTTTCACAGTTTTGCAGTTTGCAGTTGCAATTTCATTCTGACTTGGCTAGAAATTTATTCCAAAGGTGTTTTGGATAATGGATCCCATAATGTAATGTTCACCAGGTATCAGAACAGCGACACGGAGTATGAGACTCCCAAAGGCTACCATCATCCTGACAGTTACTACGATGATGATGAGCAGCCTCTCTACCGCGACTCACGGAGGTCACCAAAGAGAAGATTGCTTCCTGCAACACCTCAAGGTATATTATGACCATCATTTATATATAAAAGATAGACATGGCTTTCTTCTCTGAAAGTGGAGGCTGATATTTGAATGCATTCTTTCTAATGGCCAGTAGGGGGCAAAAAGGAGTCAATTAGAAAAATAAGCATTATGCTCAAAAAAATCTTTCTCAATCAGTCTACACTCTCAGTAATGACTTTATTTAACACGGCCTGATGTTCATTTAGTCAGTTATGGTTTGATATAGAGTAAGCAGACAGGAAAGAAGGGTATGCTTTAGGGTATTCTTATTGTGTGATTGTCGCTACAGTAATAGTGTCCTTGGTTTTTGGTCAGATCCTTCCCTTTCATGTGGGCTCTGGTTCCAAAAAAGTAAGGTGGCTAAAATATTAAAATTGTTCATCCTATAAAAACAGCCTGTGATTGTCGTCCTCCTTGACCTGGTGCCATGTGTCAATGTTAAATATTGTAGAAAGCTTTTACGTGAGGCACACCCCTCTTTGCTTTTCATTTCTTCATAGCTTGTTATTACATTGTACATTAGTACATTGATCAGAGCATAGATTTTCTTAATATCTGAAATTATTAAAGTGGCAAATGTTAATCCTCTATCCAGTTAAGGTGATTTTAATAGATGAGCAACATAAAATAGCTGTGTGGGGTTTTTTGTGTGCTTGTGGACAAACCTCACAAAGCTGTAGTTTTCTTTTAAAGGTTGTACATGTACACAAACTTTGCTTTTTGTTCGTTTTATTGTATTGTATTACTCGTAAGTTTGAATTTCTCTCATTGTTTCTAAGTTAATGCTCACTGCTCTACTCTGGATTAATTCAGGTAATAGAAGGCCATCCTTCAACTTTGAGTGTCTGCGCAGACAAAGTAGCCATGATGAGCTTCCACATCAGCGTACTGCTCTACCACTGCACCTTATGCAGCACCAGGTAACACAGACATTCTTTAAGTTACATTTTTGGCCTTGGGTGGAGTGACATTTGTTAGTAAGTTGCAGATTGCATCAGCTTTCTTAAATGAATTGCTAAATATCACAGAAAACTGTTGAATCGAGATACTACACAGCTATGAAATAGCAGCAAACAGAACTGCTTCCCAAGTGGGTGGCACAGTTTAACTATACTTCAAGTCACTTTTGTGTTCCACCGTCAAAATCCTCCTTCTTCACCCATCAGGTTATGGCTGTAGCAGGGCTGGACTCTAGCAGAGCCCATCGCCTCTCCCCAACCCGCTCCACCCGTTCTTGGGCCACACCCCCTGCCACACCGGCCAGTAAAGACCAGTCACCATACTACACCCCTCTCATACGTGTGGAACACCCACACAGGGAGAGTGTTGTTGGTAGCCAAGTGTCTGTGCGCAAGAGCTCCTGGTACACAGACGATCCCGAGTTCTCCCAGAGAACGTACTCACCTGTGCACCTGCAGGTTCCTCCGGAGTACCATAACCAGTACCACCAGAAAAGAGGCAGTGCAACAAGCCTTGTGGAAGCGGTGAGTTTAAGGCTGTTTGGTGGAATAGTTACTGGAAATTTTGCATGACCTGGGCTTTGATTTCACAAGCACATTTTCAGATTTATTGTGTCATCTGAACAAAACACAAAACACAGTCCTAAAAAAATCCACACTGAGATATTTTTCTTCAAATTCCTCCGAACAGGTTTTGATATCAGAAGGACTTGGGAGATATGCCAAGGATCCCAAGTTTGTCGCTGCCACAAAGCACGAGATAGCAGATGCATGTGAGATGACGATAGATGAGATGGAGAGTGCAGCCAGCCACCTGCTGAATGGAGGAATGTCCCCGGGTATCAATGGGGTAAATGTGTTTCCCCTTCTGACTCCAAGGGATTATGAACTGCCGGACACCGCAGCCAGCTACAGTGATGAAGAGCCAGAGACAGAACCCAGAGGTCCTTACGAGGAGGACCTGGCAGACGAGATGATCTGCATCACAACTTTATAGCAGAGGCTGGAGGATTCTGCACATTAGGACCCTTATAGATTTGCGAAAATTTAAAAGAAATGCATCTGTTGGCTCTGACCCAAAGAAGTGCCTTTAAAGTGAAGAGAAAAGGCATAGGGATGAGAGACACACAAGTCCTGTTCGTTTAATTGTTCTCCACCTGCCAGCCGTGGAGGTCACAGCACAGAGCCAGTTACCATTCCTGTTGAGCACAGAGGGACAGACTGGATCTTCCTTCCAAAGGCTTTGACCTGATGGTAATATACAGGTTCTGCCTGCAGCCAGTCAAAGACAATAACGCTGATGCCAGTGAAAGAGATGGACCAACTGGCAAAGGTGTGAGATGCTCTAGAGGGTGGGTCTCTAAGGGTGATGACAATCAGATGTTCGATGTCATTACCTCAGTCACTTTTTTAAGGTTTGGCATATCATGCAAGTTTTCAATGCAAGCATAGAAAGGCATATCTCCTCCCATAGTTTTTAGAATAACTCGACCCCTTCGTCGTTAGCGCAGATCGTTTAAAGATCGCTAGAGCTGAGTGAAATAGTGAGATAGAGAGCTGAGTTGCACCAGATTATGCAGGAACTAACAGTCCTACTTATAGCATCATTCAACTTGAGATATGTACTTTTCAAGCAACTAAAGCATTTGTGATAAATGCACTAGCAGGCAGGTTATTTTAACACTTTAGAATAGCCTGATTAATATTTCATAGTTGATATGCTGTAAATTGTATTATATAACAAAAGAAACTTTGTAAAGAGATATTCTATATTTTGTAATTATGTATCATTTAAAAGATCAGCAATATGGACCCTTGTGACTCATGTTATACTATAAAAGCAGACTTGCATTATTTTATTAGGTAAACTGTTCGGATATTTATTTGCTTTTTTTTTTTGCCAATATGCACCTTTTATTTTGCCTATGACGACAGCATTCTTTAGAGGTTCTGCTTATGTGGCGACACTACCGCACAAGATATGCTTTGTTTCCTTAGCATAGGAGTACACTTGTTACTTCATCAAACCGACAATGGAGCATTTTTAGAAGGCAAGCCTCAAGGATCCAGTGCTGAAATTTCTCACAGATGTGACGAACACATTTGTTTGCATATTTTGTGCACAGTATTTTAAAATGCGTAGTGCATTAACAATGCTGCTTTTTTCAGTTGGCTTCGGAGTCAAACCTAGGTTTTTGTCAGCCCCTACTGAAATGCCTTTTTGCTGCTGAAAGAACGAAAACTGATAGATGGTAATAACAGGGATAAATTAACACTTTCAAAGCTCATGCTGGGAATTTCACTCTTTGTTGGTCATGGCAGGGTTTCGTTAGACCTTTGTACCGAATCTTAGCTATCACATCTTAGCCTTCATGCTGTATGTGGAGAGGGCTTAGGTGGCAGAAGACACATGCACACATCCAAGGGCCGGAAACAGCCCCAACATGTGTTCTAGGTGAAAGTACTGAGGGTGTCCTGGTGTCAGGATGCTGCAGAGAGGCAAAGCAATACTAACCCCCACACCCCCAACCTTTCTTTCTCAGCCTCCCTGGTTCCTGCGTATAGTATACCTCGTTAGGCATTGGTGAAGACATATCATTGTCACAGCTTATCTGTTTGTCCCAGTATCCCACAGTGGATTCGTTGAGATTAACTAGGGCTGAACGTGGATTTTAGTGTGACTGTATGAAAATGAATGGCAAACCCCACACTGGGTACGTTTAAATAAAGGAGTAGCTGGAGCCCACAAGTTTAAAAACACAAGGCAACAAAATATCTTTTAACCATTCATCATCCGTTTTTCTCTTGCATAAAGATACTGGACTAAATAAATTGAGGTGGGCTATTTCAGGCGTTACCATAGAGCGTTTAAGGGTTAATGTGACCTGCTGTTGTAGGCGAGTGCATACTGTACTCTAATTCAACCGAATACTGTCATGAAAATGTAGGTTTTCCATTTTGTGTGCACATTGAAAGGGCTCTTTGAATTGTTTGTGAGTAAAAAAAAAAAAAAGTGTTGTAGTCCTTTTGTTGATAACTGTCATAAAAAGGACCAATGCACATAAAAGGCACATTGTACTATTCGTAGCAATTACAGTACTGATGAACTGAAGATATGCATTATTTTGTAAACACTTTTAAAAGTTGTGTTAAACTAAAGATTAAAAGAACTTACTTTTACCTCATGTCAGGGATTCCTGAAAAAAGAAAAAAAGAATATAATGATTTGGTTCAGTCTACCAATGGTATTTAAATATTAGCACATAGCTGTTTGTCTTTGCACAAGTAACTGTATAGTGCTTTTTGTTTCTCCCTTTTCTAAACAGATTTGTGTATTAAGGTGAGACAATTTTGTACTTTTTGTGACTGTGTGTATGGTTTAGTGGAATCTATATTTGTCATTTACACCTCACCTCATAATGCTGGGAATGAAAGAGTATTAAAAACATTTTTCAAGGTGCACTGTTCCTCTGTTTTGCAGGTAGGAGAAAAAATAAAATAAAATGATCAAGTACCAGTTTACAGAGAAACACATGTTGATTTGAACGTTTCTATTAGTTTTCTTCATCTTGTTATGATTATAATTACTATTACTACTATTAATGTTCAGAAAGCTGTATTAAAATAGAAGATAATGTAATATATGTACAATATGG
Source organism: Maylandia zebra (assembly GCF_041146795.1). NCBI lineage: Eukaryota > Metazoa > Chordata > Actinopteri > Cichliformes > Cichlidae > Maylandia > Maylandia zebra. Next base: position 23,205,627 of record NC_135171.1, on the reverse strand, counting down.
AAAGACCCATGGTAATGTTCTCTACTTGAAAGTCTTGATATCTGCTCCTTAATGTTTTTATTGAGTAAACATCTTTTCTCTTAGTAGCAAATGCTTTACTATAACCCTCTAGGTTTTGTATCAATACATTTTTTGTATTTTTTATTTTATTTTATTTTGGCCTTGATTTTCTTTGAATCGATACTGATATTTTATTTTCTATTGATCATCATTGAATAAACTTATGCTGAAATGCTGTTCTAATCTCTTTGCATTCTACACTTTTTAGCAGACAGACAGTTGCTGTGAGTGTCGCCTCGCAAATAAAAACAAATAATTCAAACGCATAACTTCACTGACGTTTGTGTAATGTGACAGAAGACGTCTGCAAAATGAATTTTTACAAGCATGTTGCATTTGCACATTTCAGGAAGGAGACACTTTGTTTATCTCCACAGTTGTTGTCGCCTCCGATGCCTCATCGTCCTCCCATGGCTCTTTCCCGCACATCAGGAAGGGTACAGCGTATTTACGGAACTAAAGGAAACATATATCACAGTCTATTATTGTAAGTCAATAATAACATTTCTGATTTATCAGCATATACAGTAGAAACTATGTACATTAGATAGGCTTTTAGATTGTAGGTTATATCATATACAACAAAACAAACACTAACAGTGATATTAAAGTGTGACAAAATAAAAATAACTTTTAAAATGTAACTCATTGCCAACCCTACACATATGCTTTAAAAAGAGAGTATAAACATATAATAAGGCTTTTGTAAGCACAGAAATATGCATTTAAGAAAAAACATACATGTCTGTAACTACAACCCCTCCTGTGTGTCTATTGTGTCTATTGAAAATATGTTTTACTGGCTTTATGGGAGAATTGATCATATGTGAAGGTAATTGTAAAATTAAAAATAAACAAAAATAGACTCTAAACCCTTTGCTCGTTTTAAACTGGGGTGAAATGGTTTATTTACTGTAGACAAATTTAAAATTTGCTCATTAAAACTGGAATATTCAACGTAAAATATATCAAATCTGTAAGTTATATAATACCAACAGAAACAGTGTTGTATTTATTCCTGTATTTCCTGAATAGCTGTGTAATACATTTTATCCCCACTGGGTGGTGCTCATGTGACGGAAAAAAGTTGATTCACTAGTTCCCCTCAATGTGTTTACCATATCTGGCTGAATACAATTATTACCTGCTTATTGAGGTAGATATAGATGATGGGATTGTACACAGTGCTGCTCTTGGCCAGATAAACAGGCACTGTGCCCACCAGAGGATGAATCTTCACATCTGGGTTGTACACCACAAGCATGGCCAGGGTGGCATACGGCATCCAGCTGATCAGAAATGTCAGGACCATCAGGATCACCATGGACGCCACCTTCATCTCCCCTTTAGCCACTGCGCCACCTTCCACACAAGCCATCTTTGATACCTGTAAAATGGTGTGTTACTGATAGGGTCACTAAAGACATTTAGAGAGGAAACATCTCTGCAGTAAGATTCAAGACTGAACTGAAAGTGACAAGAAGCCCCAGCTAGACACTAAACACTTTACTGAACAGGATTAGAATTTTAAAAAAGCTGGTAAGAACTGATTTAACCTTTAAAAAACAGAAAAATAAAACACAGTATCATAAAGTTTACACACTTCTTATCAGAGGTGGGACCAAGTCATTGTTTTGCAAGTCTCAAGTAAGTCTCATGTCTTTATCCTCAAGTCTCAAGTCAAGTCTCAAGTAATGTCAGGCAAGTCAGAGTCGAGTCTCAAGTCACTGGTGTAAAAGTCCGAGTCAAGTCACAAGTCTGAAACTTTGAATTTCAAGTCCTTTCGAGTCTTTAAAAAAAAAAAACAACGAAAAAATAATGTTGCAGTTATGCTAAATGTAAATATTAGACCATGTAATTTTAAAATCTGTGTTTTTCTCAACACATGACAAAATAGTGAACTTAGAAAATATACACAAATTGTGAAATTGCACCTCTTTAAAATGCAGCTCAATTAAACTTAGCTCCAAGAATAATTTTCACCGACAGTTCTGAGATAAGCTGCATGTTATTCTTGGATGCGGTTGTAGGACCGGCTTTAAAATCGCATGACAAAAATATCATACACATTAAAAAAAACTGTATCACCAACGTAGCCTGGAAAACATTTGCTAGTTAGATGAAGTCAGCTATCTCATCGTAGCATATTTATATGCATATTTATAATTATACGGTTCTTGGAGTGAGTGCATACACTCATGAAGTTTAGTAACTTCAGGTCACTGCAACAAGCCCAGGTACAGTTTACCGACGGATGGGTACAGGACCTTGAAATGCACCGTGTAGAAAGTAAAGACCATCGTACGTATCATAAGTTTACCAGTCTCACAAATCGTCATCATAAATACACATTCCTTAACCGTTTATTAATAGGACCTTTGAGCTCAACGGTAATTAATTAGTAGTGGAAATAATTTCTGGTAGCGTCACAGAAATGTAGCAGTGACAATAATACTGTATGCTGTAATCGCACTGGGCAATTAGTGATACAAAAAACCTGTTTTATCCTGTGAATAAAAGTATATGTTTTTGTCAATGTACCATAATAACAGAAGCGAAACGCAATATTGTGTCAGGACAATTCACTATTTATGCACAATAAATAAAGGAGCATAGCGCGACAATTTCTGTTCAGCGCCAGACTTGCTTGTAACCTATATCACCAATTATGTTAAGAAAAATGACGCATTAACTACAACAGCAGACTGACCTTTGTGGAAATGCTTGGAGCAGACTAACCTGTGAGCTGGAGTGTTCTGGGACGTTATATTTGATCTTTGAATGGCTGCAATCCAGGCCACCCGTCGCGTCTTTGTTACTTCGGAAACATGGCTCGAACAATTTCTCTTCAACGAGGTAATCCGATAACAACCGATCTCTTTACCCGTCGGCTTCCCGTGGCTGTCATGCGACCGGCTATTGCAGTTAATAATACAACGGCTTCTTGTGTTTCTTTTTATCGCTGTATAACTGATTTTAATTGAAAGCCTGCGTGCGCTAGTACCGCTTGCCACGAGTTCCCAGAATCCTTTGCGGTTCTACCCGTGAATGACGTCACATTTTCAATCTCTATATAATATGCATGTTAAATTTTGTATTTGGGGTAAAATATCAAGTCTTTTCAAGTAAACCGGTTCAAGTCCAATTCAAGTCCCAAGTCATTGGTGTAAAAGTCCAAGTCAAGTCACAAGTCTTACAACATTTTTTCAAGTCAAGTCTAAAGTCATAAAATTAATGACTCGAGTCTGACTTGAGTCCAAGTCATGTGACTCGAGTCCACACCTCTGCTTCTTATAGTATATTGTCTTTATTGTGAGTAGTATGTGTAGCCTAAAGCTGTCAGTTAAATATGATAAATTTAAAAATAAGAGATTTTACTAGTGATCAGAGTTATAATGTAAATTCAAACACATACTTCCATTGCGCTACAAATCCCGCAGATGACTTTAACACCATAACTTAAAAGTATGTGTGTTATTTTTTCAACGCTATAATAGCTCACCCGGTGTAACGTCCACATTAGCTTGGTGTAGGATACCAGGATGATGGCAAAAGGAACAGCAAAGCACACCGCAAAGTAAACCACGATGTAGGAGACATTTTGAGGGTCTCTGTTGTGCCAGTCTGGCGCACAGGATGTCCCAACACCCTCCAACTCATACCTTCCCCATCCAAACAATGGAGGCAGGTTCCATGTCAGGGACCACAGCCAAGATAATATAACACCTCCAACTGCATGCTTCTTTTGGAAGGTAATTTGTCCCAGTGGCTTACACACCACAAACATCCTCTCCACTGCGATCAGAGCAACGGTGCACAGAGATGTGATACCTAAAATAAATAAATAAGTAAATAAAATAAAATTTGAATTTTCACGGACGCTAGTGGAGGTGAAAGTACTTTTAATGACACTGTACTCCATGTGGTATTCTTTGAACTTACCAAACAAGGACACAGCAAAACCTTCCATCACACAGCCTGTTCTGCCCAGGGAAAAGTACCCTTGGGCGTTGTTGACCACAGAAAGCACTCCTCCGGTCATGGCTGTGCCCAGATCAGCCACAGCCATGTTCATTAGAGCATAGTTGAGCGGCTGCCTCAGCTGCTTGTACAGGAGGGATACAATAATCACTGTAGCGTTGAGGGTGATGGCCGGACCAGTAAAAATGGCCATAATGATGGACAGAATGATGTAGCCAGCCCGTGGAAGAGAGGGTTCCCCCTGCGGACCCAGGTAAAAAGAAGCATTTTGCAAAGATCCAGAGTGCTGCATGGATGCAAAACTATAGGAAAAAAAGTGGTATGGTCGTCTTTTCTTCCCTGGAGGTGCTCAGAGTTCAATATCTCACTACTCGAGTGTGACAGTGGAGATTAGACGACTCGAGTCTAAGAATAAATCCTCCAGATCTGGACTTACCAAAGAGTAATTCCTCCAAAATGATGGTCCTTGATCCCCCACCCTTTTCTTAATTGTAAAAGGATTTAAACAGGCAGTGCTTGTTGCTGCGCTCAACCCACTGAGCAAGTACAGAAGAAAAGCAAGACAATACAACAAAAAAAAAAATACAATAATATAAGATTATTTGTGACTGCTCCCCCTCACAGAGGACAACTAAATCAGACTGCTGATTTAGTTGTCTGTGAAATGCTTAGAGAGAGGTGTTTCACAACATGTGCTAACTACTGTAATTAGGACTGTGTGCCCCAAAAAGTTGATTCTGTTCATCTAGACGTTGCGTTTTCTGTGGGAGAAACATTTTCTCACTCATCCTAGTGACTTCTTGAGATGAGGACATATATATATTTTTAAAAAAATCAAACTGTAACTTTTTCAAATATGCATCTTTTAGTGCTACTGCTCTGTATAGAAAAAGCATAGGCATAATTAAACTCTCTAAGTTGCTAATTTTGAATACAGCAGCGTAAGAAACATGATCATCTTTCTTGGAAATTATTTTTTAGATCAATAAAATGACAGTAATAGTGTAACAAATTAGTTCACATGTGATTAAATTATCCTTTTTTCTTCAAGAGTAGTTTTATCTTTAGGATTTGAGTGAGTTGGGGAAGGAAGGGTTATACAAAATGGTCCGAGGATTTAAAATATTTTTCTCTTGAATGTTGGCATAAAAATGTCTTCAACAAACTTAATTTTGAAACTATATTACTAATAACAGATTTCTGTCAGAAAGCAAAACATATATATTGAGTATTTTTATAGTCTCTATGAATAAAATATTTACTTCAGGGTGACAAAGCCATGAAGTGCTTGTTGTGTAGGATAATGACAATGGTAAATATATCATTGCATTAATTATATTATGTGGAATTAGTTTGATGTGAACAATTTTGTCTCTCTGTGTGCAACAAAGTTTATTCTGAAGGCTGGCTTAAGACTAGTTCTTAAAGAGAGATTCGATTAAACAAGCGATGAAGTAACCGGTTACGTTTTAGCTACAAACTCATGTAACGGGCTGTTTGGACTCAGGATTACGGTGATGTGCTATTAATAACTCTGTATTAAAGTTCCAACCCAGAACTCAGACAAACAACAACAAGATGCAAACACTTTAACAAGTGCAAAGGTTAGGTTTGAACCTAATCATCAAGTAAAAATAAATATTTTTATTTGATCTATATTTATTTATAACAACACGTTACAAGTGTAATATTACTATTATATTACTATTTCAGTGCTAGTGGCACTCCAATTTCGTTGTACTCTGTACAATGACAATAAAGGCTATTCTATTCTATTCTATTCTATTCTATTACTAATTAATGTGTTACACAAATTCACAGCAGTGATTAAAAAGTAAAGAAAAAAACACAACCAATTTTTGATGATGAAATGTGATCTGTATTTATATGTTAGACTTAATAACATATGGCACAGCAAGCCAGAACAGTTCACTCAGTCATGGCCTTTGCTGAATACATAAGACTGAATGACCATTGGAAGTGGCCTGAATTAAGTTATCCGCAGCTGCTGGGGTTGCAAGGTGAGGTTAATCCTCAAGATTATCAAGAGAACATGCCAAGAGGTGTCCGATGTTTAACCCTTTAAGAGGCTTATTTTCAATCAAGTCAAGACACAGATTACAACTGTTTGGGTCGTGGGTTCCAGAGCACTGATGAAAAGATTTTTTTTTCTTTTTTTAATTCAGATGATAGCACTTCTCTTTCATTTTGAAACAAAATCTTACCTAAGTGGTAAAAAAAAGAAGCCCATCCCACTATCAGAGGCCGTACTGTTGTCGGTTAACATTTACTTGAATTCTTGGAAATTGTCTCATCCAGGAAAACTTTACTTTTCATACCTTCATGAGAATGTTAAAACTGTTTTCAGATCACTGAAAGCACTTTGATATTGAAATGTTGTTGTTCGAAATTACTTCCCCAAATTTTTTTGGCAGATTTGAACACATCCAGAACATCTCCTGGGTAAATCTATCTGCTCATAAAGACCGTGTTGTTGTTGACAGCTCTTGTTGTTGACAGCTCTTAGGAAAGCTATTGTACTAATCTTACTTGTGTAACTAGAGAGCACTTTGTGCTACACAGTGTGTTACTGTGTCACTACTCCTCACTCCATGTTCCTTCAGTGCCCTTGTTTGACTTTTCTGACTTTTCTGTTTTTACCTTGATGCTATTGTTACCCTGCTAATAAAGTATGCACACAGTAAAATTAACAGCTGTTATTTAGCTTGCATGTAATATTGTATTTATGCATGGTATAACATGACTTTGGTGGGTAGATCTGTGTTTAACAAAACAATGTACGATAAATAAATATATATATTATAAATTCTGCGAAATAAATTTGGAAATATTTACTTTTAGTTGAGGACAGTAAATACAGATACTCACACTGCTTTCAGTTAACCATTTACTCTATGTTCATTTTCAGAGGCACAACGGTAATTTGATGATCTAACTTAATTTCAAAGATAATATTTGTAATATTTAATTTTAATACTTTGATGTCAGTTGCTGTGTTTCCTCTCTTGAGATGCTTTGCCAGATCTTTACTGCAGCCACGTTTAGTTGCTGCTTGTTATCTGAGATAATAAGCAGCTGAGATCAGGTGACTTACTTTGCTAATAAAGAACATCCCATTTTTTTGTCTTAAGAAACTCACTATCCAAGTGCTTTCTGGTCTGTATAACATTATTTGGCTGAATCTAAACAGAGTATAGGCCTGCACACTTCAGCCTCTGTACTTGTATCTCAAGTCACATCATCAACAAACACTGATAGCTTAGTTCCACTGGTAGCCGTACATGCCTGTGTGATAACATGGTCTCCATCATGTTCATCAGATATTTGGCATGCTTTAGATAGCTGATTCTCTCCTTCTCCTTAATTTTCTCTTCCCATCTTTCTGGTGCCAGTCAATCATGGTATCATATCTCCAAACAGAATTGTGGACTTGAGGATTATTTTAGATGTTTGTTTGTTTGTTTGTTTGTTTTTTACAGAGTCTAACCTGGCCTTTTTGTTCTTGAGTGTATTCAGTGTTTGCAGCCCTCTGTTTTTCCCCATTCATGAAGGTGTCTCAACCATTACTTTCTTAATGGTTATCATTCAGCCCAGTTCAACATTTACACACCTACCTAAAAGTAATGCATATAAACACCAACTGCCCTAACAAGCATGTAGTCTCAGGTATACCTTTAGCTCAAGGCTGGACAGTAAATGAACAGACTCCAGAAGAGCCCAGACAGTCCAAGAGGTCAACAAAGCACAAATACTCCAGGGTCTTTTCAACTACAGAAGAATCAAGTTCAAGCCACTCTAAACTAAACTAAGTCTGTTTAAAAAAAAACAAGAACAAAAAAACAAGCCTGCATTTAGGCAACTTGTTCAGATATCAGGCAACATAGATCCATATCATGACAATAGAGGTCAAAGGGCATGGACCAAATCCATCCCCCTCACAATATTATTATGACTACACCTTGACTACGTTTTACTGCTTGGAAGTCTGTCTTTTGGTGAACGTTTTCTGGGGTGGGACCAGAGGGTCCATGAGGACCAATATAGACTGGAAGTAAAAGCAATCAAGCTGGAGTTCAGGAGGAAAAGTGTCAGGGATCAGAGAATGATCAAGGAAATAGATTGCTTTCCCCTAGAATCACGTTTTTTTCTGATACACTATAAACAGAGTTGCTTAGACAAACCTCAATTGATCATATTTGATCTCATGCTGCTGTAAATCAAACTCAGCACCTGATTAGCTGAATTATGACTTAAGCTAATCAGACTCTACTTTCAGCTGATAGGGGCAGTAAAATTTACAGATCAGTAAATAAATTTTTACCTGAAAACACAGATTTATGCTTAAAAAGAGACCCTGGAATAACTCGGGTTCTCTATAGGCTGCTTTACATAAAACACTGCAGCGACGAGAACAAGATATATTGAAATATACCCAAGCTGCATTCTGTGGGTGGAGATCATAAGAAATGTAGTCAATGAACTCTGTATCCTAATACATGAAAACCTCAAACCATGCCACTGCTTGCACAAGGACAGCACACCTTGAGCTACAGTAAGCGTCTTGAACTAGCTCGATAAAAGCAAAGGACCTTAAGGATAATAAGAGCGAGTTGCTTTTATTTACTTAATTAAAGCTTTCTGGGAGCCGCTGAACAGAGCGGGCGGTCAGAGAGAAGACATTGGATGATACTGTCCGTCATCCAACATGCGGGCGCCTTATCGACACGTCGCAGGCAGCAGAGGCTCCTCACAACTTTGATGTATGATGCAATTACTAAACTAATAAAAGCTTCAAGTCGAAACAGGATTCCCGGTGAGGTGATGGTGGCACGGAGGGGGGGGGGGAGGCGTGCTGCATCAACCCGCCTGCTGCCTTGACATCATTATCGCCTCCTAATCAGCCTTTAAGGTGCAGGACGATGGGGACATCTTTCGGCCTGACTGAATACCAGAGAGTGAAAACTGCGCACAATCCAACACTTTTATTGCAAGCCATTTAGTTGCACCTTCACTGTTTCCACAAGAGAGGAGCTTATTCACAACTCCCCAAATAATTCGCGGGACTGACGTTTTTAAAATAAAGTTGCACTGAGTGACCATGATTGATTCATTCGGCAGGATTTCATCCAATCATAGACGAGCTTCTTTCCCCCCCTCCACGGTTACCCATTAGTGTTTCTTCTCTTTCATTCTGGTTGACTACCCGCATCTTCGCTAAACCAAATAACTGAATGTTTTCTTCTTCCTTTGTTGTGCAGCCAGTGCGGAAGCTTGCGGAAGCTTTCATCACATCTGCAGTCTCATTATTACCCGCAGAGCCACAATTTATGTGAACAATGCCCCCTTCAAACGCCAAGCAGAATTCATATTTAACCATTTATATGTGTTTAAAAAGAGGAAGTACGTTTTGCACCACCTGATTACCTTTATACCGGCAAAAGATTGGACACTGGAGGCAGCACGGTCCAGCGGCCGTGTACAGTTATACTGCTGCGTCAGCGTTAATGCTACAACTTTAGGACAATTCAGTGCCAGTTTCCTTCGACCTGACAGAAGACAAGTACAGAAGTAAAGCATTGTGCTTCTGCAGCTCAGAGTCTCATACACCTGTGTGCTGCTCTGCTGAGGTGGAAATGAAAACGCATGAAGTCTTGCTAGATATAAGTGATCTCCTGCCTCTCCGAGCTTTTCAGGCTTTCTCACACACAGAAATCGCGATTCCTGCACCGGAGAGCCGAGTAAGGGCTTTCCCCCCATTTTCAGATAAGGCAATGGAGCAGAGAGGTTGGAGAGACAAGCTGGAGTGTAATACTCTCTCTCTCTCTCTCTCTCTCTCTCTCTCTCTCTCGTCCATACAGCGGTGTACAGTAGGATACGTGCTGGCAGAAGCGCGGGTTTGAGAAGGTGCACTGGGGTCGAGCGGTCCAGCACGGTGCCGGGACTGGATTTTACTGTACCCACATTTTATAAAGAGAGTTGGAGATGGAGGGAAACTGGAGGATCCTGTTCTCCCACGTGTGCAGCACCAGCTTTCTTCTGCTCTGGATCTTCGTCGGCTTGAATGTGGTAGAGGTGGTAGGGTCCCAGCAAGGGATCCCTCTGTCAGTGTGAGTGAGAAACTGCTGTGCAACTTTGATTCGCATTGAACGTGTCGATTTGTGACTTACAGATAATTAAACTACCACAACGTCCGCGTTTCAAATCATGCATTATGTTCTAGATTTAAATAAATGTATCTAGTAACAAACGTATTTTGCATCTCATAAAATACCGCTTGCCTCTTGGATGTATGTCAAAAAACGTTGTAAAAATTAAAATAAGGTTGAGGAATTTAGATATATCTGGAAACTAAACTGCAGACCTAAACGTTCTTTGCAGTGAATGCTACCTGTTTATCTACAGTTATACCTGCATTTGCTGTCATAAATGTAAGCATGACGCTCCTATTCATTTTTCATAAAACAAGACATTTTAATATGATGGACTACAGCATCTTTTTCTTAAAGGGAAATTTTTTTATCATTTTATTTTTTAAGAGTTGCAATAAAGAAGACACACTCTTCATTATAATAACACACATAAGTGTGAAGTGTTATAGCTGGAATCCCCACCCAGTCCTATACAAGTGTAATCTAATAATTTAATGCCCACATAACTGTTTAGCTGCAAGTGATTTACATTTTCTTTGTTATAACTATTTGTAGGCCTATTTGTAGCAGATTGTAGACACCTATTTCAATGCTGTATAATTTAATGAAATAAGTTTTTACCAAGCTTCATTTGTTCTGAAAATGTCTAAATGAAAGACTGTAAAATCTAAAATAATGTGTAAGGTGTAAATAAATCTAGTTTCCACTGCAGTTAACGCTCACTTATATGGAAGTTAGTGCTGTGCATCTATCTGTAAAATATTTTAAAAATACTTTTTTTCTCCTAGCAAGTTCATTTAAGGTGCAATTTAATGTGAAATGGACAGATTTTGAAAACAAATAAAAACTGTGCAAAGGAAAAAAAAATCTCCCCCTTTGGATATTTGAGAAACCATTTGGGAAGCGCTAGAAGGATTATCTTTTTACCAAAGTTTGTTTTGCACATGGAGACAGTTGACCTGCAACACATTATTTTTGAAAACATGTATTCAGTGTTTCATGGGCTTTTTAAAATTAGCATATCATTAAATAAATCTACTTCCCATTTAGGAATAAAAAGGCAAGTTTGTCAGCTGAAATGATGTTAATTTAATATTCACAGTGCAAAATTTTGATGCCACGTAGACGTTATTTACAGTTTAATATAAGAAGGTTCAATAACTGTAGTTTAGATCATCAGATTATAAACTTTTATCAGGAAAGTGAAGGTTTATGATAATCTTCTTCAATAATCTCACTGATCATTTCATAAAGGAAGCTTAAAATGATAGATCAAAAGGATTTTATATTTTAAATACTCAAAATACTCTCTACTCTATTGTCTTGTCTTGTTAAATTTTGCTTCTTCTCTTTTATGTAGAGAACTGTTGGATAAATTGCCTTGTCGTTTTCTGTCTTTTTTCTTAGCGTAAAGCTTTGGGCCTCTGCATTTGGGGGAGAAATTAAATCAATATCTGCTAAATATTCTGGTTCCCAGCTACTGCAAAAGGTAGATTTCCTTTATGTTATTTTTTAACATGGATGGATTTTTCCTTTGTCTGAATGCCATGCAGTTACATCCATTGTATGCTGTAGTGCTATCTAATGACTGCAGAGACATTTCCGTGTCTCAGCTGAATGCTGATGCGTTATTCTGGAGGAGACTCAGGTGTGCTTGGTAGAGCACTCTGTGTATATGTGTGTGCATGTGTTTTTGTGCGCATGCACACATTTGTGTGTGTGTGTGTGTATTTGTTCATGATACGGCCCATTAACCATGGCTCTGATTCCTCTCTCATCTCATGTCTCCAGTTAACTCTCTGGAGTCAAGAGTTTCAACCTCTGGATATGATTGTGACAAGGGGACAAATTAAATAAGTGTGGTGGAGTTTGATAGAGGGTGTAGGGGAGTGACAAGATGAACAAGTGAAACCTCGGGAGAATGAGCGACGGTCCAATGCAGTAGATTTAACTTTCTGACCACATGATGGCAGAGGTGTGCGCTGTAGTCACAGGCCTGAGGTGTAAAAAGGTGGTCAGTGTTCATTCGGGATGAATGGTAAACTGCAGGTTTCCCTCAAAAGTGACCAAACCAGGGACTGCAAAGCAAACAGCTGTAGGAGCTGTGCATGAATACAGAATAGCTGTGCAGGCTTATAGCACTGTGTGCAAAGACTTCGAATTATTATTTTTTTACAGGGTTCAGGTAAAAAGATTTAAAAGAAAAAAACACCAAATTATTTGCAGTAACCCAAGTGAGGGTTTTTCAATTGTATTTATAAAGCACCAAATTACAACAGTCACCAAGTGCTTTATGATGTTAGGTAAAGACCCTGCATGAATATTAGGATGACAGTTATGAATCCCAGCGTTTGGGAAAATAACATGCAGTCATGTTTTATTGCTGCTAACAAGTCAAAGTGGACATTCTCTGTTTTAATGGCTGTGTCTCTGGAAATCTTGTAGATTCTCCCACGTATTTAGTCTAACTTCAAACTGCGGAATCATCTAATTTTGAAGTGAAAAAAGTTTAAAAAAAACTTTGTATGTTGAAAGGTTGTACAAGCAATTTCAGCTTAGCTTGAAGAGATGAATGCTGTAAGCATGCCGCGTGTCTCTAAACTGAAAAGCAACTTTTACTGAGTAAGTTTTTGAGTGTGCATACTCCTTCTCCTGACCTTCTCACTTAAGTGTGATGTAATGCGGTGCAGTGCAGGAGCTCGGCAGTGCTGTATAGCTACAGTTAAATATTCAGGTTCTTTTTCACTGTATCGTAAAGCTGTTCTTTGTGGTGGTGTCATATTCGAGTTATCCTTTCATATGTGTGGCAATAAAAATAGGGAAATCTTTAAATTTATGTGAGGCTTTAATTACAAAACTGGTATAGAGGACTGTATTACAGTGTTTCCATTTTTCTTGTCAGAACACTGTCATCTTCCCTGTCTGCTGTTTATAACCTTTACTTTCCTCTTGTTAAGTACATGAATCTGTGCATGACTCTTGCTAATACTAATGCATTGATCCACATTGCTATTTTAGGAGCTGTGGGCAATCACAGCGCCACGTCCAGGTGTCAACTCCAGCTCTGAGGGCACCACCTCAGTCAAGGGCAGCAGCAGGATTAAGAATCCCGCCTGTCTTGGAGGGTGGGAAGAAGGCGGACTTCCCAGAGGAAGTCCACGCAAGCATGGAGAGAGTGTTCAAACTGCAATTAGAAGACGTCTTCAGGGTCCCAGCCTAGGATCTTCTTGTTCTGAGGTGACTTCTTTTGAATTTAAGCTAAGATGTGTGGTTGAAAGTGAAACACAGCTGTATATAAAGCTCCCCTTCTATTTTTCTTTTTATCAAATTGGAACAAAAAAGACTTTTTCATGATGCCCTGCAAATATATACTTTTTTTTCTTTGTCTGTATGTAAGCACTTTGCTTATGTTGCGGTTCATGGAGGCATATCTGGAGAGAGCTGTACTGAACCAGTCAGCACAAAGCAGTGAGCTGTGAGGGAACTGACGGGTCGTTAGGGGCTGGTCATTAAGGCTGATCATTAGATGCTTTTTATGGTGATTTACCCGATTTCACAAAGAAGGGGGAAAAGACTGGCTCTTCCGGCTCCCAGCACTCAAGCATTGGTCATTACTCTAATCAATAATAGTGATGAGTGTTTTTGATGGATGGGGCTTAACCTCCACTTGATGACTTGGAGGGGTGGGAGGTAGGAAGGTGGGGGTCTGGGGTGGGACTGGGGACTCAGGGTGCTGGGGCGAGGAGGACAGGCGTGAAATGAACTGTTCTGCTCCACTGAAAGTCCACACTCTTCCTTTCAGTAGGTAATTTGTCGCCTCATGTACTGGTTTGTGTGTGTTTTTTGTATATCCTGTCCCCGTAACATGTAATATTGGACGTGCTACGAGCCTTTAGTGGCTTGTGTTTATTTTTAGATACAATTGCTGGATGTGTGCATGAAGTGGCTGACTGGAGAGTGTGGGAGGATCAAGCTTTTTATTTTTACTTGGCATGTGTGTGTGTGTGTGTGTGTGTGTGTGTGTGTGTGTGTGTGTGTGTGTGTGTGTGTGTGTGTGTGTGGCAGGCAGGTGTGGGATTATGTAATGCTATATTCCTTCGAGCTGTGACGGGCTTTGTTCTGTATCACTGGAGGTCCTGTGCATCCAGCAGAATCAGCATTATGTGAGGTGTAGTTCATTACCCAGAGTCGCCCAAGCTTGACACGTTATTATCTTTCTTCTGTGCTTTGACTCCATTTCAATTACCCTCTTGCCATGCATAGCCTTCAGATCCAGCTCCACCCCCTCCCCGGCCACCCAACATGGCCTTCTCCAGCCAATCAGCGAGGAAGATGCGGCATGTGCAGCCAGTAACTGAGACCAGATAAAGACCATCAGTCATTTTGTGTCCCAGCATGGATTTTATGTTCACCTGAGACTAGCTGCATGCAGCCCGTCAGCCAACCTGTGAAAGCTTTTAAACCTTGTTTAACAATTTACTCATTTCTATAGTGGATACAGTGAAACAATAAGGCTTAAATATGCATACAAATATACACACAGAAGATGTTAATTATCTGTTTCTTTCCCTGTCATGCTGAGTAAGATCTAAGGAATGGGTTAATCAGTCTTGAGATCTCATTACGTTTAAACTATGCTCTCCATGTTACAGGACACACAGCTGTTGCCCCTGTCAGCACCACACTTTATGATTCTTCTGGTTATTTTCAGAAATATAAAGAATTCGAAAAGTCAGTCAGAGTGGAAGAGATTGATGGTATGAAAGTGGTCAAGAACTTGGCTGTGAAGATGGAGGAAATGTTCCGGAGAAAAGCCGAAGCAACAAGGGTAGGCCGTGTTACTGAATTTTTATTTATCAGAAAAATACATTTATAGTACAATATATTCATTTCAATTTGTCAGGGTAAGGGCATGTATGGGATAGGGGTGAAATCAGTCTTTTTCCTTTCCTTTTTTTTTTTTTTTTTTTGCTGAAATAAGGTTTTTTGTTTTTTTTGTTTTTTTTGTTTTTTTTTTTTCAAATTCTTCCCTTCTCATTTACTTAACTTGAGCTTCAATGTTTAATGTTTTCTGACGCACCTGACAATTAAAAGCAGCTCTAACTGTGTCAGTGCGAGTTTAGCTTTGAGAAACAATCTGGAGTCTGATCAAGTCAACAATTTATGCTTATTTTGTTTCTCATAAAGGGAGTATGAAAATTTGCAGGAGTTATCCTCAGTAACAGTGACCA
Source organism: Maylandia zebra (assembly GCF_041146795.1). Taxonomy (NCBI): domain Eukaryota; kingdom Metazoa; phylum Chordata; class Actinopteri; order Cichliformes; family Cichlidae; genus Maylandia; species Maylandia zebra. Next base: position 23,190,185 of record NC_135171.1, on the reverse strand, counting down.
CAATGACTTTTGCTGGCTTTGCTTTTTTTATGTGCATTTTTTTTTTGGTAACAATAATACGTAACTTCGTGAATACCAGGAAGAAAATAAAAAGAGTAGTCACCGATCTGAGAAACTTTGAGAGATTACGTGGATCTGAAGTGTAGTCGTGAATGTAGTCTGTTACAGTCTGGGCCTGAGGTGAAGTCAAGCCTCACAGCAGCAGCCTGTCTGCGACCTCAGCGCACAGGAGCTTGTAACCATTTTAATGCTACGCCTCGCACGAACTGCTGGGAAATGATAACGTTTATCTCCCTGCGCCTTGTCCCATGTGCGCGATAATTCATGGCAACTCGGGCCACAAATGACACCGGATAAACAGATTTAATTTAATAAAAAAACCCGGCTGGAATCAGTTTGAAGTGCGGCTGAATAATACACATTAAATATATAAATAAACGGACACGTGCAAAAACAAAATCAGTTTCAGGTTTATCTCAGTCTGACTGCGTCGTCGCTTTGCTCCAAATTGAAAATCGACGCTGTTCTCAAGTGTTAAGGGTGAAAAAAAGACATTCATACACAAGCCTACCACAAAAAATAAAAAAAATAATAAAATAAAATAGATTTAACCTATTTCCTGCTGCTTTTATTCGACAACTGCTGACACCACTAGAACTCGCTTTGGGGTCAATTGAATTTATCCTCAGGAGTCGGCGGAAAAAGCCGCAGTTGTGTTTATATAGCAGTTTGTTTTGACACGCGTGACAGATGTTAATTACCTGCTTACCTGCGGTTTCCCGGGAAACCCGGAGTCAAGCATATTTCTCTGAATCAATCTATTCCAGAAGTTAGCTCTGCTTTGGTGAAAGGCATCAAAATCCCGTTCCAACCTGCCTCCATCAATCATTCCGCTCCTGCTCTCTGCAGCAGTTGCCTATATTTTATGTACATTTTCCCCTTTAAAATGCTGCGAGGACAGTCAAGAATTAATCGACTGAATTTTGAGAACATATCATTTTCGTAAGTTCTGGAGAGCGCTGACAGAAATCTTCACATGCTGCCGATTTCATTCTAAGATTTAATTTAAAGCAGTGCTACGGTCCTCGATCACGTTCCTCTTTGGTGAAATGTCATTCGCTGCGCTTTGGAAATTATCGAGGAGCAGAGCAGTGTCCAAACAGCAAGTCTGAGAAACAGAAAAAAAAAGCAGCAGAGTGTTAACGCCTCGGGGGAAATTTGTGGGAGTCTCGAAGCTACGCCAAGTTTTACGCAGTGTCTTAACAGTTTCTGTACAGTCACCATGTATGAACGGAAGAGTTTGTATATTTTAAACATGCATTTTTTTTAAAGTTTTGCTCTTATTAAGCAACACTTCTCTCCTCTCAGCGACTCGTGGAGGCGGCCGAAGAAGCGCATCATCAGCATGAGGAAAATCCCGACCTGCAGGTGAGGCTGCAAAAGAAAAGGAAAGGAAAGACGTGATTTTTTTTAAAGTGGCGTGTCACTGTCATAGATCACGATGAATCATCTTTTAGTTGGTGAGGGGAGGAGCGGCTGCAAGGTGAGAGAAGGGTAATAGGCCCTAAAAGTCTTTAATTGCGTTGGCAGCGCCCTTCACTCTGACGTCCTGCCAGCGGTTTGATACATAATGTTTCTTTGATAAGTCAAGCCTCACACAGTGAAGGCTGCGGCGCCAATACTGCCATAACTCATAACCATGTTTTTTTTTTTTTTTTTAATTAGGCTGCAGAGCCTTTAAGCTTTTACATACTGTAATTAACACTAACTAGAACACAGTGGAGATTAAGATCTATCTCACCCTCTGCGAGCACAAGTATGGGCTTCGGGTTGTTGTGCATGGTATTATATTTTGTAGAACCACCAATTTTCCCCCTCAGGTAAGGTAGTCTATTAGAGGGCGGTCTGTAGGTTAACCAGAAAGAAAAGGGAAGGGAGACAAGTCATTCTAAATTTAATTATACTTCACAGGATCTGCTCATGCGCTCGGGCTTTGTTGGGGACATTATTTAGCGGCTCTCAGTGCGCGCTGAGAGCTTCCCTGGTCTCTGCAGAGGGAATGCAGTATTTCTGGCGTTTGTTACCGCTCTCCCTCGCTCTCTCTCCGTCCACTGGACAGAGATAAATGAAACTCTTTTGCGTGGCGCATTGTTTCACTTCCATGGCTGCAGATTGGAAAACCACTCGAGCAACAAAACACTGAAATAACTGGAGCACTTTACAGTTAATAGAAGCATTTACATCATATGAATACATTCTGTCACCTTGTTCTCCTGTCCATTTCTTTGCTGTTCACATCCACAGAACAAGAGGGACAAGAGGGAGAGATGCTACCTTAAAAGAAATATATGACCAGTGAAATAAAGAAGTATTTTTGTCTTTAACCTATTTGAAACGGTTTGGCTTATACTTAAATACCCCCAACCTCCTCTATTTTATATTTAAGAAATAAGATCTGTAGGAAATGTGAAGATTTATCAGACTCAAAGCAATAATCCACAAACCAAACTATATCTTTTATGCATTTATGTATTTATGAGTCCCTTCAAAGAAACACAAATATTACATTCTTTATATTTTTGTCAAAAACATTATTTCCTGAAATATCTGAAGATCTTATTTCATTTTTTTGTTTTTTATTTTTCAGTTTTTCGTGATCCTCCCGTGGCTGCATTGGTACACATAAATTGTTGCACACTCTTAGATAAAAAAAAGTTCTCATCCAAGCCCTTGACAGTTATCACACAGGCCTATCACACAGCCATTTCAGCTTAAAGGCCATAAAAAATAATAAGGAAAATTCAATATCCATCTGCGGTAATGATGTGATGTCATTATAGTACTCCTCTTGGCATCATTCAGCCAACCTCGCCTCCTCTGACACCACACATTTTTCACGCACCATTTCACTGACCACAGTGAGATAAGCTGGCTGCTCTTATCTCAGCTGCTTTGTCTCAGGACACTCGGATGTTTTGTGCTGACCTGAGTGCAATTCAAGGGTGTGTGGATCCAGTCTGATGGTGTAAACGAAACATTTGTACAGTAGAGCCTTATTTAGTTTCTTTTTTTTTTTTTGGGGGGGGGGGGGGTCAGTGTTCCTTTCAGTAGGCCTAAAAGAAAGTGTTAAATATTAAAATATGAGCAATATAAAGTTGTTGTTCATAAGATCATTCCTTTAGAATTATTCTGTCTCCTAATACAAATGCATAACAAGACACATCAATAAAATTGTTTCATACAGGCTCTAAATTTCTCTAAACATTAAAACAACATAAAGTCTGACTTTGTGCATGTTTTTAAAAATACTTTTAAGGCTTTGTGAGAATTCCTTTATTTCTACTTCAGATGTTTTAAAAAACTGGTTTAAAAAACTATGTTTGAATCTGAATCACTTCATTTAAACAACAACAACAACAAAGGTCTTTATAGACACCACAAAGATTTAAGTTTGTATAATCACACTCATATACAATTATGCTAATTTTCTAGTCATACTTTTGTTTTTCTGTTCTGGCATTTCATTGTGAACCATTTTGTGATGTGTATCTCTAAAGATGCTATACTATAAATACTTACTATAAATGAATTTATCACAGTGTTTCATTGTTTGACTTCATGTTGTAAGCAGCACTTCCCCCATGAACAATCTGACTCATCACATCACACAAAGCAAAAGCTTTGAAACTAACAAGTTTTAACTTCGATATGATAAGATAGTGTGGAGATTAAGGGCTGTTAAATCCAGCAAAGTTTAGTGAGACCTGATAGCTGCAGCTGTCGAGCCTGCTTATACAGTAAGGCCTAGCTGTTTGTAATGGAGGGCAGATCTCTGCAGTAAGGCCTACAGCTAACTGCAGTGGTGTAAGAGTCAGCGGGCCGTCTCGGAGAGCTGCAGTGTCCCATGGCCTGCTCTACAGTAATAACCCTGGTGGTTAACGTGCCTCTCTACAGCACTCAATTCTGCTGAGGGTGCACGTTTCTCTCCTCCTCCACAGCCGCCCCGCCTCCTCCCGCCCCACCACCACCACAGCTCGTCAGAGAGCTGCTCAGGCGTGGTATGAGCTGTCAGAGGCTGCTTGATGACGATGCCCGCTTGCTCCCCCTCTTCCTAGGAGGGATGGTTGAGAGTCCATCACCCATCTCACCTCCCTCCCTGCCTCCCCCATCTCTCACACTCTCTTTCTTAGTGCAGACAATGAGGACTAGAGGCCACAGAGAGGCCGCTCACACGGGATGCGGTAGTCTTTCTACTGCAGCAGCAGGCAGTGAAGGACAGGACAGAAAAATTGTTGGGTTTCACTTTCTACTCATAGTCCTTGTTTGCACATCCAGTGCCAATTTTTTTGACAAACTGAGAAATATATATAAAGAAAAAAACAACAACTGTGCTAACTGTAATCTGCTTTAGAAAGGTCTGTTTTTGATGCCATTTGTGTCCATTGTTTAATTCTTCTTTTGGTTTCATGGTTTGGAACCTGCAGATGTAGACAGAGCACACATGAGTGTTAACATTTGTAAAGGTCATTTTGGTTGGGGTTTAGGGTCTAAGATGCCTAATTTTTCTGGATAAGATGCTGGAAGACCCATCCGTGATTCAGTGTTTTGGCTAAAAGAGTTCTCATTCAAGATATTATCCGTTGGTCCGTCAGTTTGGTACCCTTAGCAGAAAATAGATCCAAAGCATTTCTCTTTCCTCCAAACATGGCAGGTTGAGTTGATGCCAAAGAGCTAGATTTGGATTTCATCAGATTCTTACTCTGGATGGCATAACACTGGCCTCCAGTAACACTGTGAGGAATCCTGGAGTCGTTCTTGACCAGGATATATCCTTCAATGTACATATGAAACAAATATGTAGGACTGCTTTCTTCCATTTGTGCAACATCTCTAAAATTAGAAACATTCGGTCTCAGAGTGACGCTAAAAAAACTACTTTGTGCATCTATTACGTCTAGGTTGGATGACTGTAATTCATTATTATCAGGATGTCCTAAAAACCCCTGGAAAAGCCTTCAATTAATCCAAAATGCTGGAGCAAGAGTGCTGACAGGGACTAGAAAGAGAGATCAGATTTCTCCTGTACTGGCTTCCCTTCATTGGCTCCCTGTTAAATCCAGAATTCAAAATCCTGCTCCTCACATACAAGGTCATAAATAATCAGCCCCCATCTTATCTTAATGACCTTATGGTACCATATTCTTCCATTAGAGCACTTCGCTCTCACACTGCAGGCCTACTTGTTGTTCCTAGAATTTTTAAAAGTAGAATGGGAGGGAGAGCCTTCAGTTTTCAGGCCTCTCTTCTATAGAATCATCTTTCAGTTTGGATTCAGGACACAGACACCCTCTCTAATTTTAAGATTAGGCTTAAAACTTTCCTTTTTGCTAAAGCATATAGTTAGGGCTGGACCAGGTGATCCTGAATCCTGTGTATATACACCTTTCTGCATTTAGTCAGTAGTTATTATTAAACTCTGGTTCTCTTCCACAGCATGTCTTTTGTCCTGTCTGCCTCCCCTCACCCCCAACCGGTCGCAGCAGATGGCCCCGCCCCACCCTGAGCCTGGTTCTGCTGGAGGTTTCTTCCTGTTAAAAGGGAGTTTTTCCTTCCTACTGTCACCAAAGCACTTGCTCATAGGGTGTTATATGATTGTTGGGATTTTCTGTTTTCTATTGCAGCATTTCCACCTTACATTACAAAGTGTCTTGAGGTGACTGTTGTTGTGATTAGGCGCTGTATAAATAAAATTAAACTGAATTAAGCCGAATCTGATCATAGCTTTTTCTCCCAAGTCTTCTCTGACACAAATTAAGTGTCCACTGGCAAACTTAATATGGGCCTGAACATTTTTTTTTTTTGAGCAGGAAAACCTTACAGGTGATGCAAGATTTTGATCCATTACTTCCTAGTGTGCTAGCAATTGTGTTCTTGGTAAATGTGGTCTCATTTACCTTCAGGTCATTAATGAGCTCCTTGCAGTTTGGGCTGATCCACCATCTTTCTCATGATCATCCTCACCCCATGAGGCAAAATCTTACATGGAGCACAAGACAGAAGGCGATTTATGGTCATGTTAGATCTTTTCCATTTCTAAATAATCACACCAGCTGCTGTCACCTTCTCACCAAGTTTTTTGCTGATAGTCTTGTAGCTAGTTTGTAGAGGTCTACAAGCTTGTCTCTGACATCCTTTGACAGCTCTTTGGTCTTGCCCATAGTGGTCAAGAGGTTGAAATTCTGTGTACAAGTTTGCTTTATATACATAATGAGTTGAGATCAGGTGTATCTGTAATTGGTTGATTGTAATCTGTGTGCCACATGGGCAAATAGCTAATCGGTGTCAGCCAAATTTCTGATTGGCTCGACGGGGATCAGGTACGTATTTAACTAAATGACATGCAAATCAAATTCTAACTTTTATACAATGCATTTTTTCTGGATTTGTGGTTGATTTTCTGTCTCTCATGATTAAAATGAAACTACCATAAAACTTCTAGACTCTTCATTACTTTGTGAACAAACTTACAAATTCAGCAGTGGATAAAATAATTATTTCCCCCACTACATATTTTAAATATGAACATAAATATTGTTATTATTGTCGTGTGTGTGCAGTAACTGTTCTGTCTTTGTTTTTGCGGGCTTTGGTTAACATATCTGTATGTCTAATATCTGTTGTGTCTGCTCTTTTTGCAGTATGAATACTTCAATGCTGTGCTGATCAATGAAGTGGATGAGGAGGGCAATAATGTGGAGCTAGGAGGAGAGTTCCTCCTGGAGCCCAATTACCATTTCAATAACCTCTCAGTCAACCTCAGCCTCAGTGTTGTCCAGGTGCCCACCAACATGTACAACAAAGGTGTGTATTCCTCTTCTCTGCGGCTGCCTTAAATTCAGGATTATGTGAGTGATATTCACCTACAGGAAGCTGATGAATGGGGAGGAGAGAGGGAGGGAGGAAAGTAAGTGGTGAAAGTGAGAAATGGTAGCTGAAGCTGTATCAGTGTGACAGGCTGGGCGAAGTGGAGATAGGTGATCGATATGAGCCCAGACATAACAAGAAAGCAGCAGCAGTCTGCTCTGGAAAGATGCTGCCCATATGGTAGCTGCTCTGTCGCTTCTTGTTCTCACCTCTTCCCGTGTATTGCCTGTGTGGCTTTTGTTCAGCATTAATGGACTCCCCATAACTCTCTGTTTACAGCACAAAAGGGGAGTCACCCAGCAGGAGGAAGGGAGGGATGATTTAGTCACAGGCATTGTATCTCTTTCAGGGGGGTCAATAAGGGACAAAGGTCAACCATGCACTCGGTAATGGTGACCAGAATGGTTACCATTATCACCATTTAATTTACTTTTCTCTCTTTTTCTCCTTTCTTTCACCATGCCTGTGTGTGTGTCCCTGTGGCCGCCATTTGCAGATCCTGATATAGTGAACGGGGTTTACTGGTCTGAGGCCCTGAATAAAGTGTTTGTAGATAATTATGAAAGAGATCCAACGCTTATCTGGCAGTACTTTGGGAGTGCCAAAGGTTTCTTCAGACAGTACCCTGGTGAGTGCTGCCAATCTGTCTGTCAGTCTGCATGTGTGTGTGTGTGTGTGTGTGTGTGTGAGTGTGTGTGTGTGTGTGAGAGAGAGAGAGAGAGAGAGAGCATCCCATGGGAGCTCTCAACTGTCAGTGAAAAAAAAACTGATCAGAACAAATGATTTTGAATTACTAAAGGGGTAATTTGGCTAATGTTGTAATTTTACAGACCATCAGAGAGGATGCATATATACAGACTGCAATTAATCTGAATTTGCCAGAGTTGGTCTGCAGCCACACTCAGTAACATCTCTTAGATCCAGACGATGTTATTCAGACGGTTACGCTGATGTAAAACAGGCTGCCTGTTCACTGTAGAGAAGCTGCAGTGATGAGAAATGGCTTTTGAGATTGTTAACAGATGTAGGCTTTATGTGATTAATGTATAACGGGGAATCTTTAAAGGCCAAATGTTTCTCATCAGTCTTTTGCTAATATATGTATTCATGTTTTTATTACTCACTCCACAATACTGCTCTTTGTTTTGGGAACACGTTGCATTAAATGAGGAAAGAAATTTACATAAACAGATATTAACTTTTAATATTTTCAGCCTGATTGTTCATTTTTTGTTGTGTTTTTGGTTTCTGTTAAAGAAACTAACTGAGAAGACAAATATATTTGTGTGTGGCCGTTGTTCATGGCCAAACATCTGTGTGTTTTTCATGTCTTTTCATATCTTCACAAATTAAAATTTAATTAATTCAGACCCAGATATCCTTTTAGAGCTTTCAGTTTTTGCAGAGATGTCGAGTCTTTTAGTGTCATTGGTTTTTCAAGCACTGCAGCTTTTAAACTTTAAATAAATAGGTCTCAACAGCTATTTTGTGGTGAGTGTTTTTATCCTTAGATTAAACCAGATTTGATGAGCCTCGTGAGTCTACTGCATCAGGATGGTTAATGTGGGACTGACTCGAGATAAGCCACACTGAGTGTGTTCATCATAACGAGGGAACATGTTGCCCACTGCAACAATGCGGCTTGTAATGTCTTTTTAATAGTTTTTTGGCAACAGTAGCACTCAGTGGCTCAGAGAAATTCACCCACAGGCTAAATTTGATAGTGGGAGAGCTTTGTTTTTTTCCCCCCCACAAATCTGGTGGCTTTAAAAATATAGTGCATTATCAGTCTTTTATGTAGATTCATGCAAGGTGAACACCGTATTTAACAAACCTCCCAATATGTAGCTTATTACCCAGCGCACTATAGTGTGACTCTTTATGATCTGTAACTGGAACAATGTAGTATGCTGTGTCTTACTGAAGGGCTTGACAGATGAAGCACTTATATTTTGATTACTGTTACATGTTAATATATCTTGTCTTTGTGCTTGTGTTTGCTCTCTGTGAAGCAATGTTATTTTATTACTTTAAAATTCTGCCAATTCTGATTTGTCTGAATCTGCCCCCCAGGAGTTAAGTGGCATCCAGATGAGCATGGCGTCATTGGCTTCGACTGCAGAAATCGGAAGTGGTAAGCCTGCATGTACCTGAGAAGTTTTGTACATCACACAGCTTCTAGATTCTAGAAGTCATTAGTCTATTTGTCCAAGGAAGTGTGTAAGTCATCTTATATATATTCCTACTATCCCTGGTGTGAGGAGGTCAAAATTACATAAACAAAGGAAGACATTTCAAAAGTTAATTTTTAGATCTTGGCATCATCTGAAAGGTTTTTTTAGCTGCAATTACATGTGAAGGTTTTGTGCCTTTGTAGCTCAACCGCTATTATTTGTAATGCACAATGAATGCAATTACAGCAGACGGACTAGATGTGGGAAATCGAAGACACTAATTGCATTCAATTTTTAAAGACACTCACACTCACAACTGACACTTTTCCAAAATGTACCTTTACTTTTTTTTGCACTAAAAAGAAAAAAAAAGACACTTTGTTTATAATAGATGGTTTTTCCTAGTCCCTTTGGATTAAATTGAACTAGACAAGGTCCATAAATTAAAATATTTGACGCCCCTGCTTTAAGTGAACTCTGTCTCACAGGTACATTCAGGCCGCTACGTCTCCCAAGGATGTTGTGATCTTAGTTGATGTTAGTGGAAGTATGAAGGGGCTGAGGCTTACCATTGCCAGACAGACTGTTTCCTCCATATTAGACACACTGGGAGATGATGACTTCTTCAACATAATTGCTGTAAGTTAAAGTCGAAACAAAGTATTTACTCCTTTAAATTAATGATTCTCACATTCCTGCGTAATCTCAGGCCCTCTCTGTTACTTTAATGAACACATTTTTAGATGTTTCTACAATGTTCTTGTATTCGGCATAACTGGAGCGCAGTCATCCATGAAAAACAAAGATTGGTTATTTAAATCTCTTCTGTTTAAATGGTTGTTATACTCCCACAGTATAATCAGGAGATCCACTATGTGGAGCCTTGTTTGAATGGTACGCTGGTCCGGGCCGACAGAACCAATAAAGACGTGAGTCCCTATTAAAACTAATGAATATATGTCTCGCAGCAGGTCGAATTCACGCAGCTAAAGTTGAAAAACTTCTTCTTCCACTTTGTGGTTATGTGTCAGCATTTCCGTGAACATCTGGACAAGCTGTTTGCCAAAGGGATCGGACTGCTTGGTGAAGCTCTGACTGAAGCTTTCATGATCCTGAGTGATGTAAGTTCCAGTAAAAAAAAAACTGTGACTGACATTTAATGACAAATCTTTCAAACATCCTCTCAGTCTATACTCTAATAAATTAACTTATTACAAAGGAGGTGAAACAGCTTCTGATTTTCTGATTGCATTTTAATGTTGGATTATTAGCATTTGTAATTTTATTATAAAAAGTTTAATTCATTTATTGATTAATTTGACATAAAAATAATGAATTTTTGCACGTGCCCACATAAGACAAATGCTTCTTCGTTCTCATTTAATTCAAGTGCTCCATTTGACCCGAACACAAGGGAAACTTTCATTTTACAAGCCACATTTGTTTTCACTGTCAGAATGTGCTCCAAGTACAACACAGAGCTAATCATAAAAAGTAGCACACTCTAGTCAAATATATTCGAGCATTTGGGAGGTGTGCCGCCCATCGAAATGCTCCATTGCAATCCCCGTTCCACCCTCCAAACACAGACACATCTATTCTGAACTGTGATTAATGGCTCTAATTAACGTCAATGATTAATAACGTGTGATTGGAACACAAAGAAGATAAGGCCAGGAGCCACGCCGCACTGCTTTTATCTCCCTGTTTTCAGGCAAGCTTTGGCAGTGCTGCTGAAGCTGAGGGAGCGCAGCTTTTACCTCTGCATTTGTCAGATTAATTAAAGCTCTGCAATGAATATGGTAATCAGGTAGCCCGTAGCTTACCATCGAAATTCACTGTTACACCGCTGCACAGTGAATAAAGTCACAATGCATCCTATCATAGACCGAATCACAGAGAAACTCTTTGCACTTGACAAGCTCTGCAGCATTTAAACCGAGGCCTGGTGAGATGGATGAGAGTAAAGCTGAGAAGCACACACACAAACTGCTTTACAAAGCTAGTGATATAAAAGTACCATAAAACAGCAAACACAAAAAACATTCTGCCAATACTAATTTATAATATATTTTCTGAAAAAAATAATATGGATTTAACTCTTTAACAGCAAGAGTTTAGAATTTATAAGAAAGAATGGATGCTTGTCAGAAAACAAGAGCAAGTCAACAGCCTGAAATGAGGAACAACCACAGCTGGAAAGGCATCCCGCAACATCTCAACTGAGCTTTCTGCTGGCATTTGTCAGAAAAGGCACAGGTCTAACTAATCAAAGTATAAAATTGGTGTTCCTGATAATGTTTATACTGATTCACTGTCGCCACTCTCATGTTTTACTTTTGACAGTTTAAAAGATCTCCTGTCAGCAAAACACACGATGAACTAAAACCATTTTTTAACATTCAGATGTGGTGGATGATCACATTAGTCACTGCTTTCATTCTTTCCGTTTTCTAATATTAGATGAAACCTTACCCAAAGTTACCCAATCAGAAGAGTTTGCTGTATGTTTCTAACTAATTTTTAATACCTGCACCTGCCAAGGGTTTCATCCTTTTCCTTGTTTTTCCTGACACTGAGTCATGCTGACCTCACACATACAGCCACAGTCTCTGTTTGTTGTCCTCCAATGACAACAGAAATGAAAAGATGCATATTATATGTTAAGAACAGGTGTGCTCAGCAGGATTTGTCCTGTGATCTTGTCTCTTCACACTCCTGTGGTTCTTCACATTTACACTGCTACAAGTCAATAAGCCACTTAATTACTGCACTGCATCTTCTTGCATCTGAGTCAAGTGTGCCACATTTTTCAGGTTTATTTACTTCAACATAATGCTAGTTCTATTTATTTCATGTGTAAATAACATCATAGATATTGTTTGATTTTTCTGTTATGCTATGTTACTCTCATGCATTTCCCCCCTTGTACTTTAGTTCAATCAGACTGGTCGTGGCAGCGTGTGCAGTCAGGCCATAATGCTCGTCACTGATGGGGCAACTGAGATGTATGACGATGTTTTTGAAAAATACAACTGGCCAGAAAGAAAAGTGAGTCTTAACCGCTGTCTCTCTCTCCTTCTATTCGTCTCCATCACACTGTCTTTTCTGTCTAATTTTAAATTGTAAGCATCACAGTTTTTTGCTTGCACTGCAGTTTTCTTGCATCAAATGTACATTTTACATTATCCCAGCCGGAGCTCCGGTCTGATGTTTTGAGGAATTGGTTTCTTAATTCATTATCACTCGTGTAAAAATCGTTGTCAATATGATGTTTTTCAGTGTGTTGATGAATTACAGCTCAGGGAATAAAGCATGGGAAATTAATTATTTTCAAGGGCACTGCATGTACAAGCAGCTCAGGCTCAAAGGACTCTTACCCCTCTGCTGTGCTCTCCCCACACTTCTTCGTGGATTCAATACTGGGTTTAAAATCTTTTGTTGGTCTTTCTCAGTAAGACCTAAATGCAGTTAAAATGAAATGAACTGCTGTGCAGCTCACAGAGCCATAAAAACAACAGCTAAAGGGCTTTTGTTCAGTCCTGTGAAGCATATGTGTGGGGCTTTTGGCAGAGCACCGGGCAGTGTTTGGCAGGGCACCCCCCCTTCATCCTACCCACCCACCCCGCAAATACACCCTGAGGGCTGCTATATGGCAGCTTTTCAGTGTTTTCTATATGCTTTCTGCTTAGCAAAGCATCTGGAGCCAATGAGCCGTACAGGTCTGGCAAAGTGTCACGCAGCGTTCTTCAGAAGGACAGTTGTACATGCCCCCATGCCCAAACAATAACAAAGGAAAATTAATTTAATTTGAATACATAAACTCAAAAAAAGATGAAAAAATTAAAATAAACTAAAAAGGATTGGCCTAAAAAAGAAAAGTGCAAAGACACACTTTCCTCCTGAGAATTTAAAAGAACATATAGCTTCCTCCTTCTCCAGAACCAGATAGAATCAGGACAGGAAGATGAAGCACTGAGGAGATACATCACTTTGCATGTTTTTTAATCCTTCTTTCTCAAAAACTCTTGTCATCTATGTGTCCTTTAAACAGGTCCGGTTATTCCCTTACCTGATTGGACGAGAGTCTGCATTTGCTGATAACCTTAAATGGATGGCTTGTGCCAACAAAGGTTGGAGACCTTTTGATAAACACTTTCCAAGACAGCTTCGTATCAGAGTGTCAAACAGGGTTTGATGCTGCGCTTGTGTGCAATAATATGATAGATTAAGGATTTTTGGGGTCTGTGTGGTTTGGACATGTATGTGTAGCTTTGTGTGTTTTGTGTGTGTGTGCACGCATATGCATGTGCTTGCTCAGACTCTTTCTGCCAAGAGGCAATGAAGTGGCACTCGGGAGGGTCAGAGGTCAATTTGCTCTAATCCCTCTTCCTGTCAGTGTCTTCCTCTTGGCTGCTCACTACTGATGGCTCCCTTGCGTCAACGCTCCAGATGAGTGCCCTCTGGAAGGGAAAGTCACAGCCAGGAAAACAGATCACAGAGGGATTGTGGAATGACAAGCCACAAACCTCCTTCCCATACAGGCCACCGCTGCGTTATAACCCAACATGTCTGATATAAAACATTGTCAGCAACAGCAGGAGGTGACACTCAGTTTAAACAGAAACACTGGCTCTGTGCAATCCAGCAGAGACATCAGCAGGAGGGCAGTAGTGTACTTTAACACAGTTTTGAGGTACTTTCTTTTGGTTTGGAACCATATTTGAATTAAAAGCTATTTTAGACTTAATTTTAATATAATCAGTAGAAGTTTTAAAACACACCAATAATAGTCAAATAACATGGAATATATACACGAAATATTTGAGAGATACTGTTTTGTGCAATCTTATACTTTGCTGACATTTCTGTTGACATCAGTGAAGACAGTGAGTTCAAAGCTGGGTCATTTTTCCTGGAAATGTTGAAATGTGACAGCTGGGTTCAGCCTCCCCATGACCCTGAATTTTATAAGTAGCTATTGAAATAATGGATGGATTGATGGATATATGTTGGGTTGTTAAGTCATTAAAAACTACACACGGTGGGTATTGTGAGCTGATTTAAATGTGCAGCATGTTGAAATTGTATTAGCTTTAGGATTCAGAATTCTTTTTTTTTAGTGCACCACATCACCTTAATAAATCTAATAGAATTTATTAATTGTGTGAATAAAAACATGCAAAAACATATAATAGTTTAAAAAGTTTTAATGTAAAGTTTAAATTTAAAATATTATTTTTTGCATTCATAAATGGACTTAGACTGAAGACCATCCCCAGTGGTGTCCTTACATTTGATTTGTCTAAGGATGCTGAGGAGTTTACACACCAGCGATCTGTAATATCTTTTAAACTTATCTCTCCTCTTACCTAGATCATGTTAGCAAAGGTTGGATTTAGCCTCACACTAAAAGAGTAGGGCTAAATTGTTAGAAATTAAACGAATGGTAAAGGGTTGACAAACAAAGCCAAACACGCTGTGTGGGAGGAATGTGTTGCTGCTGCAGTGAATGAAGTGGGGCAGAGGGAAAAACTGCAAAGTTTATCTCAGGCTTGGACGCACATATAACTCAAACACTCCCACATAACCATCAGGAAACTCGGTACCACTTTCTATCACAGCTCGGTAATAAAGGGGAAATAGTAGGGTAACAAAGCGGAAACAAGAGCGTAATAATATAGTAATTTCTAAGTTATTACTATGCAATTACTAAAGTAATAACTACATAATATCCAAGTACCAGCATGGTAGCAACAGTGGTTAGAGTTGAGTAATAGTACTCTGAAATTTATGTAACAGGATAATAAGGGCCCCAAAACTGGGGTAACAATGTGGACATATAGCTCTGTGATAAAGTGGTAATTGTAGGGTAACAAGAAAGAGATAAGGTGGTCATTTCTAAGTTATAACCACTCAATTAGCCAGGGTAGTTTCTGTGTAATAAGCAGGAAACAGAGCTGCAAAATGCAAAACTGCCTGTTTCTATTTAATAACATACGAATATCCCATTAAAGCAAACTTGTGTGTTTGTGAGGCTATTACCTGGAAATATCTTGGGTAGTTTCTGCATAATAAGCAGAAAACATAGCTGTAAAATGCAAACCAGCTTGTTTCTACTTAATAACATATTAATAGCCAGGTAATAGACTTTTAAAACACACTTAAAGAATAGTAATGACTACCAGGAAACACCTGTGGTGGTTTCTGTGTAATAAGCAGGAATTTAATACTATGGTCATGATAGTTGATTAAAAAAAGCATCAGGAAGTCTCTAATGCACTTATGCAAAATGTTAATAATTAAGTTTAAAAGAATAACACATATGAATACATTAGATACGGGAGTGTGAAGGACCCTCCCTAACGGCATAGTTTACACATAGATGCTCCGCTTAGTAAGCTGTGATTTTCTACATCGTGTTGTCTGTACTTAAGATGAAAATTCCTGTAGATCCATTTTATGAATGATTGTTCATTGATGCGTTTGGCGAACTTGGAGTTTTCACTTGTATTTTTTTTTTAACTTTACCTCAGTAAAGGAACTGTTGTTCCAACCACTAGATGTAAATTTTGCGTTTGATGTGTTAAATACTCCACATGTTGGGCTGTTCTTTAATGAGTTTATGGATCACATCCTTCCTCTTGCAGAAGTGTGTTTGCTGTGATTGTGGGTTAATGTGTGTGTGTGTGTGTGTGTGTGTGTGTGTGTGTGTGTGTGTGTGTGTGTGTGTGTGTGTGTGTGTGTGTGTGTGTGTGTGTGTGTGTGTCATTGCAGGATATTTTAGTCAGATCTCAACCTTAGCTGATGTTCAGGAGAACGTCATGAGATATCTTCATGTCATGAGCCGCCCAAAGGTTATCGATCATGAGCACGACACAGTGTGGACTGAGGCTTACGTGGACAGTGCTGTAAGTATATCTTAAGTATTGTACATTAATTAATATTACTGGTTCATTATTCAAGTATACAATAGTTTTCTGGTGTGAAAGCGTTGTTCATAAAATACCTGAGCATCAGAAATAAAGCAACAGATTTGTCGAACTGTCTGTTTCAGAGACATTTAAATGCTGTATCCTGTTGCTGTTCTACATGATATGAGGTTTTCATGCTGTGTTGTCCATCTCTTGTACTGTACAATGAGTATTCACATGTGTGGGTCTGCTCTCTCATCATTACTCCTCATGCTGCTGGAATGATTCCTCATTATGAGCTTCATTAATCTGCATGGATTTTTCCCCCCAGTGTGCATCTGTGTCCACAAAGTCGATGCAGAATATGCAGATTTTATTTCACTGATGATTCAATCCTTGTGTATCTCTTCTTCCCCATCAGCTTTCCCTGGCCTACAAGGTACGTCAGCAAAGTTTTCGTTTTCTTGTGCAAGAACTGGCCTTGTGCTGTGGATCTGGTTCTGAAGTAGGACCAGAAAAGGCATCATGGGCAGGATATAAAATTTTTTTTTATTCAGTATCAGCCAGTACAAGTCATATTATATGAAGCAGAAGTGACTTGAGAGGTTAAATACCTGCCCATTGTTTCTCGCCTTTCGACGTCATGCTTCAGTCGGGGGGTTGCTCTGAGGGGCACAAACAGCAGAGGAGCATTTATTGTCTTTCTTTCCAATATGGAGGCAATAAGCATGCACACACTAAAACACACACACTCTCCCTCTCACACGCACATATACATTTACACACACATACAGAAAGGGTTGGGAGATTGTCCTCTGCAGTGTGTGCTCTTGTATCTCAGCCTCAGACACACCATTCATCATTCTGTGGATCATTGCACTTTATCTCCTAAAGCCCATAATAAAACTGACACTGGAGGAGAGACCAAGAAAGAAGGAAAGAAGGAAAGAAGGTAGAGAGCGAGAGCGATGGAGGTGTCCATTGCTGTACCTGTGTGCGTATGGTTGTAAGGACTAAAGCAGGCCAGTTTTCTCTTCCATTGTGTGCTGTGATGAATTTAAGGAGCCTCCATTCTTCATTTTGTCAAGCCAGCTTGTACACACAGCAGTTCACAGCTCGTTGGCTTCATATATACACGCACACACACACACACACACACACACACACACACACACACACACACACACACACACACACACAACCTGAACATCAACCACGCTCATGCACAAACACGGACACAGGCATGCTCAGCTGTACCATTTCACAATGTGAGGGAAAGGCAGACCTATTTTAATGGTGCTCATGCGCTGATGTCAGCCTTCATCCTCCTGAGCACATGAGCCGCACATGGTTCAGGTCTGACAAGTTAAAGGCTTTAACCAGTCTCAGTTCATTTTACATGTAATTCTTCAGGACCGTTTGGATGCTACAGTTATATATTATGTGAAGGGAATAAATTCCGCCCCTGCCTTTCACATCAGTCTTGTGTTATGGGATCAATTTTTACACATTTAATAAATACATTAATAACACACTTATATGTAACTTAGGCTGTATCGTTATTACCAATTAACTACTTTATTGGGTGGTTCAGATTTATTGTTTTTACATAATCTATATCATTAATATAATTTTGCAGGACTTTAGGTACTGATGATAAACAAAATGTGTCAACATAAACATAGGCAGCATGCTTTGTATGTAACTTGTCTTAAAATGTATCAAATGTGATGGTGAAGAAAGTTTAATGAAAGTTTTATGTTCTGTGGATGAATGCATTGTTGGCTCCTGTCAGTTTCAGAGCTTTTAATTAAAAAACGAAAAGTTATTTTAATTATGTTTGATTATCAGAGCCTATCTAGGGGAGAGAGTGTTTTTTTCAATACAATTTTTCTTCCCTTGCTTTATTATTATAAATAATAAAGTCCTCTTTTGCTTTTTTCTGTGTCTTTTTTTTTTTCAGTTGAACGACAAATCGGGCCCAACTTTGACAACTACAGTGGCCATGCCTGTCTTCAGCACAAAGAATGAAACTGTGAGTCAATTATAGCATTTATTAGCTAGTTACTAGGTGTTTTGATGATTAAATTTCACATAACGGCTGTGTGTCGCGTCTCTGTGGGTGAGATCAATCACTATATGTGGATGTGGGCGCAAAAACTCCCCTGATGTTCAAATCTTCTTTTTTAAAGAACAGCCAGTCAGAAGAAAGTTGTTTTAAAAATGATCAAGGGGTGCTCAAACTGCTTGTTTTAGGGTCATGGATAAACTTATAGGCTTTGTAAAGCTCTGGTATTGATAACTAAAGATTGTTTTTAATATGGAAATTTTGAAAAAGCTATTCTAATTGGTTTCAGGCATATAAATGTAGGGCTGATGAACATAATAGGTCCACTTTAAATCTATATGAATACAAGAAATTTGTCAAACTATGGCTTCTTTGGTGTAAAAATTCTGACAAAAAGACACTTTTGTATCTAAACTTTTGAAAAAAATGAACAATAAAGAGAAATTGAAATCAGAGTGCGAGCACCAGACCGTAGTATTTTTCTTTCTGACTTTATCTTCTGTATATACCTTAAAAACACCCCTGGTGGACTGAATTACCAAACTGACAAGGTGAAATGCCCCTTCTCTTTCATTTAAATTATGCAAAGCAAAGACTAAACTTACTTTTTCATACTTTAAACACCTTTTACTAGAGCAATGATATCCTCCCACTGCTGCGTGACTGAATATTAAACGCCGTTTTTATCTAAAGTTGTGTATGTGTTTTGAATCTTTTCATGCAGAAGAACCAGGGTATTCTGTTGGGGGTGGTAGGAACAGACATCCCTCTGCAGGAGCTGATGAAGCTCATCCCCAAACATATGGTACAATCAGCTGTCTTGGGCTAGATTAATGTATTCATATGCATATTTTCATTCTGCCTTAAGTATCTCATTTTCTGTCTCTAGTTAGGGATCCATGGATATGTATTTGCCATCACAAACAATGGCTACATCCTGATACATCCGGACCTCAGGCCTTTGGTAACTCACTTTCTTAGCATTATTTTTACACCTGAACATTCTCACAGCATTCCCTGACTTGACCCTATTTTTCCTTTTTTTCTTTTGTCCATGCTATTGTATGCATAACCAAAAATATGAACCTCCCACGAGGGTACGCAGAGACAAATGTGTTATCTGGTTAGGAGGCTACATGGGCTCGTATAGTCTGTAATCCCCACCTTTTCCTTTGATGTATGCATGCAGGGATAAAGGCCATTCATAGGGCTGGCTGGCCTGAGATTTCCCAGAGGTAACTTAACACTCACTGGCAGAGATCACAGCCGCTCGCCCTGGCACCGTTGGTTCCTCGGGAGCTATGGCTGTGCTAGTGGATCTGTGTGTGCCAGTGTTAGTGCTATTCCTCTCTGTGCAACTGTGTGTGCGTGTGTGTGTTGGTCTGTGTTGGTTCTTTGTGTCTCTTTGTGGCTAAAACTGTGCTGTGGTCGTAGTCATTGACTTGTTGTTTCATGTGGATCGGGACTACATTCAGTAGCAAAGTTTGACATGTTAAAGTTTAATGCATCGATGTAGAGTTGTTTGAGCGTGGATTTTCTATCAATCATATTAATTATTTTTAATTTACCTGACAGTGTTCATTTCACAGTCGATTTGTTAAATAATTACTCAGCAAAACCTCAATAACTGCACTTGATAAATAAGAGTAGGTCTTAATTCTGAAAGTGCAACATGAAAGACAGATTACAGTGAAAAATAATGATTTCTAAATTGATCTATTTCCTTAATATCTGGCTCATGCATTTGAAAATTATGTCTTATGTGTATGTTTAACAGATGAATAAGGCTAGATAAGATGACATGTTTGAACCTAAGTTAAGCTATTAGTTCAAATAAAATAATATTATACTAAAAAGGTCACTAAGTTGTGCATGCTGTGTTCCTCTATGCAGTATCAGGAGGGTCAGAAGAGGAGGAAGCCCAACTACAGCAGTGTGGATCTCTCGGAGGTGGAATGGGAAGACAAAGATGGCATAGTATGTGCCAAAATTCATATCGTTTTAAGCCTTTATGTTTAGTAGAATATGAACCACTAAATGTGTTTGGATCTGCAATATTAAGCAAATCAGTGACTTCATTACACACTGTAATTACACATTTATTACTTTGTTCGGTAATGGCAAAGGCTTCTATTAGATCAAATTAGCATACGAATTGCCATGGTGGGATTGCTCAGTTTTCTGCAACACAGTGCAATTGCATTGAAATCCGGCTGGTAGTATGATCAGTGACCCAGCCTTGCCCTCTCTGCTTTATCTTCTAGTTACGCAATGCTATGGTGAACAGGAGGACAGGGACCTTCTCTATGGAGGTGAAGAAGACTGTGGATAGAGGGGTGAGGCTGCAGATAAAGACGCTTAGTGTCTCCATAACAAATGAGAATGTTCTCTTTGTTGTCTCTGAACTGAGGGAATGAATCTGTTATTCTTTCAGAGGCGTGTGCTAAAGATGCACAATGATTATTACTACACTGACATCAAAGGAACTCCATTCAGGTGGAAGAAAAGTTTTATTACATTCATAATAAACTGACTTTCCATCAGTTTATGTCTCACTTCTACTCAAACGTTGACTGACTCAGGCTAATGTTCTTCTCGGTGCGTGCCTCTAGTGTCGGAGTAGCTCTCTCAAGAGGTCACGGAAAGTACTTCTTCAGAGGAAATGTGTCGCTCGAAGCAGGTACGCCACTCTTTGATTTAAACTTTTAAGTCTGAATACTTCACAAATACATGAAGAAATGGCTTGTGAGGAAGATCTTACTTGGTTAGTATCCTGTAGTGAGTATCCTGAGAATGTGGCATTTACAGGAAATATATAAAACCTGGTTATTTATATCCATTTATACATGAGTTTTTGTACCAACACAACAAAGTAAGACGTTTACATCAGGAACACATAACCAAATTTCTCTAATGATAAAAATCCTTGCACATGTAAATTTACTCTGTGTTTCAGTCATTGCAGATCAGCATTGCTGAAGCGTTACTGACTTGTGTTTTTCAGGGCTCCGTGATCTGGAACAGCCAGATGTCGCCCTGGCAGACGAATGGTAACACAGGGGTTATGGGAGTGGGCATTCATGCGTTATGTAGGTTACCCCTTTGTGATCACCAGGGATCCTGAGGCCTGTGGTCTGACAGTGTGGCTCTTTTGGATGCAGGACTTACTGCAACATAGAGGAGGAGCATGAACATCGTCACCTGACCCAGATTCAAGCTATTAAACTCTTCATGACGGGCCGCAGACCGCACCTCAAATGTAAGACATAAAGTGACACATAAGCAAGTCATAGTACAAGCAGCCTATAATTTCTGAAATGTAATTATCCTATCAAGTGTGATCAAGACAAAAACATGTTGAATGAGATGGATATACAGTTAATCAGACCCATGTTATCCTCTGATGTTACAGGTGACAGAGAGCTGATCCAGGAGGTTTTATTTGATGCTGTGGTCACTGCTCCGCTCGAGGCCTATTGGACTGGCTTGGCTCTCAACAAGTCAGAGTAAGAAACTTTAGGTACCTATTCCTGAGATATAGTTGTGAATAAAGCATTAATAATATGATTATCATTATATACCAAACTATCACAAGATTGCTTGTAATTCATCTGCACTCTTAAATGTCACTGTAAATGAAGGGTGAAGGGTTCCTACAGAAGCCCAGCAGGTTTGCTGGGTAAATACTGACATCTTTTGTTTTGTTTATTTATTAGGAAGGCACAGATTGTCTTCCTGGGGTCTGCTTTTAAAAACATAGATTAAAAAAAACATTGCATTCCACATAATTGAATACATTTAAACACATAAAGATTATGCTCAACACACATGTTGAATAAAAGAACATTAAAATAAGATTAGATTGTAGAAGTTAAAAAAAGCCCCCCCAAACCTCAAAAATATGATATGCAATATGTTTCTTTTTTTTTTAAATTATAAAACAATATGATTTATTTGATTTTAGTGTTCATTTAAGCAGTCACAGGGGTATATATTACTGTGCATTTAAGAAAATTTGTGGTTGCCTCAGGGAGTTAAAAACAGCCATCTGGTGGCATGTGTACACGACGCTAAATTAAGTTTTAATTGACTATGCTGATATGATGGATTGCAAAACTTTCCATGTTGCAAGTAGGAGTGCAGCAATTATCCAGTCGCCATCTTTTACCAGCAAAGTCAGAAGTGCTGTTTGTGTTAGTGCCATATGCACAGAGGTGCTTCGATGTAGCTGAGGTTTGATCACTTTAATACTTTAGAAGCATTTACCCAAATATAAAGTTAATTATTACTAGTATTTATAAATCTCTGACACATTATGAAATTATTTAATCCTAAATAACATCTTTTGTTCAAATTATACATACCTTAAAAAGATATGCCTTGTAAGACTCAAATTAATACATCTGTATAATTCAGTTTTTGGCTGATATAGCTGAAGCTAATTCTTCATCAACTATTACACTGTTACAGGATATGATGCAACACTTTGAATTCTAGAATAATGTGTAAGATGTGTATGCATGTTTGCAACTGATGATAATTTCCTTTTGATAAAGCTGCTGAATATTTTTTGTCACAAATGAATAATTTTGCCAATAAAATATCAAACTAAGTGCATCAGAAGTCATATGTGAATAATTACATGGATAACTAAAAAGCAATCAAGTATGAACTTAATAAGAACATCCGTGTTAAGTTAACTCTTATGTAAAAATACCCAGTTTGTCAAATACTGTGTTCAAAGAGAAATTTAAATTACATGCTGCATTAAATCAGTCACAAATGTTGAGGGAAAGTGTGTAAAATCAAAGCGCAGGTATATTTTTGTGGCATACACTCACTGCTTTAAAATCAATCAACAGAAACTCAGACAAAGGAGTGGAGATTGCTTTTCTGGGAACACGTACGGGTCTTTCGAGAACCAACCTGTTTGTACCCGTTGATCAGCTCTCCAACAGGTGAGTGCCACCGCTCAACATTTCTCTAACCATTCAGCGTG
The DNA here is from genome assembly GCF_041146795.1 of Maylandia zebra. Lineage (NCBI taxonomy): Eukaryota > Metazoa > Chordata > Actinopteri > Cichliformes > Cichlidae > Maylandia > Maylandia zebra. The sequence continues at coordinate 23,167,106 of NC_135171.1, read as the reverse complement.
AGGTGAGGCTGTGATTGTACTTAATGAATCTAATCCTTTGCTCTTCACCTCAGTTTCACTCTGTATGCTTCCTCAGAGATTTCCTGACAGCAGAGGACAAGGAGGGTGTGTTTAATGCTGATCACTTCCCTCTGTGGTACAAGAGAGCAGCAGAGCAGGTTCCCGGCACATTTGTCTACTCCATCCCCTTCAGCACAGGTATGCAGAACATTATGGAGTGTGAAATATCAGCTCTATGAGCCTGTACAAAAATGTACAAAACATGAATTTATCTCCACAGTGCTGGTAAATTTTCCTGTATCTTCTAATATACAAGTTCATCTCAATGCAGCATTGCACACTGTACATTTTGCAAATTCATTTGGTTGCTGTAGGCATTAACTTGTCTTTCTACGTCTCTCTCTCTGTTATGGACTGTGGTTTTTACTGGTGGGATGCTCATCTCCCTCACAGCTTTCCTGCCGTTAATGTGGCTCACGTGCTGTCTACTATCTGGAGGGTAGAGATCTCAGTTTCCTTCTCCGGGACATTTGCCCCGCCTTTCCCCTGTTAATAATGACTGCATCCAGCCAGGCTTTGCCATCATAACCTGAAATGTTCTGTCACAGAACCCATTTCCGAATTATTATAGTCATCTGGCTGCAAAAAAGACCAGACTGAACTCCATTACTAGGTTTATTGTGCGGTTGCCGGGTAAAGGGTGCCATCTAGTGAACAGAAACTATAACTTGAGCTGTATTTATCTCCTTTTCTCCTCCAGCTTTAGAAAATAAAAGTGTGGTTTTGGCCAGCACAGCAATTCAGCTCCTCGATGACAGGAAATCTCCAATTGTTGCTGGTAATGACTTTGAATATTCTGTCATATCTTTAGTTTCTAGCTGCACTTATGTCCAAGCTCACTTTTGCTTGGTCTTGCTCTCAGCTGTAGGGATCCAAATGAAGCTTGAATACTTTCAGAAGAAGTTCTGGACTGCCTGCAGACAGGTAACAACACACCAAGTGTCACAACAGTTTTTCATACAAAAGTGAGCCTCATGATTATGCATGAAACTAACCTGTTCTTTATATGCTCAGTGTACAGCTCTGGATGGAAAATGTAGCATTAGCTGCGATAATGAGGTAAGAGAGCTTCTTTATTCTGACTTGAGGAGTGCTGAAAGGTATTAGAAGAAAATATGACTATGATCTTTATATCCACATTTCAAACAGGACATCAACTGTTATCTCATTGACAACAATGGATTTATTCTTGTTACAGAAGAACAGTCTCAGGTACTGTGTGCAACTAAACTACATCAAAGGACCAGTTTTGGCTTGAAGAATGTATTTCTTTTTAATAAAATACTCATCTTTTTAGATTTTGACCTTCCTTTGTCCAGGGTTAACATTTCTGTGAAAAGCACAAATTTAGATATAAATTTAAAAAACTAGCAAATTTTTCTATTACATATTTAGGCATAGAAATTTTCTTTATGATATTTATTCATTCAGTTCTTCCTTTAATGGCTTTCCATTGAGTCTTGAAATGCATTAGTGTCAAAAGGAAATATCAAAGTGGAAGAGTGAACTATGCATTTACCACTTTAGAAAATCCCAAAGACATTAAGTAACATCTGGTAATATAAGTGCTCTACATTGTGTGCATCAGAGCATTCACATAACCTTCAACTGCAGACCAAGAACAAATAGCTCCGGCTACACAACATTTAGCTGACCAGGGGCCTGTTCTTCGTACCTCGCTAAGTAAGTTAGCTGGATTAGATTGTTGACGATTTCGCGTGATCTTTGATCGTTCGGTTCCCCGAAGCTCATCCGGGACTTGCTGTCATAGCAACAGAGCCGTAAGCGTAAACCTGCTCGGGAGCAGGTTTACTTTATGTAAACAGGATTAGATCGCGGCCACGCAGGTATGTCCGCTTCATTTATACGAAAGCAACAGCGATATTTTTCCACTGTTTCACCATAAATAAATATTATCAATGTAACTAAAGATAATGCAGCACTTGATCCTTTTATTGATGTCACACAGATACATACAGGTCATTTCCTAAAAAAGGGAAATGAACTATTAACATTCTATTACATGTATGTGATTATTACAGATGTAATTCATATTTCAGAGTAGTAATTGTAAATTACTTCGTGTAATCAAGATGAGAGACCACGGCTATAAAAGCGAAGGTGGATTTGGGAAGCCTGTCGCAGCCATGTCCTGTCCGTATACGCGACCAACCCATTGCGGAAGGTGCAAGATTGATAAGGAGAGTCCTCAGAATTCAGCGTATATTGCGGGACAGACAGGATCCTTTAGCTCAGCGCGACAGTGTGCTCATAGAGAGATATCGATATTCCCGTGAGGGTATTATTTACTTAACCAACGTGTTGACGAGGGGGTGCAGGACCACCACCTGTCTTTTTTTCCTCTGCCCTTTTCTTGGTTGCTGTTATGAACAAACTAACAGAGTATTACAGGCCAGTATTACCTTGCCAAGAGACGCAAAGCAATCTAAGTGATAAATATTACCATTCTGTAGAATACTCCTGTATTCCACTTTTACTTGTTCCCATGTTCTTGTGGGTCCTGTTGTGGCTCTAATGTGAAAGGGGATATAATATAACATATTATAATATAATATAATGCCATATGATATTGGACAATATAGTGTCATATGATAGATCTACCCTACCGCCTACTGGTGTTGGCCAGAGGGGCCGATGGCGCGATATGGCAGCCTGGCTACAACCGTAGCTGCCTCCACCAGTGTGTGAATGTGGGAGTGAATGAATAGTGGTATCGTAAAGCGCTTTGGGTGCCTTGGAAAGCGCTATATAAATCCAATCCATTATTATTATTATTATTAAATTACCTACGAGTTTGATTTGTCAGCAACTTTCTGCCAGCCCTCTCTCCTTGCTTTTGCAGCCTTTGCAGTGTTCTCTTGCGTTTTAATTAAACTCTGAAACTCCTGAAATCCCTCACTCATGAGTTCTTGCTCTGCTGCCGGAAAATACCGAGCACGCCCCTTCGACATTTTCGCCGACCAATCAGCGGGTTGCCGATCAATGTTTCTACTATCGATGCGTAGCCCCTTTTACGACACCCAGTGATGTCACATTCCTGCGTCCAGCTGTACTAATCGTCAACAGCAGGTGTGTTCGGGGAACCGGATTAGCGAGCTCACGGTTAGCGCGATGGTTTGGTCTTGGATGTGTCATTTGATCTTGGATGCAGTAAGCGACGTACGAAGAACAGGCCCCTGCTCTCAGTGTGTCCTTCTCGCTTACAACATCTCTGCTCCGTGTGCACTCAACTCTCTGTTGAGAGGGGCCCGTTCTTCGTACGTCGCTTACTGCATCCAAGATCAAATGACACATCCAAGACCAAACCATCGCGCTAACCGTGAGCTCGCTAATCCGGTTCCCCGAACACACCTGCTGTTGACGATTAGTACAGCTGGACGCAGGAATGTGACATCACTGGGTGTCGTAAAAGGGGCTACGCATCGATAGTAGAAACATTGATCGGCAACCCGCTGATTGGTCGGCGAAAATGTCGAAGGGGCGTGCTCGGTATTTTCCGGCAGCAGAGCAAGAACTCTTGAGTGAGGGATTTCAGGAGTTTCAGAGTTTAATTAAAACGCAAGAGAACACTGCAAAGGCTGCAAAAGCAAGGAGAGAGGGCTGGCAGAAAGTTGCTGACAAATCAAACTCGTAGGTAATTTAATAATAATAATAATAATGGATTGGATTTATATAGCGCTTTTCAAGGCACCCAAAGCGCTTTACGATACCACTATTCATTCACTCCCACATTCACACACTGGTGGAGGCAGCTACGGTTGTAGCCAGGCTGCCATATCGCGCCATCGGCCCCTCTGGCCAACACCAGTAGGCGGTAGGGTAGATCTATCATATGACACTATATTGTCCAATATCATATGGCATTATATTATATTATAATATGTTATATTATATCCCCTTTCACATTAGAGCCACAACAGGACCCACAAGAACATGGGAACAAGTAAAGGTGGAATACAGGAGTATTCTACAGAATGGTAATATTTATCTCTTAGATTGCTTTTCGTCTCTTGGCAAGGTAATACTGGCCTGTAATACTCTATTACTCTGTTAGTTTGTTCATAACAGCAACCAAGAAAAGGGCAGAGGAACAAAAGACAGGTGGTGGTCCTGCACCCCCTCGTCAACAAGTTGGTTAAGTAAATAATACCCTCACGGGAATATCGATATCTCTCAATGAGCACACTGTCGCGCTGAGCTAAAGGATCCTGTCTGTCCCGCAATATACGCTGAATTCTGAAAACTCTCCTTATCAATCTTGCACCTTCCGCAATGGGCTGCTCGCGTATACGGACAGGACATGGCTGCGACAGGCTTCCCAAATCCACCTTCGCTTTTATAGCCGTGGTCTCTCATCTTGATTACACAAAGTAATTTGCAATTACTACTGTGAAATATGAATTACATCTGTAATAATCACATACATGTAATAGAATGTTAATAGTACATTTCCCTTTTTTAGGAAATGACCTGTATGTATCTGTGTGAAATCAATAAAAGGATCAAGTGCTGCATTATCTTTAGTTACATTGATAATATTTATTTATGGTGAAACAGTGGAAAAATATCGCTGTTGCTTTCGTATAAATGAAGCGGACATACCTGCGTGGCCGCGATCTAATCCTGTTTACATAAAGTAAACCTGCTCCCGAGCAGGTTTACGCTTACGGCTCTGTTGCTATGGCAGCAAGTCCCGGATGAGCTTCGGGGAACCGACTGATCCAGGATCACGCGAAATCGTCAACAATCTAATCCGGCTAACCTACTTAGCGAGGTACGAAGAACGGGCCCCTGGTCTCAGTGGTTACCACCTCACTGTGGTAGACGCTATTTACATGCTGATGCCCTAAAAAGCCAGCTTGCATCTCATGTTTCTTTGTGAATGCTTAATGCTGCTTAAATAAAACACAATTAAACAAATTAAAATCCTTTTTTTCATGCTTTCTGGTGTGCTTTGACATCATTTCTCTCTCAGACAGGGCTTTTCTTTGGAGAGGTGGAAGGTGCTGTTATGAACAAACTGCTACAAATGGGATCCTTCAAAAGGTTTGAGACACAGTTAAACAACTGGTTGAGCTTTAACCTAATAAATTAAACTCAAAGGCTAAAAAGCATGCTGTTATATATGAGAATAAGGCACATTTAAGCAAGACTTTAAGCAGCTATCCCCTTCAACACGCCACACCAGTTTTGAACTCTGTTTGTGCGAACGGGCTCCTCTCCTTCACTGTTGTGAATGTCTATCAGAGAACAGTAAAGGCTGCCAAGCACTCCTATTTTTCTCAACTTATTGCTGCCAGCTCGCATAACCCTCGTGTATTCTATAACACTATAAATTATGTACTTAATACAGAAGGCTATGTTCTTTTGCACTCTTCTCAGGTTATGTGCAATAAGTTTCTTAATTATTTTGTGGACAAGGTTGCTAGGTTGAGACCTCTGCTGATCTGGCATGCATGGTTCTTGCTTTTCTACCAATTGTTTTACCTGTTTTAGTGAAACTGTGTTGAAATCTAAGCCGTGTGGCTCTCCAAATGATGTTGTTCCTCCCCGCTTTCTCAAAAAGGTATTTCCTACCATCGGACCACACATTCTGAACATACTAGTATACTATACAATACTAGTATTTTGTCTGGTCAAGTACCTTACGAATTTAAGCATGCAGTCATACATCCTTTACTTAACCCTTTACAGCCGATCGGAGCGGGCACGCTCTGTTTTGCGTAACTATTTTTAAATCCCGGTAGCTCTGCAACCAAGTAAGCTAGCGCAATAATTTTTTTTGCATATGAAACTGGAGGAGTTGTACTTACATCTTATGCCATCAGCTTGTCCTAGGTCACAGTTTCCTTCCACATATAGCTTTGCAAAAACTGCATAAAAATCACTTGCAGCAACAAAAACATGATATTCCAGAAACACGCTTCGCCGATCCATCAGCTGTTTGTAACACTTCCTACGTCCATCAGCGCGAACTATCACATGACCGCATGACCTGCCCGAAACCGGAAGTGACGTCATTTTGCGGAAATGTAGTTTTTTTACGATCGGGGCCTTATGAGCTTGCGTTTTACTTGTTATGTGTTTTAAAAAGTTATGTTTGACTTTATGACTTTCTGTGTCGTTTCTGGGATGCTTAAGACTCATATTGCACTGCTGGAAATAGTTTATTTTGATGCATATGCTGTTATTTTGCAAATTTGCACTATAATATTTATTTTCGTTTTTCCTGCAGTATATAAAAATTGGTGTATTTCAAAAATAAAACTATGAAGACACTCAAAATAAATTTCCTGTGGTGGGAAACTAGTTTGTGTAACTTTTTTGTATTTACAGTTTTGAGGGATAAGCCTCTTAAATTTCTCTAACTAGAAATATATGTTAAAAAAACAAAAACGATTTTCAATTTTTTTGTAGTTTATTGCACTTTTTTGCAATTTATGTAATTACTATGCACCTAATGCAGACATATTATTAAAGTTTGGGCTATAATGGTTGTATTGATGTATAGCAACTTGAAATGCTCCCAAAAATGGCTCCACAGCATGTAAAAATATAATATAAGCTCTGGCGAACTTGGTTCTATGGTAGGTCTTAAAGGGTTAAGAAACCAGGGTTAGACAGCTCAGTCATGTCAAATTTTAGACCCATCTCTAAGCTTCCCTTTCTGAGTAAGATCCTGGAAATGATTGTTTATACTCAGTTGATGGACTATTTGAATGACTCTCAATTGTGTGAAATCTTTCAGTCCGGCTGTAAGCCCTTTTACAGTATGGAGGCAGCCCTCGTAAAAGTTATGAATGACATTCTGATAACGACAGAGCGTGGTAAATATGCAGTGCTTGTCTTGTTGGACAAGACCGCTGCATACGTCACAGTGGATCACGATTTGCTGATCTCCCGCTTACAGCACTGTGCGGGAATTTCTGGTTCGGCACTTTTGTGGTTAAAATCTTATCTCTCAAACTGGACTTTTTGTGTTGTCTGTTTTGTTGAAGCCCCATGTCCCCATTCATTCGCTTCGGTCAGCTGAGCAGCTGTTGCTTTCAGTCCCTAAGTCACGGCTGAAACTTAGAGGAGCCTGTGCGTTTTCTATTTCGGCTTTGATGCTTTGAAAAACTCTTCCTTTCCATATTAGACAGGCTACATCAGTGCCAGTTTTTAAGTCCAGATAAAAAAAAAACTATTTTTACTCCCTGGCTTTTAACTCTGTGGGTAACTGACATTTTTATTAATTTTATTGCTATGTTTGGTTTTTGCTATTTTATTACTATATTTATATTTTTATTGTACAGCACTTTGGTCTACCAGGTGTGTTTTCGAAGTGCTATATAAATAAACGATGATGATGATGATGAGATCGGATGTTTATTAAGACCTTCACTGTGCTGTGTGTGTTTCAGGATCACTCTTTATGACTACCAGGCCCTTTGCAGAGAGTATGCTGGGAGCAGTGACAGTGCACGCACTTTGTCAGATGTAAGTGTGCAACAGACAGCGTTTAGAGGAAGAGAAGTCAAAGGATATTTATAATCTGTGGTTCACAACATCTACAGCTGCATATGTCCTCAAACTAAACCACTGGCTATCGAACATATTTCAGTTTGTGGTTATCATTTGCATGTGGCTGATGCATGTTGAACAAGTGGAAAATGAACTACAGCATTTACAACAATCAATACAAAACAAAGCAAATAAAAAAGCTGACCTTATCTTTTCTTTGTCTTTTAGCCATTTTCTGTAGTTAAATGGCTTCTGACTGAACTTGTCATGTAAGAATTTTTGATAAAATATTTGTTTAGTATGGTTTACTCTGTTCTTATAACTTTCATCACAAACACTGATTATGTTTTATGTTTCTGCTTTTCTCTTAGTTTCCTGCTAGAATTTAACCTGTACAGCTGGTGGAATATTGATCTCTCAGTTAAAGGTAACCGTAACTTCGTGATGATTTATAGGCATTTGAGATCTGAGAGAGGGAGAATATTTGGAAAGTATGAGCGGCAGAAAGAAAACCTCTTCTGCTTAATGCTGATTTTGTAAAGCCTCTGTGTTTCAGTTAAACCTGCTCTGTTTCACGTTCAGCTCAGAGATCTCGGGGTAAAACCATGATGGTACCATGTGATACAGAATACCCTGCATTTGTGTCTGAACGGACCATTAAAGAAACAACCGGAAACATTGAGTGCGACGGCTGCATCAGGTGCTGCAAAGTGAACTGTCTATTAATCATGAAATAATAATCTAATAGTATCATTTGATTACATTTAACCAACATTAAACTTTTTTTTAAAATTAGACTTTGTGTTTGTGCTGCAGATCTTTTGTCATACAGCAGATTCCCAGCAGCAACCTGTTCATGGTTGTTGTGGATAATAAGTGTGACTGCAGCAGTGCTCCTCCAGTGACAATGGATCCCATTGAGATCATATATATCCTTTCTGTATGAAGCAGAGACATTTCATGAACTGAAACAAAATAGTTGAAAGTTGTTTTTTTTTTAAATTTGTTTCCTAAATATGTTTAGCTGGCTGTGAGAAAAAGTGATCATTATGAATTTCATCTTGAGGGGTTTACTATTGAGATGATTACACTTAGGGTTAAATTTGAAGTTGTGGTTTAGGGTAAGTGAGGTTTAATGCATGCTAGTTGGGTTTCAAACTTAGAACCATATCTTGTTGATTTATTCTTACACCCTTGACTCCTTTGAACACAACGAGTCACTAAAATGTGAGAGACTGAAGTATCAGAAGGACAGAAAAAAGCCTGAATCATGTCATCCTTTCCACCCTGAGGTATGTGAAAGTGCTGATCTGCACACACTATCTGTATGTATGCGGGTCAACATCGATACAGTGAAAGCTGACAGTAAAGGAAACACAAATAAGGTTATGTGCTACTCTATGAAAATGTGATAATGGTAATATAATTCCATATAACATCACTGAAACTGTTTTCTTTCTGTAAGAATAACATAATATTGTTATAATAATGTAATAGTAAGTTAGCTTTAGAGATAGTAGTTAAAGTGGTAGTAGTAATAGGGAGCTGGTACTTGATTTTTAACCCACTGGCTTGCTTCTTTTAAGATGTGGGCTACAGTAGTATATGAAAGGCCAGTCCAAACACAATGTGGAGTGATGATGGCATATCCTCTTCTAGCATTAAATGTCTAAAAACTAATCTGTTAATAAAAATGTACATATTTAAAATCTTATATTTAAAATTTTCAGCTATGAATTGTTAACTCATCCCACAATTTTAGAGGGTTGGTTTCTTTGGGTTTATTTTAAATCCTGATTGTCCACATCTGTATTTTTCACTTGTACATTGCAATTCCAAGGGCGATCATTCTCATCCAAGTCACTGAATAGTTATTTCACTTTGTTTTTATATAAATAACATTATATGGGTCAAGTTAACATTATTAAAAAAAGTTATCTAAAGTTATATTCAGTACTCTCATAGCCAAATACAGCTGGTAAGTTTACTAAAAAGCATGTGTACTGCAATATGACAATTGATTGTGTACCTTACAGGAAAATGCCATGGAGTGCGGTTCAGCAACACGCTTCTCCAGTCCCCTAGCAGCAGCTCTGCTGCCTCTGATAACAGCGACCATCAGCAGGTGACCAATAGCAGCTGCAGTGGAAATCAGTAAGGACTAATTCAATGAGAAGAAGCTTATAGATACATAAAAACATGAATTTGCTCATACCTCTAATACAGGCAGTACTCTGCAAAGACAAAATCTTTAGCACTGAGACACATCCATTAATGCAGAGAACAAAAGAAAATGAGAATAACAGGAGTGCTTGGTGACTTTGATCAGCGCACAGCAGAGCATACCAAATAGAGTTTGCAAAATTGCTCTACATGTGTGCTGAATTTATTAGAAGAAAGAAACGTAGAATGCCTCTCAACAAGTGAGAGTGCTTTACTCAAAGTCTAAGACAAGCCTTTGTGCACAGGAAGACATTAAATGTTTGATTATTTGTTGTGTCAGGAAAAATATGAAAGCTATTGTCTGCAGAATGTAAAATGCACTTTTGTGAAATGAGAAAAGAATGCAGAGTGGTCTTTGTTTTAGGCAGTAAATCATTACAAACAGTAATGATTTGTTAAAACAATTTATTTAGTAAAATTTATTTGTTTTACTAAATTTGCTTTGATGTCTGTAATGGATCATGTAAAATAGTAGTGAGACATTGGAAAATATTAAATGGCTTTATTCTGTTTTTTTAAGCAAATTATATTTAAGAAAAGTACAAGGTGCATGAAAAAGAGCAGTGTGTTTGAAGAATGTGGCATTGATGTGTTCAGCCATTTGTCAAGGTGACCACATACTCGTAACTACATGTTTAGGAAAGCTGATGAATAAATGCAAATAAATATTTTCCATCATTTACACATTAAGATACTTTTTTGTGTGGGTGAGTTTGTGCAGCTGAATTGCAGACATTGAATATAAATGTGATGCTATTTACTGTATATACAGTCCTGGAGGAAAAACAAAATATATCAAAAAATAAAACAGTACAAAAAATGTGTTAAGCATAAAATAGACACATTAGAAAACAATACTTTTTAAAAACATTTTAATTTAATCAGGAATTTAACATTTAGGCTATCAAACTGTCTTAATGCAGTTAAGTTAAAACAATTTTCATTTGCAGTTTACACGTAGTTCACAGAGGTGTACATAGGGTTCACAGTGCTATACACCATACTCTTCAGGGCTGATGTAGCTGGCTCCTTGGGGATGGTTGAGTACAAATGGTATATGTCAGACTGGGGGGGGAGAAAATAAACTGTATTATCTATTAACTTATATGACCAGCAGATTTAATGTTACCCTTGTGACTAGAGGTGGGAAGTAACAAAGTACAAATACTTGTAAGGTATCTGTATTTTACTTAAGCATTTATTTTTCTAACATCTTTTCACTTTTACTCCTTACATTTTAACACAACTAACACTTTCTGCTTCTTACATTTTCAAAACAGGCTTGTTACTTTTGTTTTAGGACATTTGAGGGGAGTTATTATTTCACATTACTACATTTACTGTATTTTTGCATTATTTATAGCGCCATAGGAATTAAAGTGGGCCAGTGCTTTTTATGGCAAAACACCGGGACAAGTGCAGATGGGCACAAATTGTGATCATGGTACTTCAGCATCTAGCTAGCTATAGAAGAGGAGTGAGGATAAGGGTATAATATTTTTATGAGGCAGATAATTTCAAATGTACAGAGCCTTGCAAGGGACATGGGAGAAAAAAAGAAAAAGATGTACTTTTGCAAGATCCTGCAAAAGTTTTGCGAAAGATTGAGAAATGCTTCCCCCTCCTGCATTTATTGTACTTGATATTGGAGCTTCAAAGTACTTCAGGTGGTAGTTAATGAACAGTGTTGGGTAAGTTACTTTAAATTAGTAACTTAGTTACATTACTAGTTACTTCTATCAAAAGTAACTCAGTTACTTCAAGTTACTCGTTACTTTCAGAGTAACTAGTTACTAGGGAAAGTAACTTTGGTTTAACTCAGAATTCTCTTGTTAATGTGTTCCTTCCGTAACTGGATACCCAGCAAGAGTGCCAGTCTTCTAGCTTGCTTACTTGCCACAAGTGCACTGTGCCACCTACCAATAGAAAGGAAAAGATAATGTGCATATTTCCACGAGAGAAATCCCACGCCTGGACCGTCATTGACTGCTGCCATGATTCTAGCCTACGTCACAGCGTCATGTGCGCCTTTTACATCCAACACAAAAACTGCAGTCGTGGTGCTTTCGATTGTACTCAGAACTCGGAAATTCTGCCTTCTGAATAGGAAGATGTAGGCAACACCAGACTGCAGATGAGCTGCATACAGGGCTGGACTGGGACAAAAAAATCGTCCTGGGCATTTTGACTAGAGACCGGCCCACCATTATAGGAAAACTCATAAAGCCTTTGAATGAAAATAAACGCTGTTGTGACAGTGATGTACACTGTTCTGATGGTAGATATGTATAAATCTATCAATTGTTTGTTGCAAGACTCAGATAATTCTTTTTTTTAAAAGTGAGACATTTTAAATGAGAAAAAGAAAGTGTTTCCTTGTGCCCCCCCTTTCCCTTTTACTGCCCTACATGGACCCCTGGCAACACTTTGCTAGACCCGCCCCTGCACAGCTGTCAGCTACTTAGAAAAGGATCCTGGTCGCTCAGAAACCGTTCATAACTTCCCTTCGACTCATTCATGTCACCTAAAAGGTAAACCTGTTTCTCCATCACAGCTCTGATGATTCAGTAAGGACATCTCCTGGTTTCATCTTCATGTTTCCCTCTCACCACATATTCAAACCGATATCATGGCCAGCAGCTTTACAGCTGTGGCTCCAGCAAACATCAGCTGATACTAGAAATTAATATTAAATAAATTCTAACAACAGCTGATCAAGCTTAAAAGTGCTGCTGTTGTTTACCGCGACATCCGCTGGTTTCCTCTTTCTGGCGCAAAGTGGGCGATAAACAAGCAAGAGAGAAAAGCCGATCAGCTGATCATTGATCAGTTTCATGATTGAAGTAGAAACAGGAGAGGGAGGGGAGAGGATGAGAGAAGAAGAGGCAGCTGTGCAGCGTAAACACAGAATAACTCCAGCTTTGTGCCTTTTTCATTGTAGCTGAAGTCCGGGACAAACTGTTCCTTTTCATCTCAATACGAAACGCGTAATATTTTCTCTGAATACGAGACGATTCCATTTTGTACAGGACGGTTGGCAGCTCTAATAATTAACCTTATGAACAAAATAAAGTTCAACATCAGTAACATAGCACCACCCAGCTGTATAGAAACTTCGTCATGCTAGCTAGCACGCAGTACGAAAAAGTCGGCATAACGAAAATAAACTCCACCTAAACTTGGTTCATATCTGACCTAGATGGACTGCAGGTCATAACTTCTTACCTGAAGTTCAGTTCACCTGACACTCGGACCAGCGGCCGCTTTGGGTCTCTCCTCCTCTTGCCTCCCTTTTCCTTCATCCACTTGCTGGCTTCCACCACTTGCTAATGTTATTGAATCTGTGGAAGCTCCGCGACAGCCACCACACAAGTAACGAATAACGAGCCTATCTAAATCCCAGTAACGAGTAACGCGTTCCTGGTTTTGGCATGTTAACTAGTTACCGTGCTCGTTACCACAATAATAACGTAGTTACTGTAACGCGTTACTTAATAACGCGTTAGTCCCAACACTGTTAATGAATTCAACCAAAACTGCCAGGTCAGTATACTCCTTGTGACGACTCTGCCTGCTTACACTAAGAACCCGCAAGTGTTTGTCTTCCATCGCTATGGTTGATTCCAAGGTCTCAGTACTGACCTGGAAGTGCATGGACTTGTGGGACCTCACAGAGGTAACACGAGATCTCACAAAATTTTTACAAATGTACATCTTGTTTTCGTTTTTTTCTCCACTGTCTCCAATGTTAATTTCTTTAACACTTCTGCTTAAGAATGTCCATACTTTTGCTATCTCTGCTTGTGACAGACTTACTTCATTTTTTTGAAGTTGCTGTCCATCTTCTTGAGTAGAATCTGCAACTGAAAAGGAAAATCTTTAATGCAAAGCATGTTATAGAAAAAGGTTTTTGAGGTTTTATAGAATTGCCATTAAATTGTATCGTTTACATTATTACAAATAAGGATACAAAGAAGCTCACCTGGATCAGCAGCAGGTACTGAGGTGAATATAGAGTATGATTGCTCGTTTCCTGGAGGGGACTAGTTTGAAAAAACAAAATAAGGCAGAAGTGAGAGGATAATTATTGAAGAGATGATGGGAAAATTGGAATCGTGAAAAAAATTATTTGTAACAATACATTTAACCCGATACCCTTGTAATACACATACTGGAAATTGGCCCCATAAAGAATTTGGACACTTCAACACCAAACTTCTGTGATGTTTCATATGGAACTTAATGAAATTCTCCCGGCTGGAGATTTTAACTGGTTGCCTTCTGTTCCTCAGAGAGTTTAAGTCTATGTCTACAAAACTAATTGTTGAGTCTGTGTTTCCACAGGCCCCACTAGTTTAGAGACTTATTCCTCATGAAGAACGAAAAACAAGACAGAACATCTTCAACCGGTCTTTTACTCGCTAGCGAGGAAAGGCTTGGTCAGAACCAGGCTGTGAAACTAAATGCTCCTCACCTGTCTCCAGATCAACTCCTTCCAAGAGCAGCTCTCCTCGTAGCCTTTTATTCCCATGACAGTTACAGTTTACACGGTAAAACACAAGCACCTCCCACCGAAAACCCCCCCTCCAATGGTTCTAACCGTGTGTTCACACCGAACGCGATGGGCGCGTGAAAAAACGCCAAAACGCCCCTAACTTGACGCCTGCACATTCGCGACCTCTACGCGTGTCCAAGAAAAATCGCTCGCGCCCCAAAATATCATATTTTCACGCGCGTGAACCGGAAATGTGGGAGGGATGTGGGAGGGATGTGGGAGGAAGTTGTGCTAGACCGGTATCTTTGAAAGATGGCAGCTGTCGAGCTAGCGCTTGAAGAGAGAGTCTCCCTTCTTTATTTACTGTGGAGAGCAGAGCAGCGGCGTAAGAGACGTCCTCGCCGTACCTGGGTCCATCAGGTCCTCGAGACGCGTGATCAGTTTGGTGAGTTTCACCATTTGCTACAGGAGCTGCGCCTGGATGACGGCAGATTCCAGCGATATCATCGCCTGTCACTCGGCCAGTTTGAGGACCTGCTTTCCCGCGTCGGTCCCAGAATTGCCCGCCTAGACACCAATTACAGGCGCTCAATTCCACCAGCAGAGCGCCTGTCCATCTGCCTGAGGTTAGTAAAAGTGTTTAATACGGTAGTCCTGTAATGATACCTGCGCTAATATATGCTAAACCATCCATTTATACACTGCTAACATGGATGTGCTATGCTAAGAGTGAATGCTCTCGGTGTTTACCGATAGCAAACTGGTACGACACGACTTCACAATATTTGTAGTGATACACTGACGGTCTCATCAGGTCCCGATTTAATTCGATTTATGCTGTTATCAGTGTTTGAATGATAGCATGGCTGTGGTGTCATAGGTATGCTCTCGGTGTTTGCTGATATCAAACTTGTACTAGGACCAATGTGGGTTAACCTTTGTAGTGATACTCACTCCTTTTCACATCTAGACCTGGTTTAATTCTGGGATAGTTGAATATTTGTTTAAAATCACGGCAGATTGTTCCAGATTATACCAAATATATATCATGTAATTATCCTTATATTTACAAAATTTTCTATGCAAGATTCATGTTTTGTAATTTCTATAATGTATTTTGTAACTGAAGTACACATAATACTCATTTTGAACACTGTTGTCCAGGTTCCTTGCCACCGGGGACTCCTTCAGGACCATCGCGTTCAGTTTTCGAGTCGGTGTGTCCACGGTGAGCCAGATCATCCCCCAGGTAGCGACGGCCATCTGGGACTGTCTAGTGGACGATTTCATGGCTGTGCCTTCAACTCAAGACTGGCGGTCCATTGCAGTAAAAAATGTTACTTACATATATCATATAGGAGACACACACATTGATA
This sequence comes from Maylandia zebra, assembly GCF_041146795.1. NCBI lineage: Eukaryota > Metazoa > Chordata > Actinopteri > Cichliformes > Cichlidae > Maylandia > Maylandia zebra. The sequence continues at coordinate 23,151,428 of NC_135171.1, read as the reverse complement.
TACACTACATATTTATGTTATTCCTCTTTTTTTGTGTTGCCAATTTATGCACCTGCTTCATTTAGTTTAAAGTTATTGCACTTTCTGTAAATCCAGTGAACTGCATTTCACTTCTCAAATATCACTGTGTGTCTCCTATATGATGTATTTAACTGACAATTTTTATTGTGACAACCAACGATTTGTACAGGAAAATAATTACTTTTCACAATGTTGCCCAAACTTATGCATCCCACTGTATTAGTATGTTTTGTTATTGGTGTAATATGAAATAAATTCTACTTTTGTCAAGTCCGGTGCCAATATTTGCTGTGTAGTAGAACAAAGACATTTGTCAGTATAAATGTTTATTTGATAAAATATATAAATTCAGTAACAAAAGGATAAATATATGACATCAACTATTTACAGACAGACAGGAATAAAATATACAAATTCAGTAACAAAAGGACATAAATAACATAAATATATGAGATCTAACTATTTACAGAGAGACAGGGATAAAAAGGACCCAGCTTGGAGTGGAAGAGCCTCAGGGAGAAGGAGGAGAAACATAAGAACATTGTTTCTGCCCTGGAGAGCTGCTGCCTCATCAGTAAACTACTGATCATTAGGGTCCAATGTTTCCAAATTTAGCACAGCTGTGCTGTTTTCAAAAACTGATTTATAAATTTGGAATTTCACGAATTCTCGTGTCTGAGGCGGCATGCTCTCCAGAGCAGGAACAAGGCTGAGGAGGAAATGCTCTGTTGCAGACGGGCGTGGCCTCTTTAGGGACTCCAGGATAGCCAGCTCCACCGCCGATGGACCGTCCTGGGACCCTTCCCTCGCCCGCCTTCGAGCTGTCCTCCTCTGTGGGCCTGTAAAACACAGAACAAAACACCACAAAGAAATGAGAATGCTGCTACTAGATTTTTATTTTTAAAATTGAATAAAACCAGGATTTGAACAGATTGGTTGTAGATATTTAGTAAAGGTGATCACAAGGGGATTCAAGCAAGTAAAAAGCGATCAGTGCTTGATGTTCATACCTGTGGGTGCAGCAGCAGGAGTGGATGGACCAGGGACTGGGGAGCCAGGAGAAGCAACAGGAGAGGACTCTGCTGCATGATTACTTGACTCTATCAAGACAATATTAAATGTTAACAGGTTGAAGACAATAGTCATAGAGAATATTATGTTATTATATACTTATTATTATATACAGTGGTCTCTCATTTATTGCAGCACATGACCAGTAGTCACAGTTCTCACAAGTTGATTCTGAAAGTGCAAACCAAGTCAATTTTAAAACGTTAAAGTATGCTGCGCTTTTTCTCTGTCTGCGGCGCCAATTTTGTGCGCCTTTTTTGCTCCCAGTGCAGGTGCCTATTTCCGAATGGGAAATAGGCACCTGCACCGGGAGCAAAATGCAGAATGCAATGCGCATTGTTGAAAGCTGTACGGTGCAATAAAAAGAAAGAAATCAGCGACAGGCGAGGCCGTGACGGATGAACGGCGGGACTACTGTATACTGTTTATTACTAAACAAAATATATTCCTGTATGACAACACGCATTAATTAACTGCCTACATTAATTCATTGTAAATATACCTTCTGACTGACACTCCCCTGCTGCCTCTTCGGGCTGTCCCTGGTCCTCGGGGGAGAAGTTCTCCACGGTCCGCACCATATTTCCGCTGGTCTCCCGCGGAGTGAGGAAGGGGTCCAGAAACCCCATGACCGTGAAGAACTTCCATCTCCTCCCCGATCCTGCTGCCGACCCACTCCTCTTCTCCTTCTCTGCCCTCTTCTCCTTATTATAGGTGTCCCTGAGGCCCTTCCACTTTCTCCTGCAGATGTCCTCTGAATAAACGCATTATCTGGTTAGCGGAAAGCTATTTGTACAACAGTGGGAAAATCGCGGGACAGTAGGCGGGCTTGCTAGCTTGCTAGCTTTTGCGCGGCTTCATCGGGTCAGTCTGAAAATTAAAAAGTAGGAATGAACTTACCAGGTTGCCCGATCTCCTCACTGATTTGTCTCCAAGCTAGGTCCTTTTTATTCCTGTCTCGGTAGAAATAATAGGTAGCATCGTATAATTCTGGATGATTTGCCACAGCACTGATTAGTTTCTCCTCCATTTTGAATGCAGAATGAATGGCTTTGGCTGGATCTGCCCCTTTGAACTAGGTAACAGCCACGTCACCAGGCTCCTGATTGGTTGTCGCGGCGCGATTTTACGCTGGAGTTCAGATTTTTCCAACTCGAGCGGGGGAGGCGAAACGCGCGTATGCACAAAATGCAACACATAAACTCACGCGCGTGGATTTTTTCGCGAGTCAAACGCCTGAAACGCCCTACACTCACGCGCGTTTCTGGCGTTTTTGCGTTTTCGCAACGCCAAAACGCTTCCGAATTTTCGCGGGGGCCGCAATCGCGGGTCAGCGCGCCTTTCCATTGACTTTACATGTAAACCTGACGCTCCGCCTGCCTCTATCGCGTTCGGTGTGAACACACCGTAAGACAAGGCACTGTGTATATGTGTGTGTGTGTATGTGTGTCTATGTGCGTGTGTGTGTGCGTGCGTGTGTGTGTCCTCTTGATCACAACATCCTTGGTCATAAGGGGGTAATCTCCCCACACCCAATATATGGTTCAATTCCTGTATTGGTACACCATACACAACACAGGTGAAGCCATAAAAGGGCAGGAAGTTTACCAAACAACAGACAGAATCTTCACATGGGATGTGTCTGTGATAAAACACTACAGCCTCCTCCCAGAACCTCGAGAGGCTGGGGAGGGGTCAGACAAAGGAATGCCTTTGATCCTATAGTTTGAACTAAGAATTTAAGAAACACAATGACAACATTCAACAATTTGACTTAACACTAATTTACAGCTAAAACTCACCCAAATCTTAAATGCCCAGAAAATTATTTATTTTTAACTGAGACTCTGGTTTGGAAATGATATCAGTGGCCACTGTGTGGTAGCTGCAGTTAGACAATTGAAGCTCCAAAATCAAGACCACAAACAGTGTTTAACTGAACTTTTAACCATTTCTGTGATCAAGCTTTCTCTCGTGATTTATGGAACTATAACTGGAATAGAATCACCTCCACATCACTGTTGTAGAGCTGGTATGGAAATTATTATATGATGCGTTTATCAAAATTATAAATAAACATGTGCCCATCTGACTGCCAAAACAGTCCTACCACACATGTGCCGTACAAGGTTCATCCTACCTGACACATTGACATGCAGAATATATTTCCCTCATAACATCTTATACAAATCAAACATGTAACATAATAACCCAAACAATGCCAAAAATGATCTTCTATGGATTGACTCTAATAATTACTGAGTATACATCACTGATCTCTGTTTGTGCATACTGGAGGTATTTCCCCTCCTTGTTATGATTAGTGCTGGGGTCATGACTCAAAAAACCAAAACAAAACTATTACACTGAACAGTTTTCTTAAAAGCAATGCTGTACTTTTTTAACTACTCCAAGGAGAGAACAATTAATTAAACTATTCTTTACATCCCCTCTGCGAATCGCTATCTTATCGTGGTGGAGGGGTTTGTGTGTCCCAGGGATCCCAGGGGCTATGTTGTCTGGGGGCTTTTGCCCCCTGGTAGGGTCTCCCATGGGAAATTGGTCCTGGGTGAGGGACCAGACAAAGAGCGATTCAGAAGACCCCTATGAACAGTTCACCCTGCCCGGGATAGGGTTACCGGGGCCCCGCCCTGGAGCCAGGTCTGGGAAGGGTGCCTGAGGGCGAGCATCTGGTGGCCGGGCCTTAGTCCATGGGGCCCGGCCGGGCACAGCCCAAAAAAGGGACATGGGCCCATCTTCCTGCAGGCCCGCCACCCGCAGGAGGCACCGTAGGGGTCGGGTGCAATGTGAGCCGGGCGGCGGCGAAGGACCTGGCACACCGATCCCCGGCTACCAAGACTAGCAATTGGGACATGGAATGTCACCTATCTGGTGGGGAAGGAGCCTGAGCTAGTCCGTGAGGTTGAGAGGTACCGGCTAGATATAGTCAGGCTCACCTCAACGCATGGCCTGGGCTCTGGAACCAGTCTCCTGGAAAGGGGCTGGACTCTGTCTCAGTCTGGAGTTGCCCCTGGTGAGAGGCGGTGGGCTGGGGTGGGTATCTTGGTATCCCCTTGGCTTGGTGCTGGTATGATGGGGTTTCTCCTAGAGGAGGAGAGAGTTTGTTCCCTTTGCCTTCGGGTCAGGGAAGGTAACATTTATGCCAAGCGGCAGTTTAGAGTACCCAGCCTTCTTGGAGTCCCTAGGTGTGGCACTGGAGGGTGCTCCTCCTGGGGACTCTGTTGTCCTACTGGGAGACCTGGAAGGGCGTGATTGGGAGGGACGGCCTCCCGGATCTGAACCCGAGCGGTGTTTTGTTATTGGGCTTTTGTGCAAACAACAGTTTGGCCATAATGAACACCATGTCAAAACATAAGAGTAGGGCTGCACGATTTTGCATAAAATGAGAATCACGATTTTTTTGCTTAGAATTGAGATCACGATTCTCTCACGATTTTCTTTTCCAGTATAAATATTTATTGCACTTATTAAATGCACATCAACTTCGTAACAGTTGAGACTGAACATAAAAACAATAAACAAACATAAAAACAACAAATGTCTCACGTTTTGTTGTTGCCGCAAAATGTTGTACTGCTTGAAATTCCGTCTCCACCGTTGCTCGACACTGCGTGTATAGAGCAGGTAGTGCAACAATAGAAAAATAGTTGCGGGACGGCACTGTGTAGCGTTTGTCTAGGGTGTTGATCATTTTCCTAAATCCCTCGTTTTGCACAGTGTTGATGGGAGCCATATCTTTGGTCAGGTGATAAGTGATAGCCTCCGTAATTTCTTTGTGCCTGCGGGAGTTCGACGGGTATAGGGAAGCGCTGTATAAGGTTCCCGTTATTGATGTTTGGGTGGTTGACCGGAACGGATTTTCTCCTGTCACTTTCTCGTCATCCCTGACGTGCTCTCCGTTGTTTTTTCCCTGCTAATTTTAGCATCACACGGCACAGCTTCTGTATCACGTGGTATAAGGCTCCGCCCTTGTCATTTGTTGAGCAGGAAGAGTGAGTGCTTGTTTTCATGCAGATTACATCCCGAATCAAAATGCGGTACAATCGTCATCGTCTTTTTTTTTTTTTTTAATCGTTGTCATTTGGAAATAAGATTGCACATAAGTATGAATCGAGATCGCGATTTTCTAACGATTAATCGTGCAGCCCTACATAAGAGTGTCCATAAGTGCACGCGGCACCAGGACACTCTAGGCCACAGGTCGATGATCGATTTTGTAATCGTATCAACAGGCCTTAGGCCATATGTTTTGGACACTCGGGTAAAGAGAGGGGCTGAGCGGTCGACTGATCACCACCTGGTGCACAACAAAATCTCCAGTGTTAAATTAACACTAGAGAGTGTCTATATGGGTCCACACCTCTGAGTGTTAAATACAACACTGTTGAGTGTTAAATTAACACTTTTGACAGTGTTATATGTTTAAAAGTAACCTAGTCAGTTTTGAAGATTAACAATGGCTAACCCTGAGCAGTGCTGATTTTCTAACACTGGAAAATAACTCAAAATGTTAGAAATATTCCAGTGTTAGAAAATCAGCACAGTGATTCCCATCCCTACTCATAAATGTTATCTGAAAATACATGTGACTGCTCACAGTTTAAAATTTCTCTAGCCACAAAGCCTATTAATAGTGCAAACATGTCATTCCATTGACACTACGTGAATTTCAGTATTTTGAAAGGGGTTAAAGGATTTTTTTTTTTAAATTACTTCAAAAAGTACCCATCTGCCACAGCTCGAAGTGTCCAGATACTTTTCAGAGCCACTAACTCAGAATGTTTCTCAGAGCTTTTGTTTTTAATTACCACTTCTCCAAGATGCGTTGTGTTCATTAAGCCATCTACAATTGAAAGTAAAAAAAAAATAGTATAAACATATACATAGTATATACTATAGATAAGAATTGCAAAGAGCTCAAAGTCACTTAGCGTTTACAATACCAGTGCAGTGGGCTTGTGAGCTACAAGAAAAAACAACCAGACAGTGATTTTCATGGACATAATACAGAAACCATTGGAAACAGTTGCAGAAAAGGTTAAAGCATGTCTTACCTGCTGGTAACAGAATTTACTGGAACTATTAAAAAAAAAAGAAAACATAAAAGTAATTGCTGATCAAACAACTTTCATGATCCATAAGGAAATATTGGAGAAAAGAAATACTAAAGTAAAACTAAACAAACCAGTTCTGATCAGTAGACACAGAAGCTTAAGTTTTAAGTCACATGACATGAGATGTAATTTAGGCTTGAGATATTTACTTTGGAATTATAATGCTACAACACGCAAAACTATGAGCTTCCATGCCCAATCCAATTTTCCATCTGACTCGACTGCACATGATATCATAGCTATATTAAATTGAGAAAATAAATGAAGCAGATAAAATGCTCACATATATTTATTTATTTATTTATTTATTATTTCTATGCAAATGTCTATGCAAATCCTGAAAATGAACTAGAATTTTTTTTGTAAAAATAAAAGTGGAAAAACCTTGATACAATTTGCATTTAAAATAATTTTGTCTAATTCTCAATTTAAATAAAAAGTGTATTTGAAGATCATTAAAAGATAAATAAAAATTTACAGCATTTCTCACCAGTTCTTTTCAGATTCCTCACAAGTACACATCCCAGTAAGACAACACCCACAGCAACTCCACAACCAGTTGAAACCACCAGTTTCCATATCAGTAAATCTGTTTTGCAGCACAAGAGGTCATAAACAAGAAAATCTTACTTTTTCAGTTGCACAAAACTAAGACTGAGACAGTGAAACCAATCATTAACAAATTGTTTACCATAGATAATGGAGTAACCATTTCTAAGATGATAATTTAAAATGTTGGTTACATTTTGAGATTTGTTTTTTCAAAATAACATACCATCACATAGAGATGTATTTTTATTTGTAAATTTGGAGTTTGAAAACAAAGATAGACTTATACCTGTTATTTTTATGAGATTATATAACATGTATCCTATGCAGTGGTGGGCAAGTTACTTTGAAAAGTAATTAATTATAGTTACTAGTTACTTCTTACTTCTTACAATATTCTAAAAGTAATTAATTACTTGAAAAGTAACTATTGCTTTACTTTAAAAAAAATGTTTAACCCTCTGGGGTCCAGGGTATACTTGGCCATTTTTAACTACTTTTGATTTGAACTCTACATTTCACCTTTAAAAACTATTTGGTCTCATTCTTTTCAGCACAACCTCACGTGTCTAAATTTACAGTCATGTTTTCATTTTGACATACTGTATTAACACAATTGATCTAAAATCAGACACAAAACATAAAATCAGAGTAGAAAAAGTTATATTTTTAACTGTAGCAACCACACATATGTTTAATGAATCATATTTCATAACTTGTCAATTTTAAAATCCTATGCACAAGTTTTGCAAACAATAAAGTTATTTGCATCCATTTACCTTTTACCTTGATTTTTTTAAATAACCATTTCAAACTATTTACAGAACAATCAGCTGTTCTGCATTCAATAAGATGCCACACAAATTATTTGTACCACTCCAAAACAATAATTTCTGTCCACTATAAAGGAGAACATCACAGCCTGATACCTGCAGGTCTGACAGCAGCAGGTGTATCACTCCTTTTTCTACCTGGAGACAGCAGTCGCCTCATTGTTCTGACACACAACACAAAACACTACACACTAACTACACAAGACAACACATTAATTACACACTCCAAACACGCTAAAAGTTACAAATCTCTCACATCTCAAAACTCGTTTTCTCTCTCTATCTGCTCTTTCCTGCTCTCTCTCTCTCCCTCTCTCTAGCCGTCACTCCTAAAACACTCCTAAAACGCCCTCTGTTTGTTTGTTTGTTTTGCTCATAAGCAGAGAGTGCTTGCTAGCGCTGTCCTTAGACAGTAAACGTGATGAAACTATTGAGGAAAAAACGCTGCCTATATAATGTTTATCATGACTCTGGTTTTACATGGCCTAAATCTAAACTAAATCTTTGCATTTAGTTTTTATCTAAAGCTTACGCAGCATTATAACTTTTTTGGATTCTGAGTCATAAAACAAAGATAAATTCAGATCTGTCACTGTTTTGTAATTAGATAACATTTATGTGGCACCAGTATTTTAAAAACAGAGTAGTGGACAAACTTGAAACAAACAAAAAAAACCAACAACAACAAAGATAACAAAAATACCAAAAAAAAAAAAAGAAAAAAGAAATGTCACGCTGTCCCAGTAAAATATTTTAATGAAGGATACCTTTATCAACTGTCTCCCCAGATGATAGTGTACCAGGATTGAAGGTTGTGAAATCTGTGGTTCTTTTATCCTTGAGATTTGCTCCTAAATAAACATTTAAAAGTGAAATGTTATAGCACAAAATATCTGTGATGAGGATACTGCATAAATGTATAAATGAAAGAAAAGAAAGTCATTCACTTTGTACTGTATTCATTTGGTTGTGAATAAAATACAGGTGGATAAGATTAAAAAAAATCATTGCATTCTGGATTTATTTATATTTTTTTGTAAATTTGAAAACAGATAGGTTTATACCTGTTATTTTATGTGATTACATAACATGTGGAACAGTAGTGGACAAACTAGAAAATGATATTGCAGGCACACTGTAACAATGACATATGTTCATGATAGATACGTGTGTGAACTTTGTGCCCAGGTGTTTTTTTTACCAGGTCTGACAGTGGTTAAATCTGTGGTTCTTCCATCCTTTGAAGTTGTCCCTAAACACAATTTAAGACTGGAATATTACAGCAGGAAACATCTGTGATTAGCATACTGTGAATGAGGTGGAATAGAAAGTCCATTTCTACATCCTTGCATTTTCTTTTTATTTACATCTTGATACAGAATCAGAACTTCTGTAAATTTGGTTTTGTAAAACAAAGATTTAATTAGAACAGTTACTGTTGTGTAATTAAATAATATTTACTGTATGTGACACTAATGTTTTTTAAATTAGAATAGTGGACAAACTTAAAACACATTATGTTTTATGATGATGATGTTTTATCAGGAATGATGGTTGTTAAATCTGTCGTGCTTGCATCCTTTGGATTTTCCACTGAAGTCACATTTAAAACTGAAATGTTACGATACACAACATCTGCTGTTATGATATTGTATGAATATTTCAATTCCAATTTTATTTATAGAGCACCAAATTACAAAAACAGTTGCCTTAAGGCACTTTATATTTTAAGGTAGACCCTAAAATTATACAATATATAATGTGTTGTATATTGTATTATATAATGTATTATTGTATATGTCCAATATATAATAGGGTAGAATAGAAAATCACTTACTTTGTACTTTAATGGTGGACATGTTACTGTATGGAGATGTTAACTCTCCAGACCGTGCAGTGTAAGAACATTTCAGTTTAATTTCAGCAGGTGATCTGAGATGTGCCAACTCCAGCAGTTTGGTTGCTGTCAGTGTCGTTAGACAGGAAAACCTGTTGACTATTCCTCCACTCAAAGTGTAGAAATCACATTCAGGCACAGAAACAGATGGGGGAGTCTCACAGTTGAGTGTGACTGAGTCTGTCTCTGTGATCACCAGTGGATTAACGATGAGTTTAGGTGGAAGAGGAGCTGAAGAATTGAAGCATTAATTAACATTAGGATTATATCTGTGAACATGAGCAACATGCTAAAAGTATGTGTTACTTGTGTTGAGGCTGCATTAAGATGCCATCAGTAATCAGTGCTAAAGCCACTGACTTTGAATGATGATGCTGGAAAAGTTACTGTATGGAGAGTTTGGTGCTCCAGGCTGCGTTGTGTAAAAACAGTTCAGTTTAACAGTAGCAGGTGATTTGAGATTTGCCATCTTCAGCAGTTCGGTTGCTGTCAGTGTCGTTAAGCAGGGCAATTCTTTAACAGTTGCTCCAGTGGAAGAGTAGAAAGAACACTGAGACATAGGAACAGAGGATGGAGCCTCGCATTTCAGTGTGACTGAATCTGTTTCTGTGATCTCTGATCTGCTCACTGTCAGTTTAGGTTCAGGAAGAGCTGTAAAGTAAGAGAATAACATACATTTAGGCCCATTTATATTTGGACACAATCGTTGATTTTTACCAGTTTATTCCAATTTAGTTATATAATGGGCATAGAGCTGAGTCTGCACAAAATCTGTAGGTGTGTTGGGTATTTGAGGATATGCAGATTCCAAAAGGATGAAGCATTTCAGAGTTTCAGCTCCTTAACATGTGCTACCCTCTTTTTAAAGAAACTAAAAGTAACCGGACAATTGACTCAAAGGCTATTTCATGGGCAGGTGTGGGTAATTCCCCCGTTATGTCCTTATCAACTAAATAGATAAAAGGCCTGCAGTTGATTTGAGGTGTGGTGCTTGCATTTGGAAGATTTTGCTGTGAACAGACAAAATGCGGTTAAAGCAGCTCACCATGTGGGTAAAACAAGCCATCCTTAAGCTGTGCAGGGAAAAAAAACCCATCTGAGAAATTGCTACATTATTGTGAGTTGTAAAATTTAGTTTAGTACATCCCGAGAAAGTGAGAAAGCACTGGTAAACTCAGCAACACAAAAAGACCTGGCTATTCATGGAGGACAACGGTGGTAGATGATCACAGAAAAATTTCCATGGTGATGAGAAATCCCTTCACAACAGCCAACCAAGTGAAAAAACACTCTCCAGGAGGAAGGTGTATCGATGTCCAAGTCTAACATAAAGAGAAGAATGTATGAAAATAAATAGAGAGAAGTTCACTGTAAGGCGCCAGCCGCTAACAAGCTTCAAGAATAGGAAGGCTAGCTCATGATCCAAAGCATATCATATCATCTGTAAAAGACAGGCAGAGGCAGTGGGTTGGCTTGGCGTGCATGGCTGCAAGTGGAACTGAGACACTAGTGTTTATTGACGATGTGACACAGGACAGAAGCAGCAGATGATTTCTGGGGTGTTCAGAGACATAATGTCTGCTTAAATCCAGCTATATGCAGTAAAATTAATTGGGCGGCATTTCATAATACAGATGGACAATAACATACACCCAGAGCAACCCAGGAGTTTATTAAAGCACAGAAGTGGATTATTCTTGAATGGCCGAGTCAGTCACCTGACCTTTGTCCAACTGAGAATGCATTTCACTTGCTGGAGACTAAACTTTGGACAGAAAGACCCACAAACGAACAACAACTGAAGGCTGCTGCAAAAAAGGCCTGGCAGAGCATTAAAAAGGAGGAAACCCAGTATCTGCTGATGTCCATGAGTTCGACTACAGGCCGTTATGGACAGCAAAGAGTACCAAGTATTAGAAATTAACATCTTATTTTGAGTTATTAATTTAAATTGTTGTCCAATTGCTTTTGAGCCCCTGTTGTCTCTGCGCACCTATTTCTGGAGCGAACTGTATGTGTATGAATTATGTTAAATATCGATAAAAGTGACTGTCAAAAGCAATATCAAATTCATAGACTGACCTTTGATCTCACAGAAAGAATCTGTTGGAGAAACAATTAGTTAATAAATTAAATAGTTCCAATAGTAATATTACATTAGAAAGATTAAAAATTCAACTTTACATTTCTATTAAGTGTAAGTAGCAGTATTCACATTTAAACAATATATATGAGAGAAAGTTTAACTTACAGAGAAGGATGACAAACGATAGATGTCCAGTCATGATGAAATCGAGTCACAACTGAACTGGCAGAAATGCCTCCAGAGACTACATCTACCTGACTTTAACAAACACTCGTCTTTGACACGTCACACACATGTCAGGAAACCAAAGCAGCATCAATATAAAATTAAAGCTGCAAGCAGCGTTATGAGGGCCCTCGCACCCCCGGCACGTCGAGCCACTGCCAACACCTCAAACCGGCACGTCCGATGTGATGTCACATTGATGGATTTCATGCTTTTAATCACCAGCTAACATTTCATCTTATTCAACCAGGATTATAGTCATGCCACTAGGTGGCGCTCTAACCATTATTGACAAATAGCATAACAAACATTTCCAAGCTCGAGTCTCATCACGCCTGCGACCTTTGGGAGAGATTGGACATTGTGTTTTTTAGTGACAGCAGATTACTGCTTTTTGCGAGTGATTGAAACTCTACGTGCCGCCATGACCACCCCGTTTCCCTGAACGGAAAAAGCTTCGCAATTTAACATCACAAAGGTCTTTAGATTCTACACACTGAAGAATGCTTCAATATGATGAAATCCCTTGGAGGAGTTCGTCAAAGTATGAGGCCTGAAAAGGGGGGAAAATGTCATCAAAATTACACATTAATTTTAAAATGGCTGACTTCCTGTTGGATTTGGGATATTGCTCCAAGAGACTTTTTTGTACATCTTGATATCTTACACAAGCTTACCAAGTGTCAGACTCATAGATGAAACACAGAGCAGGGGCTGATGTTTTGAAATATTGTAGGGGGCGCTGTGGAGCCATTTTGCGCTATTCAAGGAAAATGGTTACAGAACAACAATGCCTTCATCCATTTGGAGGTGTGTGCCAAATTTCAAGCCTCTATAAACTTTCCAAGCCCCTCAAAAGCCACTTTATCTTTCATGATGAACCGCGTTGCCACCAGGGTGCGCCGTTCAGTTTAAAGTCACAATTTTTGCACTGAAGCATCACGAGGGACTGATGGTGATATTCACCGCTTTTGAGGTGGCCACGATGAACCTGTGAAAATCAGTACAACAAAGTTAAAGCCATGACATTTCCTGTTGCCACTAGGTGGCGCTGTCCGTATTTCCGACAATGGGCACATCAATCTGTTCAGGGCGGGTCTGACATCATGCCTGTAAAGTCTGGTACTGATCAGACTGGATTTCATTGAGTTATACTAATTTGTTTCTTCATGGCGTGACATCAAAGTTCGCCATGCTGCTGGGGTCACACCCTTTTGCAAAAAGTCACAGCTTTCACTGTAACCCAAGACCAACTCCTTAAGGCTTTCCTGGAGAAATTTGAGGCTGCAGATGTCACCCATCACTATACTGTACCCCAAAGTCTAAAACATGACATTTCCTGTTCCCACTAGGTGGCGCTGTCCTTCATGTCAAATATGGCAGTTGAAATATGTTCAGGGGTGGAGCCTTATCATATGTGTTCACTTTGGTCAAGGTCAGAAAATGTATGACAAAATGAGAGGCAATAAGATTTTCATGGCGAGTCATCGAAATTCGCCATGGCGCCACGGCCTCATAGTATTGTGAAAACTCAAAAGCTCCGCAATTTAACATGGCACAAGGGTGTAGTTGACACTGACCAAATATGAAGGTTATGAAATCAAACCCCAAGGAGGAGTTCGCAAAAGTTCGAGGCATGGAAATGGCAAAATTAGAGCCAAAATGTCACCTTCTCTTCCAAATGGCGGACTTCCTGTTGGGTTTGCGTCTATGGGCCCACAGACTTTTTTGTTCGTCTTGGCATGATACATATGTGTGCCAAATTTCATACATGTAGCTCAAACGATGTGGTCGTAGGGCTGCATTTAACAAGGCATAGGTGGCGCTCTAGAGCCATTTCCCAGTGCTCATATGTAAAACCATTAAAATACAAAATTTTTCACCAGACCTGGCATGTGTGCAAAATTTCATGAGTTTTTGAGCATGTTTAGGCCCTCAAAAAGGCCCTTGTTTCGCCTGAATAATAATAATAATAATAATAATAATAATAATAAGAAACGGAGCAGATACAATAGGGCCTTCGCACTCTCGGTGCTCGGGCCCTAATAACAGCTTCTGACTGGCCACAGAAACACATTCACATAGTCCTCTATAAACCCACAGCATGTTGTATTTTTAGATTGCATTTCATCAGTGCAGACCAACTGCTGCAAAATATCAGAACCAGTGAAATAAACTAAAAATATAAATGTCAGTCTCAGTTCAACATGAGTGTTACGATACTGCAATATAATATTGTCTGTGTGTTTTTAGCCAGATTAGCAAAAGTACTCACAACAAGTCCGTTAAAGGTGTTTTCCTGCTGGGTCAGTATGGTTCAAGTTAGTACAGCAGTACAGGTTGTGGTCGCAAATTTTGAAGCCATCCTGATAACCTTCTTCCACCAAGGATGTGGAGATCCAACCCTTTTAGATCCAATTAAAATCAAGACACTCAAAAAGATGCTCTGTAAAAGAGTAGAATTCTTGGAACAGAGTTTAATACACTGAATCATATGAACAGCAGGAAAAATACATACAGACATTTAGCAAGAGAATTACATAGCAGAAATCAAGCAAAGCAAATCCCTGGGGTGTACAGTAATGATGGGATTTCCGGCTCTTTTTAGAGAACTGGCTCTTTCGGCTCGGCTCACTAAAAAGAGCCGACTCTTTCGGATCCGAACCGGCTCTTCAGGTTGTTTTGTTGCTTTAATTAATTTATTATTAAGAATAATATAAAATTATGCACAAAAGGAATTACTAATGTAAAAAAAGTGGTTTTATTTATATATGTTTAAACATATTACACAATTGAAAGCATATGTGTATTAATACACATATGCTTTCAATTGTGTAATTTAAGTGATAAATACACAAACAATTGTTTGTGTATTTCTACTCAAGCACTCATATATATTCAAATAATTAAAAAAAAAAAGTTAATTTACCTGTTTCTACCACACACCAAATCCGGTCGTTGGTACTTGCTGGCTTGTGTAGCCTCCAGGTAACAAAAGCTCAACGCTGGGCGTAGCATTCTGGAGCACTTCTGTTGTGTTTTGTACGTGTTTTGGAGTTTTTACATACTTCTGAGTTTTTACGTGCTTCTGAGTTTTTACGTGTTTTGGAGTTTTTACGTGTTTTGTCTCTTGGGGCCACCGTAAATATACTTTTATTTATTCACTCCACATAAAATGTAATAAATAAATCATATAATACAAAAAACCAACTATTCACATTTCAACTTTTGACTATTTAAATTTTTAGCTTTTTCCTTTTAAACAAATTTAAAGTGAAACAACACAAAACACTGCAAACCACAACACAATTAAATATAAATTACAATATGAAAACAAAAAGAAGATGCATATTCTCTGTCATATGGGCCTGCATGAATAAACTTTCTGAATCCTTTATCATCTGCAACTGAAAATAGTTGTGGATGATTACTATACCTTTCTGATGTGACGTTGTTGTCCCTGGCTCTCTTTCTCTCTCCCTCCCGCTCTGTCCCTGTGCTACTGCAAGTGTAATTACCGCCCCTCCCCCCTCTGCCCAGCGCAAAACACAAGGCTCGCGTGAGGAGTGAAGCGGAAAAAAAGTGTGAGAGAGAGGGGTGAAAGAAAGAAAAAGAAAAACACGGCTTGCGATAAGGAGCCGGCTCGCGTCGTTCACGTCAAAGATCCGGCTCTAAGAGCCATTTCGTTCGTGACCGACACATCACTAGTGTACAGCCTTAAGCACAGAGAGTAGAGCAACGCAGAGTCGGACAGAGAGTAACAGCAGAGGGGGGAAAAGTGCTGGGGTGTCCTCTGGTCCCCTAATATATAGGGACCAGTATCCACGCCCCCTGCTGCTGGGTAACTTTCCCACCCGTCCAAACACAGCTGCAGGGGTCAGGTAGAGGCCAAGGTCTTGGCCAAAGGCCAGTCAGGACTCTGACTACCCCTTGCTCTAGCTTATCACAAAAGGTCATGACACGGTCAAACATCACACATTAATCCTAATTACTAAATCTTACACAGCAAGTGGCACATATAGTATGTGTGTGTGTGTGTCTATATCGTTTACAGTGTTACTGTTTTTGGTTGTGCTGCATTAAAGACGTTGAGTGTGTATTAGGGAAGGTTAGTTAGAGTAAATTATTCAGGAGAACTCTTCTCTTACATTAACTGCCCTGTTACTGTACCACCTTAATAAACCTCGGTGAAGCAAAATGTCTTGTGCTTAAGACTCTACATGAAAGTTAAAATATATATGTTCAGTGCACATAGACATATAGTGTATATAGTTACATAGTTATACATATCATACAAAAATCCACCACAAGGTCACATGACTCCTTCATCTTCATAAAGACATTTTCTCCTGCATAGTAGTTACAGAAGTAAGTAGTGTGAAGGTATTTGTGAGGGGATCCCAACCACCACACAATTACATCACTTCTTATTTTAAGCAAAGCAGAATGCTGAGAACTTAAGATAAAATCAATTCAAGCTTTATAATATGGTAATACTATCCTATAATGCTAAAACATCAGCCACTATTTACCTCATTATCGTGAGGTTATTAGCTGATTTTTGGTCAGTATTATCCAGTCAAATCAGTATATTATTACTCACCTGTAACCATTAACATTATATTACTCGAAAATTCCCAAATTCCCAATTTCTATATTATTGCCTTCTTGGTTCTACCATCTTACCCCACTTTTACCTCATTATTACTGAGCTGTAACAGAAAGTGCTACAATAGTTTAATAACACACAAGTTCTTCCATTGTTAAGCTGTTTGTTTATTTCCATGAAATCAAATGTGTCTTACTGTTTATTAGTGAAAAATGAAAAAAAAATTATGGTCCTTTCTGCAAGCATTTGAGCAAGATATTTTGAAACAGCTGATAACTACAGACACATACAGGTCAATATTTAATGTCCCAATCTGACTTTTTAACATTCACAGTCATAAGACTTTATAAAATTGTGGGCCCCATGCACTCTTGTATAAAAGGGCTTCAATCTCTTCTGTGCAGTAGCTGGAAACTCAAACTGAAAGCAGCTGACTTGTTTACAGGCCTTTTTGTATTTCTTTACATTGGTTTCTGTTTTCCACTTTTATGTGGTTATTCTATGGACTTGTTTTGCATTTCTTCACAGTAATTTTTGGTCCATGTTTCTCTGTTTCCTAAACTCTTACGGTGTGTTCACATAGACGCGAACAAAAACGCACCAGACGCCCCTAATTTGACGCGTGCACATTCGCACCTCGACGCGTGTCCAACACAAATCAATCGCGCATCAAAATATGCAATTTTGACGCACGTGAACTGGAAATGTGGGAGGAAGTTGTGCCAGATGGTATCTTTGCAAGATGGCAGCTGTCGAGCTAGCACTTGAAGAGAGAGTCTCCGTTCTATATTTACTGTGGAGAGCAGAGCAGCGGCGTTAAGGACGTCCTTGCCGTACCTAGGTTCATCAGCAGTTTGGTGAGTTTCACCACTTGCTCCAGGAGTTGCGCATGGATGATTTCAGCGGTACCACCGTCTTTCACTCACCCAGTTTGAGGACCTGCTGTCCCGCGTTGGTCCCAGAATCGCCCGCTTAGTCACCAACTATGGGCTCAAAATGTGGTCATAAATACTTTGTACTTGTAAAAAAGATTTGTATGTGTAAAAAAGATTTGTGTGTGCGTAAAAAAGATTTGTATGTGTAAAAAGAATTTGTGTGTGCGTAAAAAAGATTTGTATGTGTAAAAAAGATTTGTGTGTGCGTAAAAAAGATTTGTGTGTGGACTTAGAAAAAAACCCCTGCAAGTTACAAGTACGGATTTTTGACCCTATTTTTCTTCCCTTCATCTGATTGGTCAATGGCATGTCAATCACAAATGTAACAATCCAATCAGAGAGCAGATGGGTTTGGCTGTCGGAGGGGCGCTTTTTTGAACTGCAGGTCTTTGAAGGGAATAAATGCCCTTTTACATGCCAACCCAGCGTTTTCCTTCATCACCACGAAGGAAAGCAGTCTGTGGTCGTCCGAGTTTGGTGATTTTTATGTCACAGGTCTACGTGTTTAATACAGGGACTTCCACAGCCTTTTCAACAGCGCTGCGGACCGCGGGGTGGGGGCGGGCAGTGTTTTGGAAATGACAGTCTTCATTACAAAGCTTTCTTCGTTATGAATTAGCATACATGTTTTTATTGAACATTTGAAGAACTAGCAAAAAAAACAAACTCTTGTAGAGGACATAAAGTCAGAGCTAGAAAAGACAAGGAGCAGGTGCATCTAGTACAGGTAGAGCTGCTGCAAAAACCCACAGAGCTCAGCAGCCAGCGTAACAAATTCTGGATCCTTTGCTTTTAGTTAGCAGTTAGCATTAGCAGCGTATCCTGCATCTGATGTGAAAGGACTTTTATGCTGCGCACTGTGACTCACAGCAATGGTCCTGGGTCATCCCTGACTTTGTGTTAAACTAATCCTAAAGTAATAATGTTATTTCTAACCACTGATATACCACAACTTTTTCCTTTCAACAGCTACTGAAAGTTAGGGGACCTAGCTGCTATCGGATATTTATATAGCGATCCTCCAGCTTCAAACGGTATCACCCTTCAGTTCAAAAAAGCGCCCCTCCGACAGCCAAACCCATCTGCTCTCTGATTGGATTGTTACATTTGTGATTGACATGACATTGACCAATCAGATGAAGGGAAGAAAAATAGGGTCAAAAATCCGTACTTGTAACTTGCAGGGGTTTTTTTTCTAAGTCCACACACAAATCTTTTTTACACATACAAATCTTTTTTACGCACACACAAATCTTTTTTACACATACAAATCTTTTTTACGCACACACAAATCTTTTTTACACATACAAATCTTTTTTACAAGTACAAAATATTTATGACCACATTTTGAGCCCATAACCAACAACAGGCGCTCAAGCCCACCTGCAGAGCGCCAGTCCATCTGGCTGAGGTTAGTAAAAGTGTTTAATACGGTAGTCCTTTATTGATACCTGTGCTAATATATGCTAAACTATCATTTATAGACTGCTAACATGGATGTGGTATGCTAACAGTGAATGCCGTCGGTGTTTACTGATAGCAAACTGTGGTATGGAGACGACTGTGTATAATATTTCTAATGATACTCAAAAGGTCTCATCAAGTCCCGATTTAATTCGATTTATGCTGTTATCAGTGTTTGCAATGATAGCATGGCTGTGTTGTCATATCAGTGTATGCTCTCGGTGTTTGCTGATATCAAACTGTGGTATGAGGACCACTGTGGGTTAATCTTTGTAGTGATACTCACTCCTTTTTTATTTAGACCTGGTTTACTTCTGGTATAGTTGAATATATCCCCTCAGACTGTTTTATATTATATCTAATATATATTATGTAATTATCCCTATAATTACAAAATGTTTTAGGTAAGATTTATGTTTTGTAATTTAAATCTGACATCACAAAATTTTGGATTTTGAATAATGTATTTTGTAACTGCAGCACACATAATACTAATTTTGAACAATTTTGTCCAGGTTCCTTGTCACCGGGGACTCCTTCAGGACCATCGCATACAGTTTCAGAGTCGGTGTGTCCACGGTGTGCCAGATCACCCCCAGGTAGCGACGGCCATCTGGGACTGTCTAGTGGACGACTTCATGGCTGTGCCTTCACCTGGAGACTGGCGGTCCATCACAGAGGGATTCCAGGAGCGCTGGAACTTCCCTCTCTGCTGTGGAGCTCTGGATGGGAAGCACGTCCAGACAAAGGCACCCATATATCATATAGAAGACACACACATTGATATACACTAAATATTTATTCCATTTCTTTTTTGTGGTGCCCAAATTTATGCACCTGCTTCATTTTGTTTAAACAATTATTGCACACTTTTTGTAAATCCAGTAAACTTCTTTTCACTTCTCAAATATCATTGTGTGTGTCTCCTATATGATATATTTAACTGACATTTTTTATTGTAACAACCAACGATTTATACAGGAAAATAATGGCTGTTAATTAGGTTGCCCAAACTTTTGCATCCCACTGTATTAGTATATTTTGTCATTAGCATAATATGAAATAAATTCGTGTGCCAACATTTGCTGTGTAGTAGAACTGAGACATTAGTCATTATAAACATTTATTTGAAATAATATTAAAATTCTCACACACAAAAACATTAAACGTAAATATATAAAATATAAGTATTTACAGAGAGACAGGAATAAAAAGGACCCAGCTGCTCTCCAGAGCAGGAACAAGGCTGAGGAGGAAATGCTCCATTGGAGACTGGTGTGGCCTCTTCAGGGACACCAGGATGGCCAGCTCGGCCTGGGGCTTGGTCACTCAGGCACAGCTGACTGCCGGTGGAGCTCACGGGCGCGCCACTGCAACTCCCCCTGGCTTCTGCTACGCGGCTGCTGAGTGAGCCCTCATCTGGGATTCTCCTCAGCTCTTTCTGGGACAGTGGCGCGGCTGCCCCTCTGTTGGTCTTCCTTGGTCTCTTGTGATCTGGGGGCCTCTGGATGTCTGGAGTTTTGATCTCCTCCATACCTGCTTCATGCCCTGGAGGACGGGGCTGTGGCCCCCCCACACCCTCTAGCAGGTCATTACATGAAGGAACCTTTTAAAAAAACAAGCGCGTCCATGCTCACAGGTGTACACACGGGTGATCACACCCACAAATCAAATCAAATCAAATCACTTTTATTGTCACATCACATGTGCAGGTACATTGGTACAGCACATGTGAGTGAAATTCTTGTGTGCGAGCTTCACAAGCAACAGAGTTGTGCAAAATACAATAATGTAAACAAGCAAAATGCAAGAATGGCTACATCTGAAACTAATAAATATATGTACAATATATAATAGTATATGCATTTCTGGATGTGTATACTAAATATTTTTCTACGTGTGTGTGTGTGTACACATATTTTACAAATTAAATAGAGTAAACAATAAGTAGAATATTTAAAATAAATAAAATAAAATATACAGAGTGAGACATGTGCAAAACAGTGGCATTACTGTACAGTATGGAGTGCATAATGTTAAAGTTCCAGTAGTGAACCTGAGGTGTCTATGAAGTGTTCAGCAGTCTGATGGCCTGGTGGAAGAAGCTGTCTCTCAGTCTGCTGGTACGGGACCGGATGCTGCAGAACCTCCTTCCTGATGGAAGTAGTCTGAACAGTTTATGGCTGGGGTGACTAGAGTCCTTGATGATCCTCCCCGCTTTCCTCAGGCACCGCTTCCTGTAGATGTCTTGGAGGGAGGGAAGCTCACCTCCAATTATCCGTTCACCCTTTTTCACCCTACACCCTTTTTGGCTCCTACCTCAAAGCACACTGTGTTCTGTTGATCTTATGTGCTGCACAATAATGTTTAATATTTAGTATTTACTGTCATATTCCCATATATCATTGTGATGTTGTTTATTCTATTACTCTTGTTCTCTTCTGCTTGTTTTCTTTTTTCTTTCTCAACAGGTGATCCAGCTGATCGATAGATGCATTTTTTTTCCTGCCCATTCTGTTGGTTTTTGTTTTTTGCCCTTCTCCCCCGTCCCTCTTCTCAGCTGTTTCTCTTTCCCTCTTTCTTTCTCCCCTTCTTTCCTCCAGTGAAGTCTGTCCTGTATTCAGCAAGTGAAAATAAAATAAACAATAAAAGATGAATCAAATGGACCATTAAAAAAAAAAAAAAAGGATGGCCAGCTCCACCACCGATGGACCGTCCTGGGACCCGTCCCTCATCTGCCTCGGAGCTGTCCTCCTCTGTGGGCCTGTAAAACACAGCACAAAACACAAAGACATGAGAAGGCTGCTACTAGATTTTCATTTTCAACATTGAAAAAAACAAAACAGGATATAATCAGATTGGTTGTAGATATTTAGTAAAGGTGATCACAAGGGAATCCCACCGAGTACAAAGCTATCAGTGCTTGCTGTACATCTGATACTACAATTGCACACCTGTGGGTGCAGCAGCAGGAGCTCAGGGACTGGGGAGCCAGGAGAAGCAACAGGGGATGCTCTGCTGCAGAATCAGTTGGTTCTATCGAGATGATATTAAATGTTAACAGGTTGAATACAATAATCATAGTGAAATTATATACAGTGGTCCCTCATTTATTGCAGCAGGGGTTCTCAGAATAACTAGCCCCTCGCCACACACTTCATACACTTTTTTTCCCCACACACATGAACATTACTCACAGTTCTCACAAGTTGATTCTGAAAGTACAAACCTTTGTAGATTGCAAAACGTAAAAGTATTATTATGCAGCGTTTTGTCTTCATCTGCCTGCCACTTTCGTGTGCCTTTTTCCCTCGCGGTGCAGGTGTCTATTTCTGAATGAAGGTCATAGTTATGGGTGTTTTTGTGCTGTTTTTCTATTGGACGTGATGGTTATAAAAAACCATATTATAAAAAATGATAAATTTGTGCAGGAGACACGACATGGAGGAGATTTGTCAATCAGGCTGCAGAATGCAATGCTGTACTGCAATAAAAAATCTGCGAAAAAGCGAGGCAGTGACGGATGAACAACGGGACCACTGTGTGCTGTTTATTAATAAACAATAAAATATATTCCTATATGACAACAAGCATAAAAGCAGAACGGTATTTGTACATCAGTGGGAAAATAGCGATGGCTTGCTAGCTTTTGTGCGACTTCCCCAGGTCAGTGACAAATTTCACAAGAGAAATGAATGAACTTACCAGGTTGCCCGATCTCTTCACATATCTTCCTCCAAGCTCGGTCCTTTATATTCCTGTCTCGGTACAGAAAGCAGCTGGTGTCATACAGCTGCTACGGCGTTGATTAGCCTTTCCTCCATATTGAATGAAGTATGAAGGGCTTTGGCTGGATCTGCCCCTTTGAGAGCCACGTCACCAGGCTCCTGATTGGTTGTCACGGTGCGATTTGACGCTGGAGTTCAGATTTTTCCAACTCGAGCAGTTGACGCGATACAAAAACTGACGTGCGTGGTTTTATTCGCGAGTCAAACGCGCCAGACGCGGTACACTGACGCGCGTTTCTCGCGTTTTTGCGACGCAAATCTGCTTCCGAATTTTCACGGGAATGCAATCGCGTGTCATCGTGCTTTACCATTGACTTTACATGTAAACCTGACGCTTTGTTCACATCTATCGCGTTCGGTGTGAACACACCGTGATTGGTTGTCGCGGCGCGAATTGACGCTGGAGTTGCACAAAATGCAACACAAAAACTGCTGCAAATCTGCTTCCGATTTGACTTTACATGTAAACCTGACGCTCTGGTCGCGTTCGGTGTGAACACACCGTTAGACCAAATACCGTTGCTGTTAATTTTACTCTCTGCAGTGTTTAAATGCTTACATATACACACACAGTTATTGTCCCTCCAAACATAGGACTCAGTTCTGTTTCTATGCGCCATCTTTGTTCACGCTTTCCCACTCAGGCTTCTAGACTTCTGATTGGCCAACATTTCTACACGGTTAGGAATATATTGCCACCCGTTGCTTTGGCATGTTCCTTTTCCCTTCATTTTTGGCTTTTATGTGTGGACGGGAGTTTTTTAAAAAACGAAAACGGAAAATCTCAGTTTTCAAAAACACCTGAGTATGTGTGGAATGTAGCCAAAATGTCATTTTCAGAACTTTATTCTCAGAAAGACAGAAGTAAACATTAAGTGGCCACAGTAAGACACATGTCAAATGATAGACCTGCTGTGACACACTTTTTGAAACTCTCAATGTCAGTGTGTGACATTTAACGCACTGCAAACACCATGAGTAGAAGGACTAAACAATTTTGGCCTTTAATCAGTTCAGCATTTTTTAAAGTGTGAAACACATTCAAGTTACATTTAAATTTAACTAAAACAAAAACCTAGAAGTTGATTATTTTAAAAATTTGCTCACTGTTTTGGTTTGTAACATCCCAAATGATTCACATAATTTGGGGATCTACTGTATGTATTATGCAATATGTATTATAAAATAGAGTATTGAAAGCAGACTGGTACCCACTGGCTCATCACTTACCAGATGTCTTCCCCTTAACTTACACTTCAAACTATACTGTTATATAGTATGCATAACAACAGCGACTCAGTAGTGATGACAATACAACTTAGCAAGTTTAGCTTCCCAAGAATGAACATAACAGATGAAATAACTTGTTTCTAAACAAATCTGTGATAGAAATGCACTAACTAAACTTGTAAACATGTTGTCTCACTAATACTCACAAGCAATAACTTTCCAAGGCTTAAAGGTTTTAAAAGGCATCTAAGCCAACGCACAACATATCTGCAGGCTAACAAGCAGCCAGCTTCCTGTTTCGTCCACCAACAGGAACATAAAAAACTCCACTAAAATATATGCTTTTGAGTAATCCCACTATGACCAGCAGAGGGTGCTGAAGAGAAAGAACCTATGCATGTCATAACACTCCATGTGTGGTATTGGAAAATACCACTATAAATCAACTGAAACATCATGGACTACAAGATTTTACAGATTATATCTGAACACAATGTTCACCATCACCAAATATATGATACTCAGTCCTTTGGGGACATCGGTAGAACTGTGCTGCAGAGGGTGCTGAAGAGAAAAAACCTCTGAGAACCTCATGGGCTGGAGTTTGTCATGTGAGATGGATGCAGGTGTTAGCAGATTCATTGTGCATGCACACTGTAGCTAAGCCTCTGGGTTGGGATTTGGGTAGAGTGCTATAGGTAGATTACAGGTAAGTGGACCAGATGCAGTCCTTACAACACATTCAGATTAATGTCTGAGAAATCACTTAATTGACAAATTTTAACCAGCTGATTCACTTTCATTTTTCATCCTGCTGTATATGTTGGCATTTAACCAAATTCCACAGTGCTCAAGGCTTTTAAATCAGCTCAGATTTTTTAAAAGAAATGCTTTTAACTTTTTGAAATCAGGATGTAGCCATGTGTTTCTGAGCTGAGTATGCTTTAATCTGTCCTGTTTGTTTTGTTAAAGCTTTATTTTATTTTATCTTATTTTATTTTTAGGGGTCTGCTTGTCTTTCTGTAGATGCCACCAGAGGCGGAGCCAGACATTTGAAACACCCGGGGCTTAGCCCTAAAGGGTAGTATGCATGCATGTGGAATTCTTTTTTTTTTTTTTTTTTTTGGGGGGGGGGGGGGGGGGGGGGGAGTTAGAAATGACTGAAAGATTAATTGGCTCTGTTTTGAGTTTTGTTCAAAAAAGAATGACTTCATATAGGGAAAAATATATATCACATGTGCAGGACACCTTAAACTAGTTTTTTAATTAAGCAGCAAGGCAGAACAAAGTCGGGGCTGTATCAAGACACGAGGACTAAACCCCAATTCAACCAGACCCAGAACTGATCCTGAATTAAAACAGGACTACAACAGTTCAAAATCAGGACTACTGAGGACTTAACCAAGACAGAACCAGAATCAGAACTAGATGATAGTAGCACTAAAAATCATCATATACCTGCACTACACTTGTTTTTTTTTTTAATTCTAAGCAAAGTACACTATTTAGATTGAGAAAAGTTTATATAATTATTTAGCCTTGTTGTGCAAAAAAGCCTGCACAACTTAAATGTAGAATTTGAAAAATAGCAAACCTAAAAAGAAACACTAGGTACGAGATACATGAGTACCTATGATACGGTGATACTTTTGGTAAACAGTATCACTCTTTATTCTGACATTTAACTAATTCAAAAGATGTTTCAATATTTATCTAAAACAAAAGTTTACTCTAAATTGATGTTGTACAGTAAAAATGTTTTCTCCCTAAAGTGTATGTAAATATCTGGTTACAAATGTGAATATCCTGCTGTGTACTGAAATCCCTCTTGTTTTGCATAGAAATATACTGAACAACATACAAAGCATAATATATAAAATAACATTTACCTGAGTTTTTTCTTTGAAAGAAGCCTCTAATGTCCATTCTTATATTTCAGTACATGACTGAAACCGAATTAGTCGGGGAGGGTAAGAACTGAAAATATGAAATAAACACACGTAAGCTAAGACTCTCTAAAAAAAATAGCATTTGTTCGGCTTTTCATTTCGCCATTTGTTGATTCACTTGAAGAGCAAGTAACGTAATATTGGTCAAGTGATCAGTTTGATATCAATCTTTCGTGATGCACCGTCATATTTACATTATTTGTATGGTACGAATGATTTGCTTTGGTACCTGGTCAAACTTAAGCTCTCCTTAGTATGGCTGGCTTTCTCCAACAACGCACTCACAGGCAGCAGCTGCCCCGCCCCCTCGCTCAGTCGCTTAGTGCCTGAGCTCGGATCATACCAATATCAGGGGGGATTCACGCACAGTCGTAAATTCCCACAGTGTGCACTATGTGCTTCGAATATTGCTTGCACTTTTTGTTTTATACAGTTGTCAGCCAGGCATCTAACTATGAAAAAATTACACTCCAAAAGACCCCGGGCTTCTGACAAAACAACCCGGGCTTAAGCCCAGTAAGCCACCCCCATGCTCCGCCCCTGGATGTCACCACCCAGAATTGTTCAAACCACTTATCAGGAGTGTAACTAAGCATTTTTACTAAAGTGACAAGTAAGCATTTCATGCTGATCAGTCTGAGATGTGATCTCATATGACATTTGTCAAAGCTCGGTTTAAGTTCCTTCATACATTTTGTACCCACAGATCTTAGTATGGAATGGACCCTACTTTTGCATGATTGGTAATCTTTTTGTGGATATTATATAATGATTTAATACACTTACCTCCATGTTAAAAGTTCCAACTTTTATTTGTGCTTTTGTCAAGTATATTATTAGTATAAGTATACAAACAGACTGACAGGTAGCAAAGCTAAAGAGAGATCACCTGTGAAACTCAAAAAGCTTTGACAATGTGCACAGTAGCTCCTCCTAACTGCTGTTCAAACCGTGTTATTGTGATGTTCAGAAGAAAGTTTGTCTTAAATGTGCTAAAATAGGCTGTGGCTGAACTGAGGAGTTTAACCAAGGCCTGTTTTAAATAACTTCCAACAATGAAAAGATGGAGATTAAAGAGAGGTAAAAATATCATCTTTAAATTAAACGTTATTAAGTCAAAGCTGACACATTCTCATGTATTCTTTATTCTATTTGTGTTTTTTTTTTCTATGTTTCTTATAGGACAGCTGGAAACACGACCCAAATACAGGAGATCTGTTTTCTTTTTCAAACTAGAGAAAGAGTGGAAACAGACAAACTGACATCAGATAAAGGCAGTGGCAATTTCAGTGAAATTTGAAAATCAGAGTATTTAACAACAGGAATAAAGGAAAATGAAACTCACCAGTGTTGCAGTCATAGGTGACAGTACTGTACGTGTCACTATTACCACCCTGTAAAATCATTTAATAAGAATTGCCTCAGAAGTCCAAGACAAATGAGGGAAGCTGGATAGGCAGTCATTTGTTCATGTTTTACTACCATAAAATAATAAAACCTGAATATGAAATCAAATTGAAATGAAAGGTGAAAATGTATTAACTGGACTTTTTAAATGCTTACCAGTCCAGCACTGATTAAGCAGAAAAGGCAACACAAGCAGAAAGGCATCCACTATCAGCACTGCGCCGATCATCCACATCCTTTTTTCTGCTTCAAGAGAGGTCATGTCACAGGTTCAAATTATCAACAAGGCAAATGAAAATTGTGAGGATGTTGTGACACAAAATGCTGGGTCTTAAACACAGATCTGCATTTACTCACCAGAATCTCTGAAATTCACAAAGCTGTGACTACAAAATCATCCTTTTTTACATTTGGCTTTTAACTGTCACTTAAAATAAGCACATTAAGTATTTTCTAAATTAGTTTCGTATCAGCTCCCAATACAGGTATATTTTTGAGATTGTGTTAAATTAGTTAAATCAGTTTGTTTATAACACCTAAATACACAATAGTATAACAAGAGAATTATTTGTTCCACTCTTTTTTTTTGTAGTATCAGCTTACCTTGCTTACTGTGTAAGCTGATAATGTAAAAGCAACTACATGAGTGGTAAGATAAGTGTATTCAGGTAAATGCTTGTTTCAATTAACAATTGACCCTTTTATTCACTTGTAAAACTCTCATCTGTAGTAGCATCTCTGCTTAAATTCATCAGGATACAAGCAACAGAGGTCAAAGTACTTTCAGATCCTTTCAGAATCGATGTACAGATAGTCAGACTTGATGGATCTAAAAAATAAATAAAAACTTCAAACAACCTGGATGAAAGAGCTGATGATAGAAAACAAAAAGCATTCAGACACAGAAACAAATGAAGGAGTGTGACAGTTGACTGTGACTGAGTCTTTTTGGTGATCACCCATAGATTCACTGCCAGTTCACAGCAAAAAGGTAAAACATTTGTTTAACTAAATAACTGAATGTCACATTAATTTTGTGTGAATCAAACAAACTAGCTGCAGTAACACAATTCATAGGGATGTGCCATGACACACCTTTGAAAACACAAAAATATTAAAATATAATGCATTTAAATAAACTCTGACACACACATGTTCCTTCATAATCCCATAATCCCTTTGATTTTTTGTGTGTGTAAGAGGCTCTTATTCACTAAAATGGCAGAACTTGGAACATAATATATGATCCTGAAAGAATAAACAACAAGAAAAGCAGAATGATCACTTAGTTTGTATACTGATGAAGGATATGTTACTGTGAGGTGTCTGACAGTTCACTGTGACTCTGTTTCTATGATCATCTGTGGATTCACTGTCAGTTCAGGCCGAGGAGCTAAAAATGTAAACATTTCTCAAGTTAAATGAACAAATGTTTAATTTCTTTCTTTCAATCTAATAATAGAAACCTCTCTCAGAGTTTTAGTTTTTAAATGATCAAATATTTTTTTTCTTATACCTCCCTCAAAACCCAAATTGATAGAAACCTGTTTTTTTTTTTGTATTGATACCATAGCTAAACATCCTTGTATTAGTGCACTTCAGCAGTATTTACTCACTTTGTATGGTGAAACCTGACATGTTGCTCACTGGAGATTTATGTTTAAAAATGTAATAACAGGTCATCTCAACTGTAGCAGGTAAACTTTGACGTGTCCATGACAGAAATTCAGACCCTGTCAGAGTCTGCAGACAAGGAGCTGATTTGACAGTTTTATCTCCTGAAATGATGAAATAACACTGAGACACAGGAACAGATGATGGAGTCTGACAGTTCACTGTGACTGAGTCTGTGTCTGTGATCATCAGCAGGCTCACTGTCGGTTTAGGTGGATGAAGATCTGAAAAAATAGAGTATATGTTATATTATTTAAATAGATTTATATCTATATTATTAATTTTAAATTTATTTTTATAATGGAAGCATAAGCTGTGAAATGAACCTCATAAGCATTAGTGAAACATATTATAAACTGTTCATGGTACTTTCGTCACTCACTCTTTATGGTGACGGTGGATGACTTGCTGTCAGGAGATGCATGTTTAAAAGTATAAACCTGTAAAGTGTAAGAACATCTCACTTCAACTTCAGCAGGTAAACTTTTCTGTGCAATCGTCAGCAGTTTTTGGCTTGCAATGTAGAAATCACACTGAGACACAGAAACAGATGATGGAGTCTGACAGCTCAGTGTGACTGAGTCTGTCTCTGTGATCAGAGGTGGATTCACACTCAGTACAGGTGGAACACTGGCTGAAATTTCATACAGTTGTGGTTTTAAATAGTTAATAGTTGCACAAAAAGTATTCATGATGAGCAAAGCTGAGTTACTGTAGAGAAGCTACAAAAAATAAAAATAAAAACATACCACACATTTATTAAAACATGAAAAATAAGACTGACCTTGTGCTTTGATTTCATGAAAAGAATCTGAAGAAGAAAAGGAGAAAAAACAAAATAAATTCAACAAAAAAAATATAAACTATTAAAATTCTGATGTAAACAAGAGAAACATGCTAACAGTCATTATAAGTGAGGCTATGTTAAGTAATAGCTGACGTGAACATCGAATGAACCTGATAAGAAGTTTAACTTACACATGAGCAGTGTCGGTCCTAGCCCGTTTGGCGCCCTGGGCGAGCACTCCCTCTGGCGTTTGTTTCTGGGATTTCACACAACCCAGGATTCAAATCATGAATACATAATGGGCTTGGATTTACAACATTATGAATGAAATGTGCTCTATTTGGAAGCAGCCGCCCCCCTCCCCTTTCGACGGGTTGTGTGTGAGACTTTAAATCATCAAACTGTAAATTTTAAATTGTTATTGATCCCTTTACTCCTGTCTGTATCATGATGTCTGGTGTTTTCGTGTTTTTTGTTTTGTTTTTATTTTGTTTTATTTTGAGAGTTGGTTATTAGATGCTGCTCCAGCCAGCCAGATAATCCCCCGCCGCCCCGCCCCTTACTCCCAGCAAATGGGCGATAGAAAACCGATCGGTGCCTGTGCCATTCCCACTATGCGCTGGCATGATGTTGGGGCAGCATGAGTACGAGCAAATTTTTTTTTTTTTGCTGATGCCCGTGATGGCGCCCCCACCACAATGCCGCCCCGGGCAACCGCCCGTGTCGCCCGTATCAAAAACCGCTACTGCACATGAGAAGCAGGTACACTAGCAGCAGGAGATCAGCCATGATTAAAAGATGATGTGAATGTGCAGAACAGACTACAACAGTCTGTCTAACTGCTCTGACTCTCATCTACATTAAATGTTAACTTTAGAACTTGTTTTCAGGAAAACCACAGTTTTCAAAGTGTCACACTAACTGGCCACAGTAAGACACACGTCACATACTGTAAAACTGCAATGATACACTTTTCAAACCCTCACACATATAACTAGAATATATTTAGTCAACCACAGTATTAGTACAGAACAGTTAAAGTGTTTTTTGGTCATTTGTGTGGCTTTGCTATTGTGTTCTTAGAGGCCCTTATTCACTAGTGTTAGATTTGTATTGTTGATTGTCATTTATGCTTAGAAATATCTACTCATATATGCTTAGAGTTTTATAATTAGTTGTAGATTGATAGAGGTTTGATCCATAGTAGTCTGTGGAGACTCTGTGCCTCCCAGAGTGTTCTGGCATTCACACCCACATCCTGGGAGCATGGGAGAGGTCGTACCTTGTTTTCTTGTTTTATGGCAGGATAAACATATCTATGTCAGTTTTAGTCTAAGTGCCTTTTGTTTAGATGAACTGCTGGACTTCCAGACCAGCAGGTTTAGGGAAGTCACACACAAAGTCTGTGGTCTCCTCCTTTCTCTCTTTGGGTATGGACTTGGCTGGTCTGTTTCCAAAGCCTCTTCGACATCAGAGCTGCTGTCCACCTCCCCCGCACCCACAATAGCCACATCCTCTGGTTCCATATTGTCCATCTTCCCCTCATCAGTTTGGCTGGGGGCCCCCTGGCCATCTCCTGACATGTGAGGAAACTCATCTGGCTCACCCCTGTCCCTTAGTGGCATAAAGTCTGCTGCTGTGGGGTCCAATGTGGGTGAACACTGAGGCTCAGGATAAGGCCAGGTGAAAACCGCATCAGAAAACTCATCTGTGTCCTCCTCCTCCTCACTCCCCACTTGTGTTGGAGTCATGCATGTTTGTTTCCGTTTGTTATAATGTCTTTTCCTTGTTTTAGTACTAGTTACAGTTGCCTCCTTATCTGCTAGGAGCGGAAGAAAATCGCAAGGCAACAACATATTCCTATGCAAAATCCTTGTCCTGCCTTTACCATTCTCTGGCTCTAACTCAAACACAGGACTGTCCTCTCCCTTTTGTCTTTTAATAATGTAGATGTTGTCTTCCCAATAGGAGCGGATTTTACCTGGCCCACCCCTCTCCACAACATTTCTAACAAGGACACGACTCCCTATTTGAAGTGGTGGACCATGCACACTTTTGTTGTACTGCCTTTTACCTCGGTCAGCTGACTTAGCTGCATTTTTGGAGGCGACAGTGTAAGCTTCAGCCATTCTCCTTCTCCATCTGTCCACATAGTCCTGGTAGGAGCCTGAACTGTCTGAGCGAAGCGGGTGTAGTGGTCCATAACTACAAGTATGTATTCACACCCCCCCTTGCATTGCTCCAGGTGCAAAAAGTCAACTGAAACCAACTGAAATGGATGAGTGGTCTCTATGCTCAACATAGGTGCCCGTGCCTGTCTGTTTGGCTTCCTCTGTTTGAGACACTCACAAACATTACTGACAAAGTGTTCAATGTCTCTTTGCATCTCAGACCAGAAGAAACGATCCCTAATTAAATTTAGGGTCCTTTCTGATTCCAAGTGACCCATCTGTTTGTGTAGTTCATTGAGCACTAGTGGGTGGTAAACTGAGGGGAGGACTAGTTGTTTTTTGTGTCGAGTCTCTCTGAACATAGTTCCATCCTCTCTGATTTTTAGTTTGCTCCACTCTCTAGCCAATGCTTTAAACGCAGTGCTCTCAGTTTTAATTTCCTGTGTGGTGGGCCTTTTGTTTTGCACTACAGACTCGTACATTTTACCTATCACGGGGTCTTGCCGCTGTGCTGCACAGATTTCCTCTCTCGGTACGGGCTGAATCATGTCCAGCAGTTCCTCTGCTCGTGTTTGATGCTGAAGGGTGTGGAAGGAGACAGCGTTAAACATTAGAGCTTCTGTTTGCTGCACTAATATGCCCTGCTGTGAGGCTGCAACCACGTCCTGGCTAACCGTCTGTATACAGCAGTTCATATAGTCCCCAAAATCGAGGGGCATCCTGGATAAAAAATCTGCATCTGCATTTGTTTTTCCTGGCCTGTATTTTATCGTAAAGTTGAAATCTGCGAGCTCAGCCACCCAACGCTGACCTGATGCATTCAACTTTGCTGTCGTTAACACATAGGTGAGTGGATTATTATCTGTATAAACCACAAAAGATGGCGCATGCAGCAAATAATTTCTGAAGCGCTCACAGACAGCCCATTTGAGAGCTAAAAACTCTAGTTTGCCAGCATGCATATGGTAATTTTTTTCTGGCGGCGTTAACGTTCTAGATCCATAAGCTATGACTCTTACCTTGCCATTACTGCGCTGGTAGAGCACTGCTCCTAACCCTGCTTGAGAAGCATCAGTATGAAGCACAAATGGTTGGTTTAGATCAGGGTAGCCTAGGATCGGAGGACTGGCCAGTTTATTGACTAAGTAAGACAAAACCTGATGGTGTGACTCTGTCCATTTCACAGGGGCTGATGAAGGCAACTGTCCTTTAGCCTGTTTGTTTTTCATCCTTCCTTCTCTTGTTCTGTGTTTTTAAGTCCTGTGGGCTACTTTTAGCATTTGTTTGGGCTGCTAGCAGTTCATACAAAGGTTTGGCGATACGTGAAAAGTCCTGTATATAGGCTCTATAATAAGATAGGAAGCCCAAAATCTGTCTCACTTCCCCCACTGTACTAGGGTGTTTCTCTTTAAGTGACATCACGGAGGTGACCTCTGCTGGATCCATACTATGGCCATCTTTTGACACCACTCTACCCAAAAACCTGACCTTAGGCTTGAACAGTTCACATTTCTTAGCAGTAAGTTTGACCCCATGTCTCTGATACCTTTGTAGCACAGCTCTTACATGCTCAACATGGTCCTCAAAAGATTTACTGTGGACCAAATTGTCATCAAGGTACGGTAGACAGATATCATCACGCAGACCCCAAAGACACTCCTCCATGCTCCTCTGGAACTCTGCTGGGGCGGAGCTGAGTCCAAATGGGATTCTAACCCACTGGTATAAACCCCAGGGGGTGATGAATGCAGTGAGTGGCTGACTGTCTTCGTCTAGGAATCCTTGATGATAAGCCTTTCCCTGGTCTAGTACTGTAAACCAGGAGCTACCAGTAAGGCTGTCCAACATGTCCTGTATCCTAGGAATAGGATGTCTGTCAGGCACCGATTTGCGATTAAGTTCTCGATAATCCACACAAAGTCTGAGGTCACCGGATTTTTTTCTAACACAGACTATCGGTGACGAATAAGGCGACTTGGATTTTGTGACCCACCCCCTATTGATCAAGTCTTGCAGGTAAGCTTTTACTTCCTGATGCAGAGGTTTAGGCACACTATTGTAAGTCTTTTGAACTGGTGTTTGGTCGTTGAGAGTGATGTGCATCCGAAGGCTAGGAATGCAGCCTACATCATTTTCGTCTTTTGCAAAAGCTATGCATTCCTCCCTGAGCATCATCCTCACCGCCGACTGTTGGCCACTCGTTAGATGGTCTAGAACTACAGGGGGATCCCAAACACCACTTGTCTCACCTGTGGGGGCTAATGGGACTTCAACACCTGCATCGTCTGCTGTTTTAGTTGTTGAAGTTTCTACAGGTTTTAGGGCAGCTGGGTATATTGCTTTTACGCCCTCAATGTGCCCCAGGACCACACGCGGATCTACAGTAATATTATGGCATGTGGTATTTGTGACAGATACTGGGACCATGGCTGAGTTGCCCCTTTTTACTTTAAACAATACTTCCTGCAAATGAAGCCCCTCAGGCAGGCTGGGGTTCAGAACAGGACAAAATAACATTACAGTGTCCTCGTCAGCCTGTATGCGTGTGCGACAGCGAATGGTAGTAGCTTCACTAGGGCGTAAAACAACTTTACTCCGCCCTGTCTTGACTTGGATCTCTTCCGCGACAGTAACTGACAGATGAGCAGCCTGCACACCTCTGGAGTGGGGTGCTGACCGACTCTCTCTGGTGGCAGCAACCACAGCGGCGGGACTCCTGATGTGGCGGTGGGGTCACTGCTGGTCCCGTGGCAGTGGCCCTCTGGCGTTTCCCTGCAGCTGAAGTGGAGCTCGGCATCCTCTGGAGATGTGGCCGGGCTGGCCACACTTAAAGCAGTGGGTGCAGTTGTCTCCCTCTCCATTGCTCTGGCAGGTCCTGCAGCCTTTCTTCCTCCGGGTGTCCGCGGCAGCATCTGATGTCCTTTTTGTAGCCTGCGACTTGCCAGCGTTCAGGGAAGCAAGAACCATCTGCCTCACCTCTGCAACCTTGTTCCTCAGCTCTTTCACCAGGTCGTGCATTTCGGGTGGAGGATGATTTTTCTTGTCTTCCTTGGTGGCGGAGATCTGTGAGTTGCTGCGTGGTTCATCCCTAGTATGTAGCTCATTGATTCTTGGTGGTTTTGTATTGTTCCTCTTTAACTTGCTCAGTCTTTCTGTCTCGAGATTGGCAGCTTCATTTAGTTTCTCAATCAGCATTTCATCAGTCACATCTGGGTTGTCAAGAAGGGCTTTAATCTGGAACTTTATGTTGTCATTTTGCAGCCCAGTACCCACTGATCTCAAAAACTTCCTTTTTACCAGGTCCCGACTGTAGTGTTCTGCTTCTTTGTCCTTGGATGCGTACAGGAGGCGATCTTTAAGCTCAATGGCTCTGAATAAAAAGTCTTGAGCTGACTCTTTTGGATCTTGGGAAATATTTATCAGTTTTTGGTACAAATCAGATGTATCATCTTCTCTGTAATGTCCTTTTAATATTGTCTTTAACTGTGTGAGTGTCAAATCAGTCTTTATTTCAAGCATATCACGCAGTTTGAGACCTGGATTGATGGCTCTTATCACTGCTTCAATAACTTCTGACTCACTGTGGCCTTTGCGGAGTCCATTTTCCATCTGATGCAGCAGGTTGGTATAGGACAGCCGATCGCGCTGCCCTCCCTCACCTATTTGGCCACAGATGCGAAACTCCCTGTGAATTGTCACCTCTGGTACTTGAGAAGACGGCAGGTTCTGGCCGAGGCTCGGGGCAGCGTCTGCCATCTTGAGTTTCTGCCCTATCACTCTAATTTCTTCCTGCAGCTCGTCATACTTGTCTCTTTTGTCTGAAGGGCGGGAAAAATCACTCTCGGCCGCATTGTCTTTAGCTTTATATTCGCCCAAAAATGATAAAAGTTCCTTCACAAACTGTACAGCATCGTCTGGTGTATAACTGTTTTCCACCTCGTCCAGTTTATGTTCTATAACTTTCATCAGGTGGCGTCTGGAAGTGTCTTTTGTAGGCTCATCTAGCGGTGTAGCAAAGCCTTTCACATTATAACCCACTTCTATGAGCTGATCACGACTTAGCTGGCAGAGTGTGGCGGTGATCTTATCTCATAGGGATTCTACCTCCATTGTGGGTACTCACAAGCTTGTCTTTAGCCCGTCAGATTTCAGGTCCGGTGCTTGGAGAAAGGTTTTTCTTCAGTGGTACGGTAGCTAACGTTAGCCGCTAATGGCGCTAACCAGGCTTCTGCTTCACTCTCGTGCTGGAAGTTCTTCAAACCTTCCTCCTGGCTGGCTCGCCATGATATGTTGCAGCTTTAAGGCTGGGATGACTCCGAGAGTTGCTTTCTCACTGCATATGCTTTATTTCACAATCAGATCAATAACAAAAACATACAGCAGCTCCTCTCCAACTCCTAGCCCTTCGCTGCGGTGGAAAAAGAACGACTCCAATCCCCTTCAAGGAACATACGTACAAAAGAGTTTTCCTGACACACCAATGGGGCGTTCAATGTCATCTTGTAAATATGAGTACTCTGGCAGAATAACAGTTCAAATGAAAAATACACCAGAACAAACAAGCAAACAAAAAAAGAAGTGTGGGGTACCTTTGAACCAATGACCACCAAAGTATAACAATTTATACTTTTTAACATAACCCGGCCCCGTCAATATGTGTATCTCTCACATAAGCACCAATCGGTTTTCTATCGCCCATTTGCTGGGAGTAAGGGCGCCCTTCGTTTGCGCCCTGCTGCTTGTGACACAGGGAGGAGAGGGCGGGGCGGTGGGGGATTTTCTGACTGGCTGGAGCAGCGTCTAATGACCAACTCGCAAAGTAAAACAAAATAAAAACAAACCAACAAACACGACAACCCAGACATTATAATACAGACGTATAATTTGCACCAATGTTTTTTCGAAATTCTATACACGAAAAGTGAGCACGAGAGCCCTCGGTGCGCCTGCTCGCTGCTGAAGTCAAAGTAAACTTTATTGTCATCTCCGCTACATACAGTCCAGTATATAGAGAGACGACAAGGCTCCAGTTACAGCAGTGCAAGTAAACAAACAATATATATAAGAAGAGTAAGAAAATAAATATACACTTTAGGACTCGTGGTAAAGGGATCAATAACAATTTAAAATTTAAAATTTACAGTTTGATGATTTAAAGTCTCACACACAACCCGTCGAAAGGGGAGGGGGCCGGCTGCTTCCAAATAGAGCACATTTCAATTATAATGTTGTAAATCCAAGCCCATTATGTATTCATGATATGAATCCTGGGTTGTGTGAAATCTCAGAAATGCACCCTAGACAAAGCGAATCTGTGAACTAAGGTGTTGGTCTATTAGGTTATGTTGTGGTGATCCTCGGGTTGAGGGATGGGTGTTCATACTGGAGTGCAAAATTAAAACCAATGGAAGATGGACAAGAAAAGTTCAATGCCATCAGGTGCTCAGTTTAGAAAAAAGAGAAAAGAAGAGGAGAAACGAGCAAAAGATGCAGGTATGCAGATGTGTCATTGGATAATGGCAGGTCATCCTGAAACAATCAGAATCAGAATACTTTATTAATCCCTAAGGAAATTACCGTAATTGTCGGGCTATAAGCCGCTACTTTTTCCACAAGCTTTGAACCCTGCGGCTTTTAGTCAGGTGCGGCTTTTCTGTGGATTGTACATGATTTTTGTGATATCGTAAGACGATTTGTTTTGTTTGTTCCGCTGTTGTACGGCACTACGTTGCCTGGCGGAAGGGCATGTGATCAGACACACAGTATCGGGGTTCAAGAGTGGTATGTTGGTCACGTGTCCATCCGCAAGGCAACATAGTGCCGTACAAGTAGCGCGAAAAACAAACTTCAAAGTAGCGCTACACGTTCAGCGGGAGTCGTGGATGATGTGCGGCGAAAAGCAAGTTATGCTCAACTCCACCGGTGGAATCTGACAGCGTGGAAAAGTGTGAAAATATCCATGATCACCAACGGATTTCGAAGGGCTGGACTGCTGCATGATGGAGAGGAGGACACCGCCACGGCCCTTCAGAGGGTGTTCGACTCTGACACTGACAACGAGGATTTCTTTGGTTTTGTAAGTGACAACGAAGGAAAGAAGCTGAGAGTGGATGACGAAGCCACTCTGAGCCTGTTCGTTTCCGACACTGGAGAAGAGGACTTTGGTGGTCTTAGTGCGCAGGAAGATGGTGGTGAATGACTGACTTTTCTTCTTGTTAAAGCCGTGTCACTGCACCTGAGCCTAAAAGGTAGTCTGAATCTATTTTTCTGGTGTGCTGTAGGTTATTGTTATGTACTACATTTGTTACTCATTTATGAAGCACAGTACATGTTTCCTACTTGTAATTACCGCTACTTGTACATATACCTAAAAAGTTATGCAAATATGTACCCATAACTTGTTTTTCAAAATATTAATAAAAGGGGTGTGTCTCCAAACAGCCATCTCTTTCCTGACAATTCGCTTTGTGCATATTCTCTTACATATGATAAGTCAACATTGAAACACCTGCGGCCTTTAGTCAGGTGCGGCTAATGTATGTACAAAACAGGATTTTACCCTGATTTTAGCTTGTGCGGCTAATATTCAGGTGCGCTTTGTAGTCCGGGAAATACGGTATGTGGGTTACAGTTGCTCCAAGAAGAAATGGTAAAAATAGCAACAGTAACAGACTAAACTCCAAACAATACATTATGTTACAGATTTTAATATTAATTAGTCCTTGTCAATTGTTGATTTGTCCTGTTCTCATTGTATGACGAATTATGATGGCTGTTTGGTGGCTATTTGCATACTATGCATACTCTCTCTCTCTTCATATGTGTGTGTACAACAGTTTTATGTTAATGTACAATCCTTAATATGTTTTTTGTGTGTGTGTGTGTGTGTGTGTGTGTGTGTGTGTGTGTGTGTGTGTGTGTGTGTGTTTGTGAGGGGGGAGGAGGGGGGGGCGCCAGAGGGAGTGTTCGCCCAGGGCGCCAAACAGGCTAGGACCGCCTCTGAGAGTAGGTGAGAATGCTGTTGTTTAATGTGGGAAATCAAAATTTGGGTTAGCAAACCTGGGAAAAAGAAAACTGACTGCTTAAGTTGGAAAATTGTGAAGGAGTCTGAAACACTGCAAAAAGAAACATATAAAATCACACACACAAGCAGAACATGTATTAACCCTACTAACACAAGAGAGCTTATGAAGATTAGACAGCATCTTGAGCATGTGAGTCTGTTTATCATCTTGTCCAAGTCACTTTGTGTGATGAAAAGTGATGCAAAGACCAGTGGATTCATAGCACATTAGTTAAAAAATGAAGTGTGTAGGAAAGGCAGCTTTAAGAACATGCTCTGCTGGAGATGCAGCTCCACAGACATTGATTAAACCTGCCTAATAACACAAACACACATGCAATGAAGATCAGCTTGTTATCTCTCATCAGTGTTAAAATAGTGTGAATTTAACAGACATGATATGATTAAAAATATATGATCAATACATCAGAAAAGAAATCTGCCACAACAGTTGCTACTGAAAACAAGAAATAAAGCCTGTCTCTGCTATGGGCTGAACCATTTGTTAATGGTGGAAGGGGGTAACACCATGCAATATATTTGGTTTTAGAATTTATTTTCAGTGTGAACTGTACCTAGGCTCAAAGTGTTTATTCTATCTTATTTTAATATACAACACTGTCATATGCAAAACTAGGGTGGCACTAGGGGTGGCAAGAGATCATTCTAGATCTGCCCATATCTCTGAAATTCACAAAGGTGTGGCTACTAAATCATCTAATTCTTATTTTTTTATTACATTTAACCTGCAACTGTGTCACTTAAAATAAGCACATTAAGTATTATCTAAATTAGTTTCATATTAGCTCTCAATACACGTCATATTTTTGAGATTTTGTTAAATTAGTTCTTTAGTTAGTTTATAACACCTAAATATATCGACATACTGCACTATATCAAGAGACTACTTTGTTCCCCTCTTTTTTGTAGTATTGGCTTACTAATACTACAAGTAAAAGCTTTGAAACAATCTGGATAAAAGAGACGATGATAGAAAACAAAATGCATTCAGACACAGAAACAAATAATGGAGTCTGACAGTTTACAGTCTTTTTCAGTGATCACCCATAGATTCACTGTGAGTTCACGCCAAAAAGCTAAAATGTGTAAACATTTGCTGAACATTAAATTCTAATGAATTTAAATAAACTCTGATACAGTGTTGGGTAACTGACACAGAATAATATACATGTTCCTTCATTATTTATTTTGTTTTGATGTTTTACATGTAAGAGGTTCTTATTCACTTAAATGACAAAACTGAGAACACAATATAAACACTACAGTGAAAAGGCGGCACTTGATGGTCCTACGTGTTCGTGATGGCAGCAAGCAACAAGTCATCGGTATTAAATACCAGGAGCAACGTGACATCAGCATCATCTGTAAGTGCGGCTCGTGCCAGAGCTAAAGCAGAAGCTGCTAAGGTACGAGCATCATATGCTAGCCAGGAGGCTAAATTAAAATTGGAAAAGGCTGCTAGAGAAGCAGAAAGGAAAACTAGAGAAGCTCAAAATCAGTTGGAAGCCGCTAGAATTGATACAGAGCTGGAAGTGCTAACATTAAATCGTGAAGCAGACGCAGCCATCGCTGAAGCACAGGTGTTAGAAGATGTAGCAGAAATGCATGGAAATGTAGAAAATGTGAAATCTGAGTCAGAAGACAGGCTTAGATTGCAACGTACCAGTGAATATGTTTGCTCTCAAAATGATCAGAATCAGTCTACCTTCGCACCAGTATCTGTCCCACCTGTTAAATCTGTAGACCATGCAGAATCACAAGACAGTTTCAGAACATGGCATCCACCTGTAAGCTTAGCGGAATTCCAACATAGCAATAGCAAGCCCAAGCCTGAAGTGGATAATGGGACGTATCCACCCACAACAAACCTGTCTAAACTGACCAGAGCTGAATTGAAGACCGACGTCGAAAGAACAAACCCTCGCACGTATATAGGTGCTCAATCACAAACACCCCGGCATATGCGTCCAGTGAGCGTGTCACAACCCCCAGACCCTCTGGCACAATATTTGGCGCGACGTGATCTCGTTACGTCAGGACTGTACCAATTTGATGATAAGCCAGAGAATTTCCGTGCATGGCGGTCCTCATTCACTAATGCTGTGGCTGAGGTTCAACTTACAGAAACACAAGAATTAGACCTCATGACCAAATGGTTAGGAAAAGAGTCTGGACAGCAAATAAGATGCATACGCTCAGTGCATGTGAATAATGCTGGTTTGGCTCTGCGCAAGGCATGGGAGAGGCTGAATGACTGCTATGGTGCCCCTGAGATGATCGAGCAGTCACTGTTTCAGAGACTTGACAGTTTTCCAAAAATTGCAGCCAAAGATCACATCAGATTACGTGAACTTGGGGATTTGCTTATGGAGATACAAGGCGCCAATGAGGATGGATACCTCACTGGGCTGTCATATCTAGACACCTCCAGAGGTATTGGACCCATAGTAGACAAGCTCCCATATGGGCTCCAGGAGAAGTGGGTGTCATCTGGGTCGTGGTACAAAGAAGAGAATAACGGCTGCTTCCCTCCCTTTATTTACTTTTGTAACTTTGTCTGTCATGAGGCAAAGAAGCGAAATGACCCCAACTTTATTCGTCAAAGCAACGGCGCAAACCCCACAAAATCAGAAAGATTACCTATGAAGAGCTTTAACACCAACAAGTCTATCGCAGTTCACAAAACAGATGTCTCTACAATCAACAACGACCCTAACAAGAACTGCCCATTGCACAATAAACCTCACCCACTTAAAAAATGCAGGACATTCAGAAACAAGTCCATCGATGACAGGAAGGCCTTTCTAAAACAGAAAGGAATATGCTTCAAGTGTTGTTCTTCAACTTCACATGTTGCCAAAGACTGCAAATCTTCCGTGAAATGCTTAGAGTGTGAAAGCATCTATCATGATGCAGCTATGCACCCTGGCCCACAACCTCAACTCACCAAGGCTCCTCCACCACCACAAGAGAACGGCGGGGAGGGAGAAGATGACTCTAATGTAACTGATGTTAGAACCAGCTGCACAGAGGTTTGTGGCCCCGGCCAGTGGGGTCGTTCTTGCTCTAAGATCTGCCTTGCAAAGGTCTACCCCAAACATTCAAAACACAAAGCCATTAAAGCTTATGTAATTCTGGACGACCAGAGCAATCGCTCTTTAGCCAGGCCAGAGTTCTTTGAGCTGTTTGGTGTGGAGAACGAACCACTCTTATACCATCTCAGAACATGTTCCGGTGTCATCGAAACGTATGGCAGAAAGGCAGAAGGATTCCAGATAGAGTCGTTGAACGGCAACGTGCTCGTACCTCTTCCACCACTCCTTGAGTGCCCTGAAATCCCTAACAATCGAGCTGAAATCCCAACACCAGGTGCTGTTTTGCATCATCCTCATCTCCACCATATAGCCAAACACATCCCCGATCTAGACCCAGAAGCAGAGATACTCCTGCTGCTCGGGAGAGACGTGCTTAGAGCACACAAGGTCAGGCAGCAAGTTAACGGGCCACACAACGCTCCCTTTGCACAACGTCTCGATCTAGGCTGGGTGGTGATAGGGGAGGTGTGCCTAGGTAATGTGCATAAGCCAACGGTGGACACATTCAAGACCCATGTGGTAGACAGCGGTCGCCATTCCATATTTCAGCCCTGTGCAAGTTTCATGCATGTCAAAGAAACACAGCCAAGCTTCAGCAAGTCTAACAAAATGCCAGAGAGGATGCTAGGACACACAGTGTTTAACCAATCTGAACATGATAACAAACCTGCTCCATCAATAGAAGACATCCTCTTCCTAGAGATCATGGATACAAATGTCCACAGAGATGACACTGGTAGTTGGGTTGCTCCATTGCCGTTCAAGGAGCCACGGCAACGTTCGCCAAATAATAAAGAGCATGCGGTTAAGAGGTTTGAATCCTTGCAACGCCAATTCAGGAAGAAACCTGAGATGCAGAAGCAATATGTGGCATTCATGGAGAAGATCATTGCCAACGGTCACGCAGAGGTGGCACCACCCTTGAGGGAAGATGAAGAGTGCTGGTTTCTTCCATCATTTGGGGTATACCACCCACAAAAGCCCAACCAAATCAGGGTGGTTTTTGATTCCAGGGCTCATTACTGCTGGGTCTCCCTCAATGACGTGCTTCTGACTGGTCCCGACCTCAACAATTCTCTCTTGGGCGTCCTTCTACGCTTTCGGAGGGAGAGAGTAGCTATCCTCACCGACATCCAACAAATGTTTCACTGCTTTTTGGTTCATGAAAGGCACCGCAACTACCTCCGGTTTTTGTGGTATGAGGACAACGACCTCACCAAGGCAGTTATCGACTACCGCATGAGGGTTCATGTCTTTGGCAACTCACCATCTCCGGCTGTGGCCATCTATGGTCTGCGAAGAGCCATTGCTGAAGGTGCCCAGAAGTACAGTGCCGACACAATGAAATTTGTGGAAAGGCACTTTTATGTGGATGATGGCTTGGTGTCTCTCCCATCTGAAGCAGAAGCAATCAACCTTCTCCAACAGACTCAGGCTTCACTTGCTGAATCAAACCTCCGCTTGCAGTCACTGGAGCTTTCCCGCCAGAAGATTGTGTCCCGCTCATCAAGGATCT
The DNA here is from genome assembly GCF_041146795.1 of Maylandia zebra. NCBI lineage: Eukaryota > Metazoa > Chordata > Actinopteri > Cichliformes > Cichlidae > Maylandia > Maylandia zebra. The sequence goes on along the minus strand of NC_135171.1, from coordinate 23,107,902 downwards.
GGATTTGAGTGGGGAGACAGCACCCATGCAGCACAGCCTGGGTTTGCTTTGGGAGATCAGAAAAGACACATTTACATTCTCTGCATCAACTATTATCAAACCTTTCACTCGACGTGGAGTCCTCTCCACCGTCAATAGTATTTTTGATCCGATGGGTATGCTGGCACCTGTCACAATCCAGGGACGAGCTCTTCTTAGGGAACTTCGTTCGGAACTGACTGACTGGGATGCACCTCTCACAGAAGACAAGCTGAAGAAATGGGAAACCTGGAGAGATTCTCTTCAAGTCCTAAAGGAGCTTCATGTGCCACGTGCATACACATCAACCTCGCTCACCAAAGCTGTGCGCACAGAGTTGTTTGTATTCTCAGATGCCTCAACTATGGCCATTGGGGCTATCGCTTACTTGAGAGCCATCCAGGAGGATGGAAAAGTGGAAGTAGGATTTGTTATGGGCAAAGCCAAATTAGCACCCCAGTCTGAACCAACAATCCCGAGGCTCGAACTCTGCGCTGCCGTCCTTGCAGTAGAAATGGCGGATCTCATCCGAGAGGAGCTGGATCTGAAATTGGATGCTGTCAGGTTCTACACGGACAGTAAGGTGGTACTCGGGTACATTTGTAATACTACAAAACGCTTCTACACATATGTCCATAACAGAGTCCAACGTATCCGACAATCTACCAGACCAGAACAATGGCATTATGTGTGCACGGAAGCAAACCCTGCGGACCATGCATCTAGATCTCTGCCTGCATCCCATCTGGCACAGAGTTCTTGGTTCACCGGACCTTCATTCCTGCATCAGTTATCTGCAGAAACAACACAAACCAGTGAGACGTTTGAGCTCATCGACCCGGGAAATAACTCAGAGATTCGACCACAGGTACGCACCTACACTACTCATCTGAAGGAACCTGTACTTACCCCTGATCGCTTTCGCCGTTTCTCCACCTTTACCTCTCTACTGCGAGCTGTGGCTTTCCTTATCCATGTGGCAAGATCTCACAAACATTCAAACCAAAACAGCAGGTGTATAGGATTGCACACATGCCGCTTACCTCGTACTGTGGACGAAATAGCTCAAGCGAAACATGTCATTCTGCAAGCAGCACAGAGGCCAGCCTTTGCCAAGGAACTGTCAGCCCTCCAAGCAAACAAAGCGGTGCCCACAAACAGCCCGTTACATAAACTCAGTCCAACCTTGGAGAGTAGTCTCATCTGTGGCAGAGAGCAAATGGTGGGCCATGATGTTTAGTTGTTTGAGTTCAAGGGCCGTCCACATTGAGCTGATTGAGTCTATGGACACATCTAGCTGTATAAATGCTCTCAGGCGGTTCTTCGCTCTCAGAGGCCCTGCAAAGGAACTTCAGTCTGATTGTGGGACCAACTTCATTGGAGCTAGCAAGGAGTTGGAGATGGGTAATACTGTACAGGGGTACCTCGCAAGCAAGGATGTAGCTGGAACTTCAGACCTCCACATGCTTCCCACATGGGAGGCTCATGGGAACGGATGATTGGTGTTGCCAGGAGAATCCTTGATTCAATGCTCTTGCAGCAAAAGAGTCACCTGACCCATGAAGTGCTGTCAACACTAATGGCAGAAATTACAGCTATCATCAATGCACGTCCACTCCTACCTGTGTCTACAGACCCAAACCAACCTTTCATTCTTTCACCAGCCATGCTCCTCACACAGAAATCAGGAGTTCCACCTCCTCCAGGAGATTTCACAGACAAGGACCTCTTCACAAAACAATGGAGGCAAGTTCAAGCGCTCGCAAACCAGTTTTGGGCCCGTTGGAGCAAAGAATACTTACCATCCTTACAACAAAGACAAAAATGGACAGTGACACGCAGAAACCTTCAAGTTGGGGATCTGGTCCTCCTCAGGGACAAGCAGACCATCCGCAACTACTGGCCCATGGCCATAGTCACAGCAACCTTTCCTGGGAAGGATGGACATGTGAGAAAGGTTGAAGTAAAAACGACCAACCAAGGTGACACAAGAACCTTCCTTAGGCCAGTTGCAGAAGTAGTTCTTCTTCTGCCTAAGGACTGATTTAAGGACTGTTGTTTGGACTCATTCAAGTTCATAGTGGCCTCACACAGGCCAGGCGGGGAGTGTGATGCCTCAAAGGCATTTATTGTGTGGATGCCTTAATAGGCATCCACACTATTGAGTTCCTGTTTCTCTTTATTCTTTATTATTCCGGGTGTTTCCGTACACTTTTTGCCGTGGATCTACTTCCACAATTTTTGTGCTATTTTCACCGTTCAAACTCTAAACTGTTCTGCTCTTTCTGCTAATGCCGGCTATGACTTTTGGTGTTTATTACTATTATACTTTTTAAAATATTACACTTTTTTCCTTTAATTTGTCCCATTGAAATGAATGGGAAACTTCCACAATTCTGCTAAAACTTTCTTGTCTTTGAAACTTAACTACTGCCTCATACTTTCACCTAGAAACTTCATTCAAACTTTAAAATGTTCTCAAATGATTTGGCTATTCCTGTATGATTCAGCTTTTTCAGATCTTCTACCGTTTTAATCTTATCCCTCTTTGAGTTTTCAGTTGCAAAATTGTGATTTTTCAGAAAATACATGCGTTGCTATGGTTGCTATGCAATTAACTCAGAGGGGACAGTGAAACTGTTTGAATTTTCTCTTCATGTCCAAACAACTTCTTGCTACTCGCTCAATTTCCACTTAAGCCCCACACATTATACATCAAAACGTAGGTATTTTTGCTGGCTTTCAGAAAATGTCACTATCATTGTTGTGGGACTTATAGATTTTTTGCAAATCTCCTCAGAGTAACACAAAGTCAGAAAACTCTCCATATAAACTCAATGGAGAGTTTGTTCAAAATCACCGCTGGATTTCTCTAATGAGAGGCATTTTCAAATTGTCATATCTCCTTAACGAAGCGAAGTTAAGACATGAGGCTTGTCCCGATATATCTTCAGACACTCCTGATGCTCACAATTCAAGAATTATTTTCTCACCTATTACCGTTCTGAGATGAGTTAGACTTGATTGAGGGGTGGAATTTTGTCCCTCGCTCAGATTTCATCAGATTTCAATCTCTGGAAATGAACCACTTTTTTCTCTCGTCATATCTTTTTGATGGATTTCCACAGAGCCCTGAAAATTTCCATGACTGTTCACCAAAGCCTGCTGTTTCTTACGGTGAAAGAATGATTTTGATGCTCCATATAGATTTAGAGTTACCAAAGGTTGTTTGAGAGCAAGTAAGGCAGTTTTTGCTTCGCCTCTACACAGTTACAGTGTATTACAAGTCATATATCTTTAATAATTTATATTTTATCTCTGAATTATGAAGACCTGAAGATTCCCCCATCTCTTCTGAACAAAACGATGTCTGAATGACCGTTCTAGCCTCTACGGTTAGGGAATTATGGCCATTTGTTCGAGGGGAATCCTGAATGTCAGAAATACACTGAAGAAAACTCACACCTCTCTCTGTCTCTGTGTGTGTAAGGGCTGACTACAGCAGGTGCAGCTAATTTAACTGACCTACATATACCAAGCCCAGACTCTCCACAGCTCCTGTTCCCTTTACTCTCTGTGTATGTGTGTCTGTGTATCAATATTTCTCCTATGTTTAGGTATTACTCCTCAATCATAGTATTTCTGCTAAAGCAAAGTACTTCTACTACATCTAAGTACTTTTGCCAAATCATAGTATTTCTGCTAAATCATAGTATTTCTGCCAATTCATAGTATTTTTGCAAAATCATGGTATTTGTGCAAAATCATGGTTTTGGGGCCAAATATTTCTGTTATTTTATAATATATGTGCTGAATATATTATATGTGCCAAATCATAGTATTTATCCCAAATTATAGTATTTATGCCAAATTACAGTATTTCTGCTAAAACGCAGAAATAGTACCTTTTAGCAGGAATTTCTACCAAAAGATAGTACTTCTGCTAAATCAGAGTATTTCTGCTAAACCAGAGTATTCCTGCCAAATCATAGTATTTGTACTGAAACATGGTACTTCTGCCCAATCATAGTATTTATACCCAATCATAGTATTTCTGCTAAATCATAGCATTTGTGCCAAATCATGGTATTTGTGCAAAAACATAGTATGTCTGCAAAACCATAGTATATCTCTTATGTTATAGTATTACTACTAAGGCATAGTATTTCTGCCAAATCATAGTATGTGTGCCAAATCGCAGTATTTATACCAAATCACAGTATTTGTGGTAAAACATAGTATTTCTGCCATATTGTGGTATTTGTGCAAGAACATTGAACTGTTATGTTATAGTATTACTACTAAGTCATAGTATTTCTGCATTGTTATAGTATTTGTACTAAAACGTAGTATCTCTGCCAAGTCATAGAATTACTGCAATTTCATAGTTTTTTTTAGGAAATCTGTTATGTTATAGTATTACTACTAAGTCATAGTATTTCTGCCAAATCACAGTATTTGTGCCAAAGCATCGTATTTGTATGGAGTCATAGTATTTCTTCTAAATCATAGTATTTCAATCAAATCTCAGTAGTTGTTGTTAAAACGCAGTATTATTGCCAAATCATAGTATTTGTACCCAATCATAGTATTTCTGCTAAATCATAGCATTTGTGCCAAATCATGGTATTTGTGCAAAATCATAGTATGTCTGCAAAACCATAGTATATCTTTTATGTCATAGTATTACTACTAAGGCATAGTATTTCTGCCAAATCATAGTATTTGTACCCAATCATAGTATTTTTGCCAAATCGTGGTATTTGTGCCCAATTAATAATTCTGTTATGTTATAGTATTACTACTAAGTCGTAGAATATCTGTTATGTTATAGTGTATCTGCGGAATATAGTATGTGTGCCAAATCGTAGTATTTACACCAAATCACAGTATTTTTGCTAAAACATAGTATTTCTGCCATATTGTGGTATTTGTGCAAGAACATTGAACTGTTATGTTATAGTATTACTACTAAGTCATAGTATTTCTGCGTTGTTATAGTATTTGTGCTAAAACGTAGTATCTCTGCCAAGTCATAGAATTAATGCAATTTCATAGTTTTTTTTTAGGAAATCTGTTATGTTATAGTATTACTACTAAGTCATAGTATTTCTGCCAAATCATAGTATTTGTACTAAATCATAGTACTTGTGCCAAATCATAGTATTTGTTGCACATCATAGTATTAGAACCAAAACATAGTATTTGTCCCAAAGTATCATATTTGTATGGAGTAATAGTATTTCTTCTAAATCATAGTATTTCAATTAAATCTCAGTAGTTGTGTTAAAATGCAGTATTATTGCCAAATCATAGTATTTGTACCCAATCATAGTATTTTTGCCAAATCGTGGTATTTGTGCCCAAATAATAATTCTGTTATGTTATAGTATTACTACTAAGTTGTAGCATATCTGTTATGTTATAGTGTATCTGCGGAATATAGTATGTGTGCCAAATCATAGTATTTATACCAAATCACAGTATTTGTGCTAAAACATAGTATTTCTGCCATATTGTGGTATTTGTGCAAGAACATTGAACTGTTATGTTATAGTATTACTACTAAGTCATAGTATTTCTGCGTTGTTATAGTATTTGTGCTAAAACATAGTATCTCTGCCAAGTCATAGAATTACTGCAATTTAATAGTTTTTTTTTAGGAAATCTGTTATGTTATAGTATTACTACTCAGTCATAGTATTTCTGCCAAATCATAGTATTCGTGTGAATTTGTATACTGTAATATCACTGTATTATGTAGTGGCTAAGTAGGGGCTGTTTACTAAGTGCATCAGTGTAAATAGGTCATCTCTTGTGTTGGAGTGCCCTCTTGTGGCGCCTTTTGGGTAGTGCCTTAGTAAACGGGAACCCTGTAAAAAGTGGCATCAGACTGATTTGTAGTGGAGGAATTTGTTACCAGTTTTCTTAATCTTTAATCTGTATGCATGTTGTAATGCATACCCTGTTCTTAATCATAGAAACCACACCATATCACCTCTCCACATCCTCCTACTGTATGCCATACCTCCCTGTACCATCCATCTGACCGCAATAAACTCCACCTGTGGTAATCTAATCCCTGGATGTCAGCCTCTCCTTCTGACCGAGGATAGTTATAGTATTTGAGCCAAATCATAGTATTTGTGCTAAAACATAGTATTTCTTCCAAATCATAGTATAACTGCACAATAAAGGTTCTTGAGCCACATCAGTGTTTGTGCCAAATCTTAGTATTTCTTCTAAATCCTAGTAATTCTGCTCAATGATAGAATTTCTGCTATGCTTTAGTACTTTTTTCCTAGATTGTAGTACTTCTGCTAAGTCAAAGTATTTCATGTAAATCATAGTATTTCTACCAAGTCCCAATGTTTCTGCTAAATCATAAATAATGTTTTAGTACAAATTGTATGATTTGGTGGAACTTTCTGTGTTCCAGCACAAATGCTATGATTTGGCAGGAAAAAAATATTATTTAGTATAAATACTAAGTTTTAGCAGAAATGCTATGTTTAAACTTTAAAAAATTCTGCTATTTCTGCTGATGTGTGTTATGACTTTTGACCATTGAAATGAATGGAACACATTATCAATGTGGTCACTGATTTTGCATGATGGGCTGAGCTGTGCTTTACCTCAGTGAGATAAGCATCCGTTCTCAGACTGGGAGGCCTGGGTTCAAATCCAGCTTATGGCAACATTTCTTTCACTTAACAGTTAAATTTTTTTTAAACTCTTTTCAACACAAATTTCATTTTATTCACCCCTTTTCAGCAAAATTTTCATTTTTTTTAACCCCTTTTCAGCACAAATCCAAACTTTATCAGCTCTTTTTCAGCAAAAACCTCTTTTCAGCAGAATTCTGCTCATTCAACTCTTTTCAGCAAAATTTTCAGTTTTTTCTGCTGTTTTCAGAAAAAAACTCTTTTCAGCAGAATTCTGCTCATTCACCTCTTTTCAGCAGAAATTCTGCTGATGGAACTCTTTTCAGCAGAATTTTCACCCCTTTTTTTTTGCCCAAATTCTGCTAGCACAATTGTCAATCTCTCCACCTTTTCTTTGTGAGAAAGTGTTTGGCTCAGTGAGCTAAATAGCTGCCCTTTGATCAGGAGGGCCAGGTTCGAATCCTGCTCGGGGCATTTTTTTTTTTTTTTTTGTTTCAACTTTTTCAGCTTTTTTCAGCAGATATCTTCAGCCGTTAAGGCATCCACACTGCATTTTCGCAGGAAATGCAAATTTTTCTAGTTTCATTTATCTTTAATGTTTGCTTAAAGTAATTCTTTTGTATGTATTTAAGTTAGAAAGAACAGTAAAAAGAGTTAAAAATGTTAAGAAGCTTTAATTTTGAAGGTGAACTTGCTAATAACCTCACTTCCTGGTGGGTTACCTGTATTGCTTCATTTCCTGTTTAATTCCTCTTCCTGGTTCTCTAAGAGGGAGAGTGACATGTGGTCTTGCTCTGAGGCTTATCCACAGCCATCCACTTGGGAACATTGTTCAGGCAACGCCGTAAGTGTATATATTTCACGATGAAGGTGTTAAAAAGGCATAAATAGTGGTATTTGTGAAAAATTATATTTTATTTGTGATTCATGGAGGTTGATTTGTACATGTTAAAAAAGGCAGTTTTGATGATCATTACTGTTGCTAAAGCTAACACGAAGGTGTAAGGTCACATTTTGAGTTATTTCGTGATGCAATATTTATGTAAACGATCATTTTTTCTATTCTGTATTTCTTTTCAACTACAGTTTTCACCGCTTGTCAAATGAAGATTCTGAGTAAAAAGTCAACTCTACTCGGACTCGTGTATTCATTGACAGAGGTTTAGCTTGGTGTTTGATCAGAGTTGCTACACTCTGCAACAGAACACTACACCTATGCCATATTTTTTTCTTGCAAGGCATAGCAACAACCTCAATACATGAGAATAAATGGACCAATAGAATTATAAATAACTTGTCTAAAATGAGACCATATAAAGTAAAAGAGTTTTGCCTTAAAAGACAGACGCTCCTCCTACCTGCTGTTCAAATCTCATCATTGCTATGTTCAGCCATTCAGAAAAAACTTGTTTTTAAAGAAAGCTAGAACAGATTGTGGGTGAAGCAAGGCTCTTGTAGAAGACAACACAAGACAAGACAACACTAGATACACAAATAGGCCCAGTGAACTCGGGTAAAAATAAACTGAGGTGAAACCAATGAGAGCAGAGCAGAGAAGATGATTACAGATAAAAGCTGGAAATCAAAGCAAAGCAACAAAACTAACCTCACAAGTAAAACAGGAAAAAGACAAAAGATAAACAACAATGCACTAACTTTTTTTCTTTGTCTGTTTTCTGAACGCTGGATAATTTTCTTTAATCAAAACTCAGAGAAACACAGAGACTAGTGGGCAATAAAAAGATGAGACACATAAAGACCACTAGCAGCAGCCATATTAAAATGAATGATGTGAATGTACAAACTAAAACTACTCTGACTATTCTGATGTAAACATTAGGTGGCCACAGAAAGACACTCTTCAAATAGACCTGTTCTGGCACACTGTTTTTAACCCTCAACTCATAAAACTATAATATTGTCAAGCTGTATGGAAACCTGGACACATGCACAGAGCACAGTGGTAAGATTAAAAAGAAGGAATTATTCAATAGGCTGGCAACAGGCTTTTCCTCAGAAACATGTTGGTAAAAGGTGAATTATCAATAATTCAGTGGTTGACTCTCCCTCGTGTGTTTCCAGACAAAATCCTCTCGCACAGTTTCTCCTCAGGGGTGGGTTTCTGGACAAAGAAAAAGTAAAGCGAACAATGATAACAAGGCAACAACAGAGAAGCAATAGTTTGGATCCAGGCTTCCTTCACAACATGCAGTGCAACAATCTGGCAGTGTCTGAGAAGATCCAAGCTTTTAAACCCCAATGGGAACTAATCCAACGGCTCAGGTGAAAGATTTGACATGTGGCCAATCGGGCGGAGACCTCTGACACACTCAGACTCTAGAATATAAAAAACACACTCATCCAAACAGCACACGGGGGAACGTGACAAATATATTTAGATGAACTCTTTGTCAATTGTACAAAACAGTTTACATGTTTGTTTGCTATTTCTTTTTCTTTTACATTTTCATATCATGTACATCAAAACACTTTAATGCCAGCCTTTAGTAGTTTATTTCTCTCCAGTATCAAAATAGCACTGAAATACTGAGGCAGATGCTGGTGTCCAACAATGTCAGTTGTCAATAAAGAAAACCATTAAAACCATTAAAACACATATTAGATTCATCAAATGTAACTTCTCACAAAAAGAATCTGTCGGAGAAACAAATAGTCAACAAATTAAATAAATCCACTAATAATAATATCGATTGCTAGAAGGTTAATTAATTAAGGCATCGTGTTTTAATTGAGGTTAAGTAGCAGTATGAACAATTAAACAATGTATATGACAGAAGAGTTCAGCATAGAGAGGAAGATGGCAAACAGCAGATTACTACAACTGAGAGGAATACCTCCAAACACTACATCTACCTGACTTTAACAAACACATTTTGTCGACACTTTATACATGCCAGGAAACCAGAACAGCATCAAAATACAATAACCACAAAAACACATTTAGTCTTCCTCTGTAAACCCCCCATCATGTTGTATATTTAGATTTATTCATTTTAGTACAGACCAACTGGTGCAGATTCAGAACCAGTGAAATAAACTAAAAAGACAGACGTCAATATCAGTTTCATTTCTGTCTTACCAGTTAAGCAGTCTAATTCTGTATGTGTGTTTATTCAGATTAGCATCAAATGCTGAAAAGAACTGCATTAAATGTGTTTTAGGGTCTGTGGGAGTCATTTTTAGGCTAGGGCTTCAAAGTTAGTGCAACAGTACATGTCACATTACCCTTCCTGTTTCATTTCTTATGCCTACAGAGAGAAAGAGTGAGTCTACATAAGAACATCAAAAATACCATCTAAAAACTATTTGTTATTAGAAACCTTAAAACAACTGCAAATGCTACACTGATGATATTAACTGAAATTAAAGATGTGGCTGTGCAATCCAGTCCATAGCAGCCACAAACGAAACAAAAACAAAGGAAAAAAACATAATGAGAGAAGTATACAGACAATCTGACCAATAATTTACACTCTCTCTCTTGCTGGAGTTCTTACAATATGTTTATTTTGTTTTTAAGGACAAAACCAACATCAGTGAGCTCTAAAATAGTTATTATTTTATTATTTATAGATAATTTACTTTTTATTGGTTTTATCATCTTGTTTGAACACACTATTTATTTCTTTATAGTTAATTTCCATCTCTGTGTCAACACTATGAAACCATTTGGGGATCAAACTTTAAATGAAATGTAAATTATAAAAAAAACACACAAAAGCTAACAGTAATAAAATGTTTAACTTCATAATTAATCCCATTGTCAACACTGTATTCTTTTGAAATGACACCCATAATTTCTCTGAGGTGCCTCTGTTGGTATTCTTCACTCTATGAACAGAAAAAACAGACAGCACTTTTTGAACATTTTGGGAAATATACAGTTTGCTAGCAGATAAATCCCGTCATGTCCAAGCTGAAGTACTTTAAATCTTGTTCATGCAAAAACTTGTTGCTCATGAGGAAACTTTTTATATTATACTTTAATATACTTTTGTTCCCTTTTGTTCCCTACTGTATATAAAATATGAAGGTAATTTGCCTTAAATAATTGAAGCTTAGTTATATGTGCCCAGTTTACACATATAAATAGAATTTTATATTCTATAATTTTCTGTAATGTTATTCCAGAGCCATAAATTTATAATTATCATAATTTGGAAAAAAATATTACTAGGAAATAAAATAAAGGAGAATCCAACTTTGATTTGTCTGCAAATGATGGCCTAGATATAAAAATGAATGTAAATGTTAACAGATAATGTAGTACTTTTGTTAATCTTCTTTCACTAAGCTTAAAAATCTGCAGAAATTATATCTTGATTTTTAATTAAAAATCCACTAGAGATCCAGTATCTCCAAAAAACAAAAAAGCTCAGATTCTCACCAGCTCTTCTTTGAGTGTAGAGAAGTAAAAATCCCATGACGATGAAGGCCACAGCTACTCCGGAACAACTCACAACAATTACAGTTATCAGCAGCGTCCCTGCAATGGAAACATTTATTAGCAAAGAACGCTATCATATGAAAGTTTTTGTTAACACACACCATTCAGTTAAACTGCAGGAAGGTCTTGAAGACATAAAAATCTGGATGGCCTCTAACTTTCTCCTTCTAAATTGAGATTAAACTGAGGTTATTGTACTCAGCCCTGAAAATCTTAGAAATATAGTATCTAACCAGACTCTTACTCTAGATAGCATTACCTTGGCCTCTAGTAACACTGTGAGAAATCTTGGAGTCATTTTTGATCAGGATATGTCCTTCAATGCACATATTAAACAAATAAGTAGGATTGACAATATGTAGTATTTAAAAGTAGAATGGGAGATATGTGTGTCAGCAGGTATAATATATGACCGATTGTGCTTGTTAACATAGCCAGTCTACCGGTTTTTTCATCTTGTGGTGATGGATCCATTGGATGTGTGTTATCTGAAGAAATGGGTATATACACATGCTGTCTGTCTGAAATGCAAAAAAACATACTGAAATCTACATATGTGTCATCGCTTTACGTAAAGTGTCTCAGAATCAGTTTACAGTTTCATCACCTGATACATGTTTCTCTGAAGTTGGCGTTATGGGCATTCCTGCAACGGTAGTAAATACACAAAAGTAGTACAAAATGATAATGGGACAAGAGTGGCAAACACTTACTTTGTACAGTAATGGAGGTTAGGTTACTGTATGGAGAGCCTGACCCTCCAGGTTGTGTCATAAAAAAACATAAGGAATACCAGTTTTGTCACCCGGAAAGATGGTTACTAAATCCATGGTTCTTTTTCCATTCTTTATATTTCCCCCTAAAAACACATTTAAAGCTGAAACATTACAGCACAAAACTTCTGTTGTTAGGATGCTGTATCAGTATATAATGTGATGAAAAAGAAGGTCACTTACTTTGTACTGTAATGGTCGATGTGCTACTGTTCCGAGACTTTAACTCTCCAGGTTGTGCAGTGTAAAAACAGATCACTTTAATTTCAGCAGGTGTCCTGAGATTTGCCATCTCCAGCAGCGTGGTTGCTGTCAGTGTTGTTAGACAGGAAAACCCTTTCACCGTCCCTCCACTCAAAGTGTAGAAATAACATTCAGGCACAGAAACAGATGAAGGAGTCTCACAGTTCAGTGTGACTGACTCTGTCTCTGTGATCACCAGTGGATTAACGATGAGTTTAGGTGGAAGGGGAGCTGAAAAGTTGAAACATTAAATACAGTTAGGATCACATCTATGCCTGACCATCATGCATTCTTTGCTTTCACACATTAAGATAACATCAGTACTTTGTGGTAAAGCCGCTCACTCACTTTTGATGATGATGGAGGAAGAGTCACTGTAAAAAGAGTTTGACCCTCCCGTCTGGGGCGTGTAAGAACAACTCACTTTAATCTCTGCAGGTGGTCTGACACCGGCCATCTCCAGAAGTTCAGTTGCTGTCTGTTGTGTCAGACAGGACAACTTTCTAACAGTTCCTTTACTCGAAGTGTAGAAATAACACTCTGAAACCGAAGATGGAGCCTCACAGTTCAGTGTGACTGAATCCATCTCTGTGATAGCTGATCTACTCACTGTCAGTGTAGGTTGGAGAAAAGCTGCAGAGACAGATTATAACATATGTGTCTGGAATAGGTATAGGGTGGTTTTGCTGCTTATTGTAATACTGCAACTAAAAGTAATATTTTACAGTCATATTTACTCACATCTTATGGTGAGTGGAGACACATTACTCATTGGAGACTGATATATAAAAAGGTAAAAACAGGTCACTTTTAATGTAACAGGTGCACTTTGATGTGCAAGTGATAGCATTTCAGATCCAGTCAGTTTCTGCAAACAAGAAAATTTCTTGGCAAGTTGTTGTCCTGAAGTGCGAAAATAACAATCAGATATAGAAACAGATGGTGGAGTCTCACAGTCCAGTATGACTGAGTCTGTCTCTGTGATCACCTGTGGTCTCACTTTCAGTTTAGGAGGAAGAAGGGCTGAAAAATTGAAGTTAGGTAATTATCAGAGTCAGCACCAAGATGTAAATGATTCAGGTTCATGTATATACTGTAATTGCAATATATATGTCAGAAAAGTTACGTACCATTTATGGCGATGGTAGATGGTTCACTGTCAGGAGATGTTAAATAAGACCCATCACGCTTTGCAACATAAGCACATCTAACTTCAACCGCAGCAGGTAAAGTCTTTCGAGCCATCCTCAGCAGCATAGTCCCTGTTAGTGTCTGCACACAGGAGGAGCCTGTAGACACTGTTTGACTTGCAATGTAGAAATTACACTGAGACACAGAAATAGATGATGGAGCTTCACAGCTCAGTGTGACTGAGTCTGTCTCTGTGATCAGGGATTTACTCAGAATCACTTTTGGCAGATTAAAGGCTGAAAAGTTAGAGGTGAACATAAGTGAATGAAATACAAATAATATCCATGATGGTGACCAAGAAACATAATACTAGACTCAGTGACTGACCTTGTGCTTTGATATCATCAAAGAAATCTGTTGGAGAAAGAACTGATTAAAAACAAAATGTTAAAAGATTGCTTCTCCCACTAAGTGTATTTCTGTCAGTCTAATATAATATACTGTAATTACATAAACATTTAATATTGTTTAAAAGCAGACATTAAAAAGGTATCGGGTTAAATACAAAACCATTTCAAATACAAAGAAATGATAAAACGTTGAACTTACAGATGAGGATGACAAACAGCAGATGTCCAGCCATGATGAAGAACCTGAATACTGTGACTGTGAAAACTACACCTATCTGAGTTATATGTAAATGTAGTTTTCATACTTGTTATATTTACTGTCAGGAAACCACAGGCAGCATCAGAATATATCATATTCAAAAGTCTACAAAAATACATATAGGCACTGTTTCCATTGCCAATAGCAACTTCATGCTGTGGCCTCATGTGGTGTTTGTGTGAAATAAGTCTGTGAAGGTTCTCAGTCATCCAGGTCATGGTGTAGTCTAAAGAGCTTGGAAAGAAAAGCATCTGGACTTCTTTAAGTTCCTTGAGGACATTTCACCTCTTATCTGAGAAGCTTCTTGAGTTCTAAGGTCAAATGGTGGAGAGTCCCAGATTTAAGTCCTAGGGGAGTGTCCCCCAAGGGGGTCATGAACCCCCTGTTGATTTTCTACCTAATCACACGTACCAAGTTGTGAAAACGGGTGTAGGTCACAATTAGCCAAGGTTTTGCGTGAACCCGCTGTGAAACCTAGCCCCACCCTATCATTTGATTTCCTCTGTTCAAAGATGATCGTTCACAGTGGCAGTGAACAGAGGCGGTGGTTTATGACATCAGCTGTCTGCCATCTATAATCCAGTTTTGAGATCCTTTCCTAGACGGCTTAACGCCCACTCACATCCTGCGCCTGTTGACTTCAGGAAAAAGATGAAGACAATAAACATATTGGACCTATGTTTATTATTCATCCCATAGATGTGATGTAGAACAAGAAGACGGACAGACCCCTCTCTGGGCATTATCATAATCATTTTGTTTTTTTTGTTCTTTTTTAACGTACTTGAAATTTTTTGTACTGGAATAAAATCAAGTGTAAAATCCACACTTTTGCCAAGTGCCCTGTTGAAACTTATTTTATTATACTTAACAGTTATCCTCTTTCTCTTAACAAAACTGTCTTTTATAAAGATATAACACATTTGGGGGTCAGTGTAAAAGAAAGGCAGCTGTCAAATGTGAAAGTGAGGTCAGAGGTCAAATTTGACATGATATTTAAATGCAAACTATAATGTGATATTTAGAATCCCAATATACCAGTATTATTTCCTAAAAGTGGCCAACACACACAAAGGCAGCAGAATTTAAAGCATAGTTTTAGAGATAAAAGACATTTCATTAAAGTTTGACTTTGCTTGACCTTGAAGAAGAGGTCAGATGTCAAAGAAGGTGATATTTAGAATTCTCATATCATTCCCTTTATGTTTTCAGTACAACATTGCAGTAAGGAACATAGTTTTAACCCTCTGGGGTCCAGTGTATAATTGGCCGTTTTTAACTACTTTTGATTTTACCTTTAAAAACTGTTTATCTTGCCTTGTTTGGTATTATTATTTTCAGCAAAACCTCAAATATCTGAAATTTGAGTTATTTTTTCATACAATATTAGCACAATTGATCTAAATTTAGACAAAAAATCAAAATCCGAATAGAAAAGTTATATATTTTTTTACTGTAAAACCCACAAACATGTTTAACGAATCATTTTCATAACTTGAAATTCAAATAGAAATTGTATATTTCTAAAAATTATGCACAAGTTTTGCAAACAACAAAGTTATATGGTACTATTTACCTAACAATGCAGCCAAGGCCTCAGGCGTTTTTTATATAGCCATTTAAATCTATTTACAGAACAATCAGGTGTGCTGCATGAAATAAGAAGTCACACAAATTATTTGTGCCAGTCCAAAAAAATAGTTTATGTTCAGTCTTAAATTGGTCATGTGATTTTGACGCGTCTTTATCTTTATAGTTTGATCTTGCTTGACCTTGAAAAAGGGTTATCAGTCCCTTTATGTTTTCAGTACAACATTGCAGTAAGGGACATAGTTCTTAATAGCTCTTTATTGCATTAATATCACGTTGACCTTCGAATCAGTCTATTGATCTTGAATGAGAGGTCAGAGGTCAAATCTGACATGACAATTTAAGTCTTTATACGGTACTTTCTATATGCTGACCATACACACGACACTTGTAAGAATCAAAATTTCTAAGCTATAACCTTACTTTCAAAAAACAAATAAAAAACGATCTCTGTGCACAACCTTAAAAAGAATGAATCTGTCACAAAAAAACAAACATGCTGGGGCTGATGTAAATATATGAAGTATAGAAATAGAGGCTAGAGAATTTACTTCATCAATATGTGTACAATAAAATTTTAAACAAATTTTTTTCACGGTCACGCTTTTAGAGAGCATGAACAGAAATAAATTTGCACAATGAGACGGTTTCCCTTTTTAGTATTGAAGTACATCCATTTTTTTTTTTTACTTTACTTTACTGAAATCACATAAATTACCAGAAAGACAGTGTGTCACGGCGAGTGAGAAGAGCCGTGTGGAAAAGGAAAAGGAGGATCCAAACGCAGGCAGTCGTGAAGGCGTGAAGGTGATTTATAGAACACAAAAAAGAGAGGCAAACGGCAAAATGGAGAACTAAACTATACTGGGACAACTAAACTACTGAGCACGAACATGAACACGAACCTGAACATAAAGGAAGGAAGACGATGGTACATGATGATGACGGCAGGGAACACACGGAAGAAACATGGTGGATACGCAGCTGGGAATAATCAACAAGACGAGACAGAGGTAAAACTGAACACACTCACATGAGACGCAGACCTTCACAATAAAACAGGAACAAGAAACCATCACACTAAGACGCAGACTCGACATAGAGAGACAGACAGAAAATGACACATGAAACTAAACCCACACAAAACATGAGAACACAAATCTTAAACCCAAATAAACAGAAACACGGAACTCTAATAATAATAATAATAATCATCCCACCCAAAACCACAATAATCATTCAAAAAATAAACTAACAATCAAAACTCAAAATACTGGTTCGAAACTGACCCAGAACCGTGACACAGTGTAACATGGCTTTATTTGTTCTTGTTTTAAAGCCAATGATCTTTAAGAAAAATACTTCTTAATTTACAGTTTTGTTTTGTCTGTCTGTCTGTCTGTCTGTGTGTGTGTGTGTGTGTGTGTGTGTGTGTGTGTGTGTGTGTGCGCGCGCGCGCGTGCGTGCGTGCGTGCGTGCGTGCGTGCGTGTGTGTGTGTGCATCTACTGTGTCCAGAAGAACAAAACATATCCTGTTACAAAAATATCTTGAACATAATACAGAAAATATTTAATGCAGCTGGCATTTGTGGTATAGGACTATATTTCATGCTGTACCCTCCATGCTCACTAGAAACTTCTTAGGTTTACATATCTCCCCTGCAACATAATAGCAAAGCTACTTGAATAATACTGCACTGGTAATACAAATCTCTGGGCTGACACCAGAAAGCAAGCCATGCACATACAAAATGTTAAATTGGGTTTAATAATTCTCTGTTAATCTTTTGGAAATTATTGTCTTAAGTAGAAATATTATCTAAGTGAGATTCCTACAAAATAAATGAAAGAAAGAAAGAAAGAAAGAAAGAAAGAAAGAAAGAAAGAAAGAAAAATATTTTCCTGTCTTATCAATATGGCTTGAGTGTGTCAGTCTTATCTTCTGTTTTTTGCCAGTTAATTATTTTTAATGTGTTTCAGCGTGCCTGTAGAGTGCTGTATGCCAGGTCTGTTTTCATTGTAGGTGTTTCATCTGGCTCCTCAGGGATGCTGGAGTAAAAGTAGTATGTGGCAGACTAGAACAAAAATAGAGCAAAAGTTATTTGCATCTGCATTTTCTCTGTATTTAATACATTAAATGCTGAGGATGCACTTGTCTCACTTACACTCTCAGTTTGAGACTCTTGTCTTTTGAGTTGATTAGACCCTGTGAGTAATACAGAACCAGAGTTACCTTTATTTCACTTTGTATGTCTATGCATAAAAATATAATGTGTATGAAATAGGAAAAGGTCTGAGGACCGTGCTATAAAGCAAAATTATTGGGTTAGCAAGGTAAGTTGAATATAAACAGGAGATTTTAATGTCTTTTAACACCTACATCACTATGGTAACCTATGCTGAACACATCACTGGTCCAGACCAGTATTTGTATGAAATTTTGGCTTAAAATTGGCTGGAAGTTACATATTTTCACTAATTCTTTTTTTAATAGTATCCTATAAATGCAATATAGTTTTACTACAATTTATATATAAGCATGCAAAAATCAGAGCAGTTATCAACTCAGTTGGATCATGACATTAGTTTCATGCATGTTTTGCCCAGAGACTTACCTAAACTTCAGTCTATTCTGGCCTTGCATACTTATTTCATTTGCCCATTTAATGGAGGTTTCAGCTCGGGTTCAACATATCAAAGCATTGAACCCAAATCAAAGGCGAAACAGAGGTTGTTGATTGTCTTGCTTCTACTTTTGTCAGGAAATGTGCAACCAAATCCTGGCCCTGAACTGCAATATTCCCAGACTCCTTCTGATTTTAAAATAATGTCTGGTGTCAAATATATTCATCTTAATGTGCGCAGCCTACTACCGAAGATGGACATGGTCAAAATTTGGGTTAAATCTACAGATGCAGATGTTGTTATAATTTCTGAAACTTGGTTAACTAAATCTATTACTAATGAAGACATTAACATATATGGGTACAATGTATATCGCACTGATAGGCCAAAAAAAGGAGGCGGTGTAGCTATTTATGTCAAATCAAGATTTAATGCTTCGATTGTTCTGTCCCAATCGATATGCAAACAAATGGAGTTTTTGGCCTTGAATGTAGATATTGCTAATACTTTTTCGATAACCATTGCTGGGTGTTACAGGCCCCCATCTGCTTCAAAAGAGGCATTATCTTCATTAAAGCACCTTTTGGCTAAACTAAATTATACCGAACTACTAATGGCTGGAGACTTGAACTGGGACTGGCTAAATGCAACTTCTGGTGAATTTAAAGAATTCTGCGATTCAATTAATCTTACCCAGCTAGTCTATCTTCCTACCAGGCCAAATCTTAAATGCCCTGAAAAGTCTACATTAATTGATTTGGTTTTAACAAATGTACCTCATAAATTCTCTTCACTTGGTGTTTTCTGTAATGACCTAAGTGATCACTGTGTTGTTGCTGTTTGCAGAAATGCTAAAATTCCAAAATGTAAGCCACGCATAGTGTGCAAAAGGAATCTTAAACAATTTAATGAACAGGCTTTTCATCATGATTTGTCATTAGTTAATTGGGAAAAAATCGGACTATTACCAGATGTAGAGCTAGCTTGGACATATTTTAAGGAAAGTTTTATGGGAATTGTTAATAAACATGCCCCCTTACGGAAAGTTAGAATTAAAGGTCGAGAAAATCCTTGGTTTTCGCAGACACTCGCAGATAGCATACACAAGCGTAATAGAGCATGGGACAAGGCGAGACAAACAGATACTTCCACTGATTGGTCTGTTTTCAAACAGCTTAGAAATAAATGTACTTCTCTTATTAAAAAGGCCAAATCTGAATACTTTTTGTCTGTCACCACTGAGAACCTCAATGATCCACAGAAATTTTGGAAAGTAATCAAGTCTTTTTCCGCCAATAAAATGACTCAAACCTTTCCTAAATCTGTTGTAAAAGATTCAGTCTCAATTAATGATAAAACTGAAATTTTGAATTGTTTTAATGAACACTTTCTATCAGTGGGTTCCTTGTTTGCTTCTGCAGAAACTTTTTTAACAAATACTTGCCCAGAACTCTCTATGTTTTCTGGAGACCGTTTTAACTTTGTACCTTTTAGTGTTTATGAAGTGCATAAAGCTTTAAAGGCTTTGGATCACAGAAAACCTCCTGGTCCAGACTTGATGGAACCTTATTTTTTGAAGTTGGCAGCTGATTTTATTGCAGAACCACTCTCAATTCTATTTAATTTTTCAATTAAAACCAAAGAAATTCCAGCGGTTTGGAAATCAGCTTTCGTTTTGCCTTTATTGAAAGGAGGTGATCCATCGGTGTTGACTAATTATAGGCCAATATCAAATTTGTGTGTTTTATCCAAAATCCTGGAATCTCTAGTTTGTGACCAGTTGAAAGAGTTTTTGTACTCTAATGATATTGTCTCCAAATTTCAGTCAGGCTTCAGGAAAAAACACAGTACTAACACTGCCACTATGAAAGTGATAAATGATATTATTGTGGCACTTGATAAGAAATTGTACTGTGCGTCACTCTTTATTGACCTCTCAAAAGCTTTTGACACTGTTGATCATGCAGTCCTAAAAAACAGACTGCTCAGCCTTGGATTGTCAGAACATGCATTAGCGTGGTTCTCAAATTATCTGAAAAATAGAACCCAGTGCATTAAACTTGAAGGTCTTTGTTCTAAATTTGTTGCTGTCCACAAGGGGGTGCCACAGGGCTCAGTTTTGGGTCCCCTTCTGTTCCTTTTATATATCAATGACTTGGGTCAAAATGTCTCAGACACAAATTTGCATTTTTATGCTGACGACACAGTTATTTACTGTTATGGATCATCTCTTGCTCAGGCCATTGAAACTTTACAGAAAGCCTTTGTTGCTTTCCAGCATTCACTTATTCAGCTAAAATTAGTTCTCAATGCTGACAAGACTAAGCTAATGTTGTTTTCCAAGTCAAAGAAGGTCCCGGAGCCTATTCCAGTGGTGTCCACCCTTGAAGGAAATGTCATAGAGATAGTTCATGAATATAAATACCTTGGTGTCTGGATTGATGACTCCTTCACCTTTAAACCACATATAGAGAGACTAGTAAAGAAACTGAGACTTAAACTTCGTTTTTTCTTCCGTAATAAACAGTGCTTTTCTTTTGCAGTAAAAAAACGTCTTGTCACTGCAACCTTTTTATCTGTGTTAGATTATGGTGACATTCTGTATATGAACGCTTCTTCTTCATGTCTTCTAATGTTGGACACGATGTATCATGCTTCCTTGAGGTTTATTACCAATTGTAAATACCTGACCCATCACTGTGATTTGTACTTAAGAGTAAAATGGCCTTCTTTGGCCATTAGAAGACAGGGGCATTGGTACACTTTTATTTACAAAGCTATGCTTGGATTGCTGCCTCCTTATATTTGTACTTTGGTCACAAGGACAAATAGTGGTTCTTACTCCTTGCGCTCAAATGATCAGCTGCTGTTGTCTGTTCCCCTTGTCCGCACAGAGCTGGGTAAGAAAGCCTTTGTCCACTCTGCGCCTTTTTCATGGAACATGTTACAGAAAGACTGGAAACTGACTGAACTGTTGTCTTTAAATGTTTTTAAAACTAAACTCAAAGGCCTACAGGCTGCCTCAATAATGTGTAATTGTTTTGTGTAATTTTAACTTTGTTTGTTCGTATGTATTTGTCTTGAAATGTGCTGCCTCTTGGCCAGGACTCCCTTGAAAAAGAGGTCTTTGATCTCAACGGGACATTCCTGGTTAAATAAAGGTTAAATAAAAATAAAAATAAAATGTAAAAAACAGCAGTAAATACAGCCGAGAAAATTGCATGCCATATTGTCATGGCATGTATTCATATTCAGATGGTGAAGCAGGAAATATATAACCTTTTTTATGCTTGGTCCTATTCTTTTACCAAACATTTGCTTTGGCACTCTTGTAATTGCATCTTCTAGAATTGTCATGGTTAGTGCCATGCAGCGGGCAGGAGGGAGGATCCAAATGCAGAACTCAGTAACAGAGGGTTAAGCTTAGGGCGCAGCTTTATTGCTCTTCATGGAATTTAACACTTACAAAAAGAAACCAAAACCTAAAACCTAAACTAAACTGGCACTGGAAAATAGACACTAAGGAACATGGGCTTGAAACATGACGGGAGAAACACAGCACAAAGAGAGGGTACGATGTGACAACAAGCAGGGGATGACATAGGACTAAAATACATGACGGAGTAACCAGGACAGAAGGGAAACAGGGGGAACAGAGGCCGAACACCAGACTGTCAAAATAAAACAGGAAGTACATGGAAGAAAGATAAGCTCCACGTTTCTTACAGAGTGTTTAGAGATTGTTTAAATAACTATCAGTGCACCATCAAGGTAGAAAGAGCAAATTATTTCTCCAAGATCATTACTAAGAATTCTGGTAATCCTAAAGTTCTATTCAACACAATCAACTCTGTCCTGCATCCCACCACTTCAGCCATATCTGAGACTGCCTCACACACGTCTAAGGATTTTTGAAAGTTCTTTACTGAAAAAATTCATAATATCAGACCACATATCCCGCTCTCATCCCAAGACCTTTCTGAACCACCTATATGGTCATTCTTTTTCTCCGAATTTAAACCAGTTTCATTATCCCATCTTACTAATATAATAATGCACATGAAACCAAATACGTGCCCCTTGGATGTGTTACCTACACCATTTCTCAGAGATGTGCTGAAGACAGTCAGCCCTAACATCCTCATTGTTGTAAATGGCAGTATCTCAAATGGAACTGTTCCTCATTTGTTTAAACAAGCTGTTGTCCAGCCGCTTCTAAAAAAAACTGGTTTGGATCTGTCAGTTCTTGGCAATTTTAGACCAATCTCTAAGCTGCCATTTTTGTCTAAGGTTCTCAAAAATGTTGTCCTCCGAATTATCCTCATTCTTAGACACACATAATATTCTGGATAAATATCAGTCTGGTTTCAGAGCCTTCAACAGCACAGAGTGTGCTCTATTGAAGGTGTTCAATGATGTGCTTTTAGCTGTTGACTCTGGAAAAAGTACAGTTTTGATTCTTTTAGACCTGAGTGTATCATTTGACACTGTCGACCGCACAATCCTATTAAACCGGCTAAAGACATGTGTCGGGATTCAAGGCTCTGCTCTAAAATGGTTTGCCTCTTACCTGGAGAGCAGATCATACTCTGTGATGCTGGGTAACAAATACTCTTCCCCAGCTTCACTAACTTGTGGAACACCTCAGGGCTCTATTCTGGGCCCTGTCTTATTCTCCTTATACATGCTCCCTTTAGGCTCCATTTTTCAGAAACACCAGATCTCCTATCACTCTTGTGCAGATGATACACAGTTCTACCTCTCTCTAAAACCAGGTGCCAATGGTACACTGCAGAAAGTCTCAGTGTATGTCTTAGCAACATATATTGCTGGATGTCTCTGAACTTCCTCAAACTAAATCACGACAAAACCGACATTATAATTTTCGGTAAGCAGGACTCTATTAGTCTTATAAAGAAACAATCTGGGTCCATTATCAGCTAATGTACAACCCCATGTAAAAAATCTTGGTTTCATATTTGATTCTACCCTCAAGCTGGACAAACAAATAAATTCAGTTGTTCATGGCAGTTTTTTCCAACTCAGGAGCATTTCTAAATTCAAAAATATCCTGTCATCTAAAGACCTGGAAACCCTTTTCCATGCCTGCATATCATCACGTCTTGACTATTGTAACTCTCTCTACTTAGGCATCTGTCACTCCAGCCTGTCCCGCCTGCAACTTGTTCAAAATACAGCTCCTGACGGGTAACAGAAAAAGAGAGAGTATTACTCTGATACTCGCATCTCTACATTGGCTGCCAGTTAAATATAGAATTGATTTTAAGATATAATTATTTGTTTTTAAAGCTCTCCATAGTTTGGCTTCAGGTTACATTTCAGATCTTCTTAGCCTGCACTTACCGACTCGAACTCTGCGCTCCTCCAGTAAGATGCTGTTATTAGTTCCACGCTCCCAGTTCAAATCTAGAGGTGACAGGGCTTTCTCCATTGCTGCCCCGAAACTCTGGAACAGTCTTCTCCCTTTCATAAAATCCTCTTCATCCTTGGAAGTCTTCAAATCAAACTGAAGACCTACTTATTTTCTAAGGCTTCCGGATCTCTCAGACACCTCTTTTATTCTGTTCTAACTATTCTGGTCATTTATCTCATTGGATGATGTTTGCATGTGTATACACGTATACATGTATTTTATCTTCACGTATGTGTGCTTGTGTGTGAATGTGTACATTTTTGTATATGTAGTTGCATATTTCCATGTACACATATACTTTTTACAAACATATATAGATGTCTTACAATGTTTCAATAGTGTTTTCATTTTATCTATTTTAATTCTTTTTATCATATTATCCCTCTGTTCAGCACTTTGGCTGACACTTGATGTCTTTTAAATGTGCTATATAAATAAAAATGACTTGACTTGACTCGACAGACACAGAGACCCAGACTAGACACTGAACAGAAAGAACACAGAGTACAGAGACAGGAGCGACAAGAGACACGACTGACTGAGGAACAAGAAGACAAACATAAGGACAGAACTAAACCTACACTAAACATAGGGGCACCAGAACTAAACCTAAGAACTAGAATTAACAGAGCAAAGAAGGACTAGAGCGCTAGGAATAAAAAACAGAAACCAAAACACTAGTAATAAACACTGGTCATTATATTCTTCATTTCCAGTTAATACTTGTACAGCTGCTGTTATTGTATGTATATATCTATTTATATTTCTTCATACATTCTTATATAGTTCTATACTGTGTATTGTGTATTTTGTTGTACAGTTATTTTATTTTTCAACTTTAATTTTTATATTTTATTTTATTCCTTCCTAGTTAAATTTACCCTTTTTAATTTTCATATTTATTTCCTATCTTATTCATAGCCTTTTCTTTTTTTCTTTAGGTCACGAGCAGTTGTCTAAGCATTTCACTGCATATTGTACTGTGTGTGACTGTGTACGTGACAAATAAAATTTGAATTTGAATTTAACCACAAACATTGATGAAATCAGACCACAGGTGCACTGATCCAGGACCGTGACAAGAATACAGATTAGAAAAGTGATCAGTTACATTTGTAGACTGTCACCATATCTATTTGATAAATAAAATGAATGTCACTTTGATTTAGTGACAAACTACAGTAATCCCCATGTCTGCTTTATTGTTTAGGGTCATGCAGTCTAACCTTCTAGAGCTTGTCCATACAGCTGTTACATAAACAGCAGCACCAAGAATACACTGAGTAGTAATACAAATAGATTAACATGTTTATTTTAGTGCTCCATGCGCTTGTGATGATCTTGTGAATGGTTGTCATGATGACAATAACCATTGTCATGACACCTGTTATCTCCAGCTGGGGTTTTAGAATCTTTTAAGTCCACTAATGCAAATAAATTCTGGCTATGTTGATCTTGGTTTGTAGTATACCCCTCTGATATTCAAACAATAAGATGGTTTTGTTGTTTAAATGCTTTGTTCATTCAATTATATCATTTTGGTTCCTCATCAAAATAATCTTAATTGTTATACAACTGTAACAAACCTCAGACCAAAATTAAAAAAGGAAACCTGTGAGCACAAAAGCAGCAACTCACCGTTAGGTGGGTCATCAACAGGGACTAAACTGGTCATACTGTAGACTTCAGAATCATTTGGAGACATCTTGTTTGATAACAGAAGAAATGGAGAAGAGGAGAAGTCATGAATGACTTGCAACTAAGTACATGAATTATTAGTAGATACAAGGAATTTTATTACAACAAAAATAAGAAAGAAAAGTACCCATCCTCCTCGGTCAGTTTTTTTTGTGCTTGAAGAATTACCTACAACAAAAGGCAAAACAAAGTCAGCATATAAAACTACCATACAAAAAAACAACAACACTCAAGGACATTGTGGTCTGCTGCACGGCTGTGAGGGAGGCAGTCGCACCTGGATGGCATATGCAATCATGCCTCGCCAGCTTTAAAGTCTTTATATATATATGTATGTATGTATATATATGTATGTATGTATATACAGTGGGGCAAAAAAGTATTTAGTCAGCCACCGATTGTGCAAGTTCCCCCACCTAAAATGATGACAGAGGTCAGTAATTTGCACCAGAGGTACACTTCAACTGTGAGAGACAGAATGTGAAAAAAAAAATCCATGAATCCACATGGTAGGATTTGTAAAGAATTTATTCGTAAATCAGGGTGGAAAATAAGTATTTGGTCAATAACAAAAATACAACTCAATACTTTGTAACATAACCTTTGTTGGCAATAACAGAGGTCAAACGTTTACTATAGGTCTTTACCAGGTTTGCACACACAGTAGCTGGTATTTTGGCCCATTCCTCCATGCAGATCTTCTCGAGAGCAGTGATGTTTTGGGGCTGTCGCCGAGCAACACGGACTTTCAACTCCCGCCACAGATTTTCTATGGGGTTGAGGTCTGGAGACTGGCTAGGCCACTCCAGGACTTTCAAATGCTTCTTACGGAGCCACTCCTTTGTTGCCCGGGCGGTGTGTTTTGGATCATTGTCATGTTGGAAGACCCAGCCTCGTTTCATCTTCAAAGTTCTCACTGATGGAAGGAGGTTTTGGCTCAAAATCTCACGATACATGGCCCCATTCATTCTGTCCTTAACACGGATCAGTCGTCCTGTCCCCTTGGCAGAAAAACAGCCCCATAGCATGATGTTTCCACCCCCATGCTTCACAGTAGGTATGGTGTTCTTGGGATGCAACTCAGTATTCTTCTTCCTCCAAACACGACGAGTTGAGTTTACACCAAAAAGTTCTACTTTGGTTTCATCTGACCACATGACATTCTCCCAATCCTCTGCTGTATCATCCATGTGCTCTCTGGCAAACTTCAGACGGGCCTGGACATGCACTGGCTTCAGCAGCGGAACACGTCTGGCACTGCGGGATTTGATTCCCTGCCGTTGTAGTGTGTTACTGATGGTGACCTTTGTTACTTTGGTCCCAGCTCTCTGCAGGTCATTCACCAGGTCCCCCCGTGTGGTTCTGGGATCTTTGCTCACCGTTCTCATGATCATTTTGACCCCACGGGATGAGATCTTGCGTGGAGCCCCAGATCGAGAGAGATTATCAGTGGTCTTGTATGTCTTCCATTTTCTGATGATTGCTCCCACAGTTGATTTTTTCACACCAAGCTGCTTGCCTATTGTAGATTCACTCTTCCCAGTCTGGTGCAGGTCTACAATACTTTTCCTGGTGTCCTTCGAAAGCTCTTTGGTCTTGGCCATGGCGGAGTTTGGAGTGTGACTGTTTGAGGCTGTGGACAGGTGTCTTTTATACAGATGATGAGTTCAAACAGGTGCCATTCATACAGGTAACGAGTGGGGGACAGAAAAGCTTCTTACAGAAGACGTTACAGGTCTGTGAGAGCCAGAGATTTTCCTTGTTTGAGGTGACCAAATACTTATTTTCCACCCTAATTTACGAATAAATTCTTTACAAATCCTACCATGTGGATTCATGGATTTTTTTTTTCACATTCTGTCTCTCACAGTTGAAGTGTACCTCTGGTGCAAATTACTGACCTCTGTCATCATTTTAAGTGGGGGAACTTGCACAATCGGTGGCTGACTAAATACTTTTTTGCCCCACTGTATGTATATATATATATATATATATATGTGTATATATGTGTATATATATATATATATATATATATATATATATGTATATATATATATATGTATATGTGTGTGTGTATATATATATATATATATATATATATATATATATATATATATATATATATATATATATATTAAAAAAAAACAAAACACCCAACACGCCCCTGCGGGCGGTTTATCCTTCAAGCTCGGGTCCTCTACCAGAGGCCTGGGAGCTTGAGGGTCCTGCGCAGTATCTTAGCTGTTCCCAGGACTGCGCTCTTCTGGACAGAGATCTCCGATGTTATTCCCGGGATCTGCTGGAGC
This sequence comes from Maylandia zebra, assembly GCF_041146795.1. Classification (NCBI taxonomy): domain Eukaryota; kingdom Metazoa; phylum Chordata; class Actinopteri; order Cichliformes; family Cichlidae; genus Maylandia; species Maylandia zebra. The sequence continues at coordinate 23,080,282 of NC_135171.1, read as the reverse complement.
CACTCGCCTAGCTTGGGAGTCACCGCACCTAGTGCTCCGATTACCACGGGGACCACCGTTACCTTCACCCTCCACATCCTCTCGAGCTCTTCTCTGAGCCCTTGGTATTTCTCCAGCTTCTCGTGTTCCTTCTTCCTGATATTGCTGTCATTCGGAACCGCTACATCGATCACTACGGCCGTCTTCTTCTGTTTGTCTACCACCATTATGTCCGGTTGGTTAGCCACCACCATTTTGTCCGTCTGTATCTGGAAGTCCCACAGGATCTTAGCTCGGTCATTCTCCACCACCCTTGGGGGCATCTCCCATTTTGACCTCGGGACTTCCAGGTTATACTTGGCACAGATGTTCCTGTACACTATGCCGGCCACTTGGTTATGGCGTTCCATGTATGCCTTGCCTGCTAGCATCTTGCACCCTGCTGTTATGTGCTGGATTGTCTCTAGGGCATCTTTACACAGCCTGCACCTGGGGTCTTGCCTGGTGTGATAGACCCCAGCCTCTATGGATCTTGTGCTCAGAGCTTGTTCTTGTGCTGCCATGATTAGTGCCTCTGTGCTGTCTTTCAGTCCAGCTTTGTCCAGCCACTGGTAGGATTTCTGGATATCAGCCACCTCCTCTATCTGCCGGTGGTACATACCGTGCAGGGGCCTGTCCTTCCATGATGGTTCCTCATCTCCCTCCTCTTTCTTGGGTTTCTGCTGCCTGAGGTATTCACTGAGCACTCGGTCAGTTGGGGCCATCTTCCCAATGTATTCTTGGATGTTCCTTGTCTCATCCTGGACTGTGGTGCTGACACTCACCAATCCCCGGCCCCCTTCCTTCCGCTTAGCGTACAGCCTCAGGGTGCTGGACTTGGGGTGAAACCCTCCATGCATGGTAAGGAGCTTTCTTGTCTTTATGTCAGTGGCTTCTATCTCCTCCTTTGGCCAGCCTATTACCCCAGCAGGGTACCTGATCACGGGCAGGGCGTACGTGTTGATGGCCCGGATCTTGTTCTTACCATTCAGCTGACTCCTCAGGACTTGCCTGACCCTCTGCAGGTACTTGGTGGTTGCAGCCTTTCTAGCGGCCTCTTCATGGTTCCCATTCGCCTGCGGGATCCCCAAGTACTTGTAACTGTCCTCTATGTCTGCAATGTTGCCTTCTGGTAGTTCAATCCCCTCAGTTCTGACTACCTTCCCTCTCTTTGTTACCATCCGGCTACACTTCTCCGTCCGAACGACATTCCAATGTCATTGCTGTATAGCCTGGTAGTGTGGATCAGTGAATCGATGTCTCGTTCACTCTTGGCATACAGCTTGATGTCATCCATGTACAGGAGGTGGCTGACAACTGCTCCGTTCCGTAGTCGGTATCCGTAGCCAGTCTTGTTAATGATCTCACTGAGGGGGTTCAGGCCTATGCAGAACAGCAGTGGGGACAGAGCATCTCCTTGGTAGATCCCGCACTTGATGGTGACTTGTGCTATGGGCTTGGAGTTGGCCTCTAGTGTTGTACGCCACATCCCCATTGAGTTCCTGATGAAGGCTCTTAGGGTCCCATTGATCTTGTACAATTCTAGGCATTCCAGTATCCAGCTGTGGGGCATTGAGTCATAGGCCTTCTTGTAATCAATCCAGGCAGTGCACAGGTTGGTCAGTCTGGTCTTGCAGTCTCGGCTGATTGTTCTGTCTACCAGTAGCTGGTGTTTTGCGCCTCTGGTGTGTATATATATATATATATATATATAGTACAGCAACCATTAGTAAAGTGTATGCTGAAAAGCATGGAAACGTGGCTGGGTCTGCCGTGGATTTATTACACACATAATACCAAAGCTGATTAAATATTTAATTAATTTAAGTCATTGTGGATGTGACAGTGTTGTTACATGCTTTCATCTGCTTTCATCAGCAATCTGTCATTAAGCTTCTCACATACCTGTTTGCATCCATCCAAACAGGTTTAAAAAAAACAAACAAAAAAACTGCCATTTTGTGGCAGCTGCTGTCTATTCACTTATAAATCAGAATGATACTTGATACCAGACCTACTCAAATCTATATGGGAATGGGCATTCTCGTGCGTGTGTGATAGAGGTGGGCAGATTGAGTTAAATATCAATGATATACTAACGCAGTTGAATGAATACGTGTTTCTATCCAGTATGTATGCACTCCACTGAACTGTGTTAACCCTTGTGTGGTGTTCGTATTTTTGTTACTCAGCCAGTGTTCATGGGTCTGGTGGACCCGCTAGAGTTTTGGCTTTCCAAATTAACACTATCAAACAATTTTATGTTAAATTACTCAACAGATGTTTACTTCATCCCAATTACAAGACATATGAACAGCAAACATGGTTGATTTTTTCCCTTTACCTTTGTTAGATCACATTTATGAATTAATGTGCTTCTCGTTTTTCTTTTATATAAAATGTTATAAATAAATCAGTTATAATCAAGTGGAGTGAGTGGAAAGACACAACACATTTACACGTGAAAAAATAATTAATTGTTTAACTTTTCTTTTGAAAAAAACTGAACACGGGTCTCACAGACCCGAACACCATACAAGGGTTAAATCAATTTTTCTTTTTTTTTAATGAAAACTGAAAAAACATACACGTTGAAAAATATGCAAACTTTTGTCTGTTGCTTGTCACGTCAATTCTTTTTACCCTATGCTGGGCGAGTTAATATATTCACTGGTGTGTTGAAGCAGTGAGGTACAGAGTGTTGGCGCCGAGCAGCTGAAACATAATGCTGAGTCTTAAGGAGGAATAAGAAAATTGTCATAAAGCGTATAAGTATGTAAGAGAAGTAAAAGATACGGAGGTAAGAAATCAGTCGGTTTATGAACAGAACGGCGGTGGAGCTGGTCGGTCGATTTTGTGTATAAACTTTTTATAATATAGTGTGATCAGAAATACTTCAGACTGTAGAAAAGGTTTGAGGCTTTACATGACATAAGGAATTGTTACTGTCCTTACCATTTCTTTTCACACAGACAAGAGCCATTCCCAGTGAGATGATGCCCACGATTACACCAAAACCAGTTGCAACTACAGGTAGTTTATAAGCAGAAGGTACTGGAAAAGCATAGACCACAAACAAGTGTCAGTCTTACTTCCAGTTTTGGTGAAAGTAAAGAAGAAAGACATCTACTGTTAAAAACCAACAAATTTCTTATTTTATGGTCTTGAGAGTATGCTGAGTGACATGTAGGCAAAGAACAAACTTCACTGATATGCAAAGCAAAACCCTCCTAGTATGATGAATACACAGTGCAAGGAAATTTCGCTCACCTGAAGATGTCCTTGGTGTGGTCACAGAAGAAGTCGTCCCTGTAGTGCTGAGCTTTGTAGAAATTGGGTCTACTGAAATGTCTATGGTTAAAAACCAACAAATCTCTTATTTTACGGTCCTGAGAACAGCAAAGTATGTTGAATGGCATGTAGGCAAAGAAGAAACTTCACTGATATGCAAAGCAAAATCCTCTTAGTATGATGAATATTCAATTTAAGGAAATTTTGCTAACCTGAAGATGTCCTTGGTGTGGTCACAGAAGAAGTCGTCCCCACTGAAATGAATATCTCTAGATGTCAAAAAACACCACAGCAATTGACCTGGGCATTTTTATTTACTTATAAACATCTTAACAATAATTGTGTTTCTCCTGATTGTGTGACTTGTAAAGTCCATAGATAGGGGAGGAGAAAAGGTCAAAGTGTTTTTTCAGCTGCAATAAAAGAAGATTGTGTAGTGATTGTTTCATTATTTAAGTTTCTTGTGGATTCACCACAAAAGGCATTTTCTTCCACTTCTGCAATACTGCTATACAACAGCAAAGTGTCAATGTTTTACAATTAGTCCTACAACACTTAAACAATGTTGTAGGGCTTTAATAATGATTGAGTGATTCGAATACTTTGATTATAAAAAACTCTCGACACAGTCTTTGCTTCGATGCTTCCTTTAACACGCGGCTCTGTAGTGCTCCGATGTATTAAACGATGTAAACACAACTAGAACAAGACCTGCAATACAAAAGTATTTAGAAGCAGTGTGTGAATAAAAGGTTTGACAACATTGATCCCACACACACTGATAACACAATAGCAACAGTGATGATGATGCTGACACAGTTTAACATGCAGCCGGAGTTTGTTTATGCGCGAGAAGTGGAGGCGTTACTGAGACAGTGAGGTCAAGGTGAGTGAAACAGAATGTTTCTAATGTCAAAACAGCAGCGATGTTCCTGTAATCACCATTAAAACCTTTACTTTAGCGTGAGTCCGTCATCAAAGCACCTGATCAACAAACTCCGACGTGAAGAAAAGCAAACTCTGCAGCTGCTCCATCCACTGCTATTTGTTTTAAACACAGAAAGAAATCTGCAGTAAGCCTCCAGAAATACTATTAAAATATGCAGATGATCTGTTAACTGAGTCTGACACCAGACTGGTTAAATCATACAGCTTGCTGAAGGCTGACGGTAACAGTCTTATTTCACATGGAAGTGGTACCTGCAGCAAACAGGGGCTAAAACGTATTAACTTGAAGACTCTTGTAACATTTTTCACACTGAAAGTGAAATCATATCAGATAATGTGCTAATTAAACTGCATTAATATTTAAAAATATAGGAATAAAAACTTTTTAAAAACCTAATAAAAATATAAATGGGCATTTAAACTCTGATCCACTGACCTGAGAGCTATTAGGTTGGACACTGAAATATTATTAATATTAATTATTAACATCTAGACCATCGTATCATCTGTTTTGTGCCGTAGTTTAGATTACACATATATCTTGTTTTGTTTTATTGGACCTTTGACTGTACTTTAAACTATTTATACATTTTTTAATTTAAGATAAAGCTTTCTTAAAATACATTTTATATAAATACAAACACACACACACACACACACACACACACACACACACACAAACACACATATAATTTACATATAATTTACAAATACAATTTTTTTGACAGATCTTATATCTTATATGCAATAAACTTTATAATTTCTAAAATGGAAGCTTACTCAATTACTAAAATAATTGGTAGCTGAAGCCCTATGATATTGTTTTGCTGTCATCTGATGTCAGTACATAACACATAATGCACTCTAAATACATCCATCAATACTCAGAATTCTGCTCCCTGGATGGAGTTAAATTAATTCAAGATATAGGCAGTTTATTCAAGGATGGAAATATGTATCACCTCCTAATATCTGGTGCATTACATTATTAAAGGTAAACAGAACCCTATAAACATCAGGCTTTAGCTTCCCTTTTTGGTTTGTAGAAATAAATGCACATCCTGTAATGAGGTATAACAGAGAGCAGCACATTGTGATCACTTACTTTGTATGTTAATGAAGGATATGTTACTGTGAGGAGACTGGTATTGTCCCCCTTTATGCTGTGACATGTAAAAACATGTCACTTCCACCTCAGCAGGTGAACTCTGCTGTGCCAAAGAGAGGAGCTCAGTTCCTGTAAGTGTCTGCAGACAGGAGATGGACGTAGATTTGCTTCTTCTCATGAAGTACAAAAAACACTGAGTCACAGAAACAGATGATGGAGTCTGACATTTCACTGTGACTGAGTCTGTTTCTGTGATCATCATTAGATTCACTGTCAGTTCAGGTCGAGGAGCTAAAAAATGTAAAGATTTCTCAAGTTAATTAAAGAAATGTTTCATTTATTTGAAAATAAAACCTAATAAGAGAAATATATGTATGTTATGCACATTTACATTTTCCTCACACCAAACAACCGACAAGTTGAGAGAAGTTGTTTTTTCTACTGATACCGTTGCCAAACATCCTCATATTAGTTAACTGCATTAGTATTTACTCACTTTGTATAACAGCTGTAATTTCTGACATGTTACTCAGTGGAAATTTTGTTTTAAATTGACTCTTAAATTCAAACAAATTGCAGTTTATTTAAGAATGTAACATCGGTTACATGTAAATGAAAACCTTTATAAAAATCAGTTTTTAGTTTCATTCTTTGGTTTATAAAAGCTAAAACTTTATGCACATACTGTACAGAGGTATACTGTAGAGCCGCATGTTATGATCACTTACTTTGTATGCTGATGGAGGACGTGTTACTATGCAGAGACTTATGTGGTCCTCCTTTATGTTCTAATGTGTAAAAACATGTCACTTTGACCTCGACAGGTAAACTCTGCTCTGCCATAGAGAGCAGCTCAGTTCCTGTCAGTGTCTGCTGACAGGAGATGGACGTAGATTTTCTTCCTTCCATAAAGTGCAAAAAACACTGAGACACAGGAACAGATGATGGAGTCTGACATTTCACTGTGACTGAGTCTGTTTCTGTGATCATCATTGGATTCACTGTCAGTTCAGGCCGAGGGGCTAAAAAAATGTAAAGATTCTTTTTAGTTAAATAAGCAAATCTTTCATTTACCTAAAAATAAAATATATTAAGTGAAACTGATCTGAGAGTTTTACTTTTTAAAATGATCAAGTTTAATACACATTTCACACAATTTCTTCCCACAACCCTTAAGTTGAGAGCAGCTTTGTTTTTTGTACTGATACTGTAGACAAACATCCTCACATTAGTGCACCTCAGCAGAATTTACTTACGTTGTATGTTGATGGGTGACATGTTGCTCTCTGGAGATTTCTGTATATAAAAGTAATAACAGGTCACTTCAGCTGTAAGAGGTGAACTTTGACGTGTCCATGACAGAAATTCAGACCCTGTCAGAGTCTGCAGACAAGGAGCTGCTTTATCAGGTTTATGTCCTGAAATGATGAAATAACACTGAGACACAGGAACAGATGATGGAGTCTGACAGTTCACTGTGACTGAGTCTGTCTCTGTGATCATCTGTGGATTCACTGTCAGTTCAGGCCGAGGATCTAAAAAATGTAAACATTTGTTGAGTTAAATAAGCAAATGTTTATTTTATTTAAAATAAAATCTAATAATAGAAACTGTTCTGAGAGGTTTTTTCCTGATGCACATGAAAATTTTCCTCTTGACTCACAGCGTGATCACTTACTTTGTATGCTGATGGAATATCTGTTACTGTGAGGAGACTGGTATTGTCCTCCTTTATGCTCTGAGCTGTAAAAACATGTCACATCCACCTCAGCAGGTAAACTCTGCTGTGCCAAAGAGAGGAGCTCAGTTGCTGTCAGTGTCTGCTGACAGGAGATGGACGTAGATTTTCTTCCTCTCATAAAGTACAAAAAACACTGAGTCACAGAAACAGATGATGGAGTCTGACAGTTCACTGTGACTGAGTCTGTTTCTGTGATCTTCTGTGGGTTCACTGTCAGTTCAGGCCGAGGAGCTAAAAATGTAAAAATTTGTTGAGTTAAAAGAGAAAACATTACATTTATTTGAAAATAAAATTAAAAAAACTACTCTGAAAGTTTTAATCTGATGCACATTTAAACCTCATATTACTGCGTTCGTTGCAGTAGCATTTACTCACTTTGTATTGTGATTGGTGATATGTTACTCACTGGAGATTTATATATATAACTGTAATAACAGGTCATTTCAACTGTTACAGGTGAACTCTGACGTGTCCATGACAGAAATTCAGACCCTGTCAGAGTCTGCAGACAAGGAGCTGTTCTGGCAATTTCATTCCCTGCAATGATGAAATAACACTGAGACACAGAAACAGATGATGGAGTCTGACAGTTCACTGTGACTGAGTCTGTCTCTGTGATCTTCTGTGGGTTTACTGTCAGTTTAGGTGGACGGAGATCTGAAAAATTCAGGTACATGTTAGATTAATTAAGCACATTCGCATCTATATTATATTATTTATATTGTAGATTTATAATAATTACATTTAGATTCATAATTATTGCAAGTACTCAGATAATAACTAATCATCCCCATAATTACAATTGAAACATATTATAAACTGTTCATGTACTTTTGTCACTCACTGTTTATGTTGATGGTGGATGGCTCGCTGTAAGGAGATGTATGTTTAAAAGTATCAATGTGTACAGTGTAAGAACATCTCACTTCAAGCTCAGCAGGTAAACTCTTATGTGTGATCTTTAGTAGCTCAGTCGCTGTCAGTGTCTGCACACAGGAGGAACCTTTGGACAGTTTTTGGCTTGCAGTGTAGAAATCACACTGAGACACAGAAACAGATGATGGAGTCTGACAGCTCAGTGTGACTGAGTCCGTCTCTGTGATCGCAGGTGGACTCACGCTCAGTATAGGTGGAAGACTGACTGAAATTACATTTACGCAGATGTTATGTTAAATATTTTATATATGCACAAAAAGTATTCATGATGAGCAAAGCTGAGTTACTGTAGAGAAACTCTAGAGACAAAACAGTAAAATTAATAAACCCATACAGTGATAAACACATGAAACTACGACTGACCTTGTGCTTTAATTTCATGAAAGGAATCTGAAGAAGGAAAGAAGAAAATACAAAATAAAATCAACAATAAAAAGATTCAAAATGTAAACTTGTGTTAGAGGTAAACATGCTAACACCTAACAGTAATAATAGGTGAGACTATATTTAGTAATAGGTGACATGAACAATGAATCATAAGAAGTTTAACTTACACATGACAACGACTAGCAGCAGGAGATCAGCCATGATTAAAAGAACAATGTGAAGGTGCAGAACAGACTACAACAGTCTGACTGCTCTGACTCTCATGTGCATTAAATGTTAATTTTAGAACTTGTTTTCAGGAAAACCACAGTTTTCACAGTGTCACACTAACTGGCCACAGTAAGACACACGTCACATACTGAGAACCTGCAAAGATACACTTTTTAAACCCTCACACATATAACTAGAATATATTTAGTAAACCTTTTTGTAGGCACATAACAGTTAAAGTGTCTGTTGATCACTTTTGTGTTTCTTATACATGTTTATTTCTACCATGGCAGAAAGATTAGTGAATACATGCTTTATCATGTATGTCAAAACAAAAGTAATTTGCTTTTTAGTAAATGGATTATTAATGAAATTTTGAGATGTTGGTAAAAATGGTTATAGAAATCTTTAGACACAGATGGGGATACCATTTCCACCTGATTATCAGTATAGTTTTTGTGTTTGTTCACCAGCCATGACAAAACTTCCTTTCAAGTAAAAATGCATTTTAGCATACAGTATAGCTACAGCTAGAGTTCGTATAAACTATACAGCAGGGGTCTCATTACTATAAACCATGAATGCCTATGCCATATTTTTTTCTTCTAAGGCATAGCAACAACCTCAATACATGACAATAAATGGACAAACAGAATTATAAATAACTTGTCTAAAATGAGACCATATAAAGTAAAGAGGTTTGACTTCGAGGACAGACGTATCTCCACCTAACTGCTGTTCAGATCGCCTCATTGTGATGTTCAGCCAATCAGAAGAAAGTTTGTTTTAAAGGAAGCTAGCACAGGCTGTGGGTGAAGCAAGGCTTTTGTAGAGGACAAGACAAGACCATATACACAAATAGGCGAGTGAACACGGGTAAAAGCAAACTAAAGTGAAACTAATGAGAGCAGAGAAGCTAATTACAGACAAAAGCTGGAAGTCAAATGAAAGCAAGGAGTATGAGAAAACTAACCTTCCAAGTAAAACAGGAAAAAGACAAAAGATAAACAACAATGCACACTAATTTTTTTTTTTCTTTGTCTGTTTCCTAAATGCTGGATACTTTTTTGTAATAAAAACTCAGAGAGACACAAATAGACCTGCTGTAGCACACTTTTTGAAACCCTCAACCCATATAATGATGATATTGTTAAGTTAAATGGAAATCTGGACACAAGCACAGAGGTGATCTTAACAGGAAGGAATTTATTCAATAGGCGAGCAACAGTCTTTTCCTCAGAAATATGTTGGTGGAAGCTAAATTATGTATTATAAATGAGCTGTCTCTCTCTCATGTGTTTCCAGACAAAATCAAAAGTAATTTTGAACTAATTGTCTCTAAAGACCTGCTAAAATGTTCATTTAACACTCTTTTGAGTGTTAAATGAACATTTTTGACAGTGTTATATTTCTAACAGTAACCTAGTCAGTGTTAAAGATTAACAATGGCTAACATTAGCAGTGTTGATTCTCTAACACTGTAAAGTTACTAGCATGTTTAGTTATTTTCCAGTGTTAGAAAATCAGCACTGCTCAGTGTTAGTCATTGTTAATCTTTGTCACGTTCCCTTAAAAGGGTCCAGGCGATTAGGGAAAGTAACAAAAAGTGTCCAGGTCAGAAAAAGGAGACAGGGAGGCAAAAGGGGTTCAATTAAAGAGTTTTATTAAAGTTTCTATTAATAACTCAACTAAAAGAGACAGACAAGCTGTTATCACCATTTAAAGAAACAAAACAAAACTCAAGCGTTGGTCAGTAAAATGAAAAGTAAGTAAAGAGGATTAGTTGCCAAACACACTCTTCTCCACGAGTAGGAGCAGAACACACAGCTCACTAGCTGCAAATCAACAGAGCCCTAGAGCTGCTCTTCTTCTTCTTCTTCTTCATCTTCCATTTTAACGGCAGCTTGCACTTCCATAGGAGTTGCATTACTGCCACCCTCTTGTGTTACTTAGACTGCATCTAGCTCTTTAAATCCTCTTAAATAATCCCATACTTCTCAGAAACCAAAGAACCACTTCTATCCTTTCATGACATCCTAGCCATTCAACCACCTTTTCAAACCTGAGTCCCCCCTCATTCCAGTTTCTACCCTCATCATTCTCCTATAGTTACCATACCTCCTGCAGTTAATAAATACAAGCTCAATTGTTTCCATAACACCACACCAATTACACAGCCCCTTTAAATGTTTCCCCATCCTAAAAAGAGTGCCATTCAGGTAACAATGCCCTGTTCTTATTCTACACATAACAATCTCCTCCCTCCTATTCAGTCCTCTATTTGTTTTACTTCTACTGTATTTTGTACCCTATACAATTGTCTCCCTCTAGTTTCATTATCCCACACCATTTTCCATAACTTCTTACTTTCACTCCAAACTATACACTTTCCTTCCGATTTAGATAATGGTATCTGTACCTCTGCATCTACTCTTTTAATAACTCCCTTAGCCATTCCATCTGCTTTTTCTGGCCCTAGAGCTCACCTTTCACTGGCCTTTAATACCTTTAATTACTGATGGGAGTCAGCTGTACAAAAGAAAATGGTGGCACCTAAGGTAGGAGGGATGTAGGACACACCCACGCAGGTAACTTCAGGAGAAGGCCCAAAGGGCAGCTCATCTCTGTGATGCTTATCAGAATAAATCTGTGGGTATTTTGTGATCAATATCTAAGACAAATCAATAGAGTTATATTATTGACTTCTCAGAATCACACAGATGACAGCAAAAAGTTAACCAAACCTGTCAAAACAATAAACTGCATCTTCCTGTAGAAAACATTTTACTTGTAATGAAAGTTTTTAAAACTCAGTTGTTATTATTATTATTATTAGTAGTTGTAGTAGTAATTTCTGCATTTAACTAAAAACTAATTCACAAGTGAAAAAGCTTTATTAATATTGATTTTCTTTTAAGATATGATAGGACAAGAGTGACAGTCATTTACATTGTACAGTAATGGAGGTTAGGTTACTGTAGATGAAGAATACCTTGATCAATTCTGTCCCCAGGAATGAAGGTTGTTAAATCTGTGGCTCTTAATCCAACCTTTAGATCAACAAAAACTGACATATTGCAGCACAAAATGTCTGTTATTAAGGTGGTTTATCAGTATGTAATAATATGGAAAAGAAAAAAAGACATTTGTACTGTAATGGTCAACATGCTACTGTAAATAACATTCAGGCACAGAAACAGATGAAGGAGTCTCACAGCTGAGTGTGACTGAGTCTGTCTCTGTGATCACTGGTGGATTAATGATGAGTTTACATGGAAGAGGAGCTGAAGAGTTGAAACAATAACTGCAGTTAGGATCACATCTGTGTCTGACCAACATACTGAAAGCATGCTTTGCTTTCACACATTAAGATAATATCAGTACTTTGTGGTAAAGCCGCAGACTCACTTTTGATGATGATGGAGGAATAGTCACTGTACAAAGAGTTTGACTCTCCCGTCTGGGGCGTGTAAGAACAATTCACTCTCCATGTGGTCTGAGACCGGCCATCTCCAGAAGTTTAGTTGCTGTCTGGTGTGTCGGACAGGAGAACTTTTCTTTTAACATATGTGTCTGAAATAGGTATAGAGTGGTTTTACTGCATATTGTAATATTGTTGTCTGCACACGGAGACTGATATATAAAAAGGTACAAACCAGTGACTGTAGAAAACATGGACGACGTGACAGCTCCCCAAAAATGAAGCCAATTGTCTCTATCGCCCCCTGGTATCTATATTTAACTCAAGCCCTATTTAATGTTGGTTTTTATAAAATATTAAATGTTTATGTAATTACAGTATTTTACCGTAGACTGACAGAATTACACTTAGTGGGAGTTGCAATCTTTTAACATTTAGTTTTTAATAAATTCTCTCTCCAGCAGATTTTCGTTGATGATATCAATAGCGAATTTAGTCAGAGAACCTAGTATTTACTTTCATGGTCACCTGCCTGATTTGGTGATGTTAGCAACCTTTCCTTCACCAAAACTGACTCTGAGGAAATCCTTGATCACAGTGACAGCCTCAGTCATATTGAGCTGTGAAGCTCTGTCAGTGTAATTTCTACATTGCAAGCCAAGTGTCTACAGGCTCCTCCTGTGGGCAGACACTAACAGGGACTGTGTAGTTGGAGATGGTTAGAAAGATTTTACCTGCTGGAGCTGAAGTTGGTGTGCTTATGTTGCAAAGCTTGATGCTTTTCTTTTTATGTCTCCTGGCAGTGACCCATCTACTATTGCCATAAACAGTAAGTACTTGAACTGCCATGAACATCATATATATATATATACTATATATACATATATATATGATTTTTCTTATGCAGATGAGGCATTATTTCTGTACCATTATTTGTTATTCCAGAGGCTTTTAAGCTATTTTTTTGCACTTGTTGTCTTGTAAAAGCCTATATTACATATTTTCTTTCACAATTCATTAACTCCACAGAGAAGGCATCGTTTAAATATGTTAAATATTTTTCTTTAAGCAAGTTCTTCATGACTGAGCTAAGTGTCCTCTTTTTTGGAAATCAAAATATGGTCACTCTACTATATCTGATTGTTTTTTTCCCACAGTTCAAGTCAACTGTTGCACACTTGGATTGAAAGGAATTGCAACCAGTGTAGCTTTATTAGTTTTACTTTACTGTGCCTGCAAATATATAGACATAGCACGTCGTTACACATTTGTACAGTCTCACACAGCTCTTTTTAGGCGCACTGCCTTATGGTTAGTCTTTAAATTCAAATGCTAATACTCCTAACAGTAACATGAATGAAATAACATAAACAAAGATAGTGTGATTCACCAGTTTTCACCCACTGTGATTGGACGATCTGATTTCCTCGTGTCAGCATTGTTCCCACATCATCATAATTAATGTTGTTCCAGGTTCAACATGGCAAATGACCAATCACCTTCTTGTGATGTCATTCCTTTGCGACTTCGAAATACCCGCCTTCGAGTATTTCGAAATACAAGTGAAGAAGCGAGAAACCCCCGCCTGTCCGCCGAATTTGAAGTCAATTTGCCTGTCCGCCGAATTTGAAGTCAATTTAGGATACTTTCCTTTAATAAACAGTAAGCATTATACATATGTTCCTCACTTGGCTTGCTGTTTGTTTGCTAGTGATAGGCTACTTGACGACAGCATTAGCTAACCAGTGTTACGGTAAGCATTATACATATGTTCCTCACTTGGCTTGCTGTTTGTTATAGGCTACTTGACGACAGCATTAGCTAACCAGTGTTCTCTAGACCAGCGTTCCCCAACTTTTTGGGTGTTTCGTGGCCCGGGGGTTGGGTCAGGCAAAATTGCAGTAGCTTCCCTGATCATTTTACAAACATAAGTGAAGAGAATCTGGACTAAAAGGCCTAGACTTATGGTTGTGTGCTGAATCTATGAATCAAACTATCACCTGGAAACATAATTAACTGGTCCATAGCTGTGAAACTGGACATGAGTTCTTGATTCTATGGAGATTAACAGTAATCCAGAAATTTACAAATTTGTCCTGGTACATCGCGTAAATGTTGTCCCTGGGACATCATGTTAAAGTTGCCAGAGACATACCATATGAAAGTTTAGCTTCTTTTAGCCCCTGTTTGTTTATATATATATATATATATATATATATATATATATATATATATATATATATATATATATATATATATATTAGGGGTGCAACGATATTCGTATCGATATTGAACCGTTCGATACAGTGCTTTTGGTTCGGTACGCATATGTATCGAACAATACAACATTTGTAATTTATTTTATCAATTTTCCTTCTGACGATGCTGTCTGTGTTGAGCGCTCAGTGAATCTGTGTTCGACTACTCCGCCTAGGCTGCACTGTCGAGCGCAGATCCACTGAGCGCTCAACACAGACAGCATAGTCAGTGTCACTACCCGATCCGTACTGGAAACCCGATCGGTACCCCGCATGCGCAAATCTTACGTCACTTCCTCTCTTTGCCAACATTGCGACATTCAATATATATATTAGCGCCCAGTTAGCTCCTAGCATTTCTCAACAGCTCTGCCTCCTTTTCGACTACCGGGACATTTAAACAATGGATAAGATAACCTTTATAAGATAAGATAACCTTTATTAGTCCCACATGTGGGAAATTTGTTTTGTCACAGCAGGAAGTGGACAGTGCAAAAGTTATGAGGCAAAAATTAGAATACAATAAGAATAAATACAGTACACAACTGTACAGAATAGAATAAAATAAAATACTATATACAGTAGAATAATCCGTATACAAAGAAATTCATGCTTTTCTCCTCAACAAAGAGCGTCCCCCGATTGAGCAACAGCGCCGTAACATAAGGAGAATGGCGCCTAATTACAGAGTTAATAATGCAGACTTTGTAATATCTCACGTGTAGATTCATCAGCCAGATGAAATGTTTACTGACAATTGACAGTGATAGCTGACGTCATCATCACTATTCTAATCAATCCTCTCCTCACAGACGAGCATAAACACACTCGACTATCGCTAAATCAGATTTAACACACGTTTGTAATGATGATAATTCAGTTTATAATAGGGTTTATTCGCTCGGTCAGCAGGTGGCGGTATCCTCGTACACTGGGGAGTAAACTGCCATTAAACGAACAGAAGAAGAAGAAAACATCTGCACATGCGCCGGTCAGACTTTACACATGCGCAGTAAGGATTGGAGAGTCCTGATCCGTAACTTTCTTTTTATTTTTCGTTTTTGTCTACATTGTACTGAAATGCTTCATTATTGCAAACATTTTAAGATATACTTGTTATTCTTAACATTTTAACAGATACTCTGACCCATAACTATCGTAAAACGCTACGACCGGAAGTAGAAACCTTTCGCGCATGCGGGGTACCGATCGGGTTTCCGGTACGGATCGGGTAGTGACAAGGAGAAAAGCATAAATTTGCTTGTATACATCCATTGTTTAAATGTCCCGGGCTGTCGAAAAGGAGGAAAGCTGTCGACAAATGCTAGGAGCTAACTGAGCGCTAACCGTATTGACACGTATCATTCAAATATATTTAAATGTCGCAATGCTGGCAAATACAGGAAGTGACGTAAGATTTGCGCATGCGGGGTACCAATCGGGTTTCCGGTACGGATCAGGTAGTGACAGCCCCCCCACACTCCCTAGCAGATCGTTACATGGAGAAACCTTTGGAATACAAGCGCGCTGATCCACACAGGTATGCACACGGGTGTTCACTGCTCGTAGACCCAAATTACACCTTTCTTGGCCGCTACTTCGAAGCACATCTGTCCTGCGTGCTGCACAACAACATTGAATATTTAGTATTTACTGCTGTTTACACTTAGCTAGATTAATGCGATGGTGTTGTGTTTAGTATGTTGCTTTGTTTTTTTTTGCTTGTTTTCTATTTTTCTCTCAACAGGTGATCCAGGAGATTTTTATTTTTTTTTTCTCCCCCCCTTTCTCACTGTCCCTCTCCCCTTCTGTTTTTCCTTTCCTTCCTCTTTCTTTCTCCCTTTCCTATCCCTCACTCATGTCTAGGGTTGCCAACTCCCTGAAAAATAAATAAGGGACACCTCGTGGCCAGGGCCGGGCGACCCAGTTGTCTTCACCCTTCCCAGTGTGGTGAATTTTCTAGCTCTTTTTTTGTGTGTGAAATTATTTTTTTTAACCCTTTGACTTGAATTTGATTTAAGTAGATGTGTATTCTTTGTGATATGAACACATGTGAAACAAATGATCATTTAGCCATTTATTTTTAGCTCAAAATGACAACATTAACACAGTAAAACAGGTCTCTTTCTTAAACAGAAGCCTGTCATGCTTAACTTTTGAGAATATAAGTAAATCTTTCTTTAAAAGAACTCTGTCCTGCTTAACTTAAAATAATAGAAAACAATAGAAAGAAAAATATTCTTGTAACAGTGCACATTTAGTGCATTTAGTACAATTGGCTTCAGCTGAGGTATTATTTCAGCTTTTCTAATGCTAATCAGCTGCTCCCGTTTGAAAACCCGCTTGTTCCCATGATTACGCATCTTAACTCATCATCATTATTTATCTATGTATTACTTTTATGTATTAGTCATCTATTTGTTGTAATCATCTATCCTTGCAGTCGTTTATTACACAAAATAAATTATATTATCACACTTCTGGCCACATAGCGCTGATATTCACTGCACATGCCCATATTAACTTTTTCCAGCCAGGTGTTTTCCTTTTCCCATTCTTCCCTTTCTCTGAGGGGGAACAAACATTGCTGCTCTAACGCTGGGCTCACACTGTGCGGTTTTAGGCCCATTTTGAGCCGATTTTTGAGTGATCGGACCGATTTTGGCCTTCATCGTGCGTCGTGTAGTATACGTGGGGTAACGAGAAGTGATTAACACCTCACGACCAGCTCCCGATCATCAATCGCTCGTGAGCCGCTCACACTGCTCGCGCGCAAACACGTAAACGCCGTGAAAAAGACGGAGCAGCACGGCTGTGCAGCGTGTGATCTGGACACAAGCGATGGAGGCACAACTTGTAGAACTTTGAAAAGCTCATCCGAGCCTTTTCGATGTGGCATCACAAAATTATCACGACCACAACAACCGTGAAAATAGTTGGATCTACATCGCTGCTAAATCACAGCTGCCTGATCATGTTTTTCATTAGGAATTTAGCAAAGTTGATGGTGGTGGTGTGTCTGTGTGAGTGAGAGACAGAGAGAGCGAGCGACAGATTTTCTGTTATAACCTTAATTTTATGGACGCACAGTGTGAGCACTCAGGTCGCATCAGAGCATCGGGCGGTATAGTGTGAGACCTGCATCGTGACCTACCAACTTCTAACCTCTGCGAGTCAATCGTGCAGTTTGAGCAGGAGCTGAATAACGCGACTGAAAAAATCGCACAGTGTCTGCCCAGCTTTAGGTGTACTGTCGTCCGAGACTTGCACCGCAGTGACGGCGTTTGTTCCCCTGTTGGCCATGCTTCTTGTTGTGGTCATCTGTTGTCTTCCGGTATTTTCTCCGTAAGCGACCTTTCCTCGACCAATGAGATGAGCGGTAATCTGAATTGTCATACTCGAATTGTCATAAGTGTGCTGTCAGCTCATTGGTCACAAAGCAGGAGAGGGGCTGGGAATTATGTTTTCAAACAAAGCGTTAATTCCATTAACATTTATAGACTACTTTTGATTCTCACTGTATTACGGGACAAAGTGCGTCCCTTATTAGCTCAATACGGGACGTGTACTTTTGTTTCTAAATACGGGACGATTCCGTATTTTAAGGGACGGTTGGCAACCCTACTCATGTCTGTCCCGTCTGTAACATCTGAAAATAAAATATAATAAATAATAAAAACAAAGATCCACCAAATGGACCAATACGGCAATGCCACGATGATCCATTTGGCAAAGTAAATCCATTGAGTATCCTTGTTGGTCTTCAGACAACAATTCTGATGGCTAAAGAACCAAATGGGACAGGCAAAAAAAAAAAAGAAAAAAAAAAAAAAAAAAAAAAAAGATGGTGGCTCTCAAGCACGGCAATGTAAATCACACACACACACACACACACACACACACACACACACACACACACACACACACACGTGTCTATATATACACATTACACATACATACACAAAGCTGTGTAAACCAACTGTGGCACACCCAAAATGCATGGCCACTTTTGTGTTAATCATTTAATTTTATTTATTTAATTTGTTTATCAGTTATTTTCTGTGGCTATTAATATCCAAAATGACTTTGACAACATGACCAACCTAACCAGTGCATTATTTTGTCACATAAACTGTATAGAAGGTACAAAGAAATGGAGCAACACCCCAGGCGGAACTATTATTCCAAGACAGGTGCAACCCGGTTGCTTTAGGGGGATGGACTTCCGCCCACGAGTCAGATGCAATCTGAGAGGCAAACCGAGTGCACTGTCTTCATTGCTCCTGAACTTTACCTGTGTTTGCAGGTTGGTACCTGGTAAAGAAATACTACCACTGTTTGTACATAACAATGTTTTATCTCCATGTTAACTTGTGAAGAAGTAGAACAGTACCTGTAACACTTATGGGCACTGCCGCGCAGTCGACTCGCATCAGTGTGAGACAGCGGCGTCAGGCTGCGCAGGCCGCTAGCAGAAACGGCGCGGTAATGTTTTGTATTGTGGGTCGTTAGCGCCCAGAGCATTGTCTTGTAGGAAGGTCATTCATATCGATTTATTTTCTTTTCATTATGAAGGTTGGGACTCCCGCACACTTTACTATTTTATATAAAGCTTATGATACAAAGATGTTTTATTGTTAAGTGTCATTGAGGTTTGAAAAGTATATAGCTGTTTAATATGTGAGTGTTAATGACATGTGAAGTAGAAAGAAGTTGTCCATGTTATGCAAAAGTGAATTTCATCCTCAGTGTGCTGTAAATGTGTGTCTAATTCTGCTCAATTCCAGTATTCAGAATCTGTACAGTCGTATATTGCTGTAAATTCATTGTAGATTACAGTGGCTTCCAACTGCTTAAGTAAGAGCAGGTGTGTACTTTTGTTTTGCTTAGACTGAGCGATCGCATGAAGTACATGTAAAATAGTGGAACGTGTAGAGTGTGAATTCATTTATTTTTCTACTTGTGACTTTGGGGAAATGGACAGATATGGACACTGGGACTGAAAAAGTCATGCACACGTGGATATTGTTAATGCTGTTCATGTTTATTGAAACTTGAATAAGAGATGCAATCTGAGAGGCAAACCGAGTGCACTGTCTTCATTGCTCCTGAACTTTACCTGTGTTTGCAGGGATTTCTTCTTTGTTATTGTGGCACCATTCTTGGGGCCCGTAACACAACTATAAATAACGAATCTAAACTTATATACATAAAATACAGAAATGAATGAGGTGGAATGAATACTACAAAATGTACATAAGGTGCAGCTGCAGTCTGGCAGTGGGAGCAGTGTGACAGGTCAACTGTTAAGAAGGGAGATGGCGAGGGGAAAGAAACTGTTCCTATGTCGGGTGGTCCTGGTCTGCAGGCTTCTGTACCGTCTGCCAGAGGGCAGCAGATCAAAAAGTCTGTGTCCAGGGTGTGAGGGGTCTGTGATGATTTTCCCTGCCCGTTTCCTGGTTCTTGAGAGGTACAGATCCTGGATGGAGGGCAGGGGCGTGCTGATGATCCTTTCTGCTGCCCGTACAGTCCGCTGCAGTCTGCTCCTGTCCTGTTTAGTGGCTGCTCCATACCAGACTGTGATGGAGGAGCACAGGACAGACTCAATGACCGCAGTGTAGAACTGGATCAGCAGCTCCTGTGGAAGACTGTACTTCCCCAGTTGTCTCAGGACAACTGTATATGTCAGTATATGTCCACTACAGCGCCGCAAGGTTTCCACAAGCATTAGAGAATTAGCTCTAGCTGCTAATTGTTAGCTTCATGACTATCGCTACCAATGAATATATACTAATGACACATAATGGGGATTAACAGCCAACTTTCCCACATTCTCTGCAATCTGTGGGCTCATCTTTAGGAACTGAGGAATAACTACCCTTCCCGTACCATGTCTTATTGGAGACTGTGGCACACATTATTTTACAACAACCAAAGAAAATAACATATTTGAACAATCAGAACATTTTAACCAAATATAATATTTTAACTAAAGATTATGGGGGGTTTCTTGTTTTGTCCACAATGCCTCTCTTGTCCTTACACAACAACTTGCCAAACGATCTGAAATGCTATCATTTGCACATGAAAGTGCACCTGTTACAGTAAAACTGGTCTGTTTGTACCAATGACTGCAGAAAACATGGACAAGGCGACAGCTCCCCAAAAATGAAGCCAAAACGTCTCTATTGCCCCCTGGTATCTGGCTGCAGTATAGGTCATAAACCCTGCCTCCTCCATGTTAGCAGATGGGACAGATATATTTTTTCCAAAGCTTCTTTCTTTTGTTATCAATAGTTCTCATCACACTGATTTATGTCCAAGGGGTCTCCTTTCCCATTAGTTTTGTTCTAATTCCTACCGCAGTGATATTACAGTTTTTCTCAAATGCTAAAACACATTTCACAAATGTTTCCACCATGTTCCCCAATGTCTAAACACAACACCCTTTTCTAAAGCTACATAAACACAACCACACCTTCCCACTGCAAAACTCAAACTTTCACACCAAAAGAGCAGCTCGAAGCTTTCAAAAATGTAAACACTATACACATCATTACACACTACAGCAAAACAATTGAAAACACAATGCTCAATTTGTGAGAAGGTTCTTTGTTTCATAACTGCCAATGCATATTTTTAGAAACTATACAGTAACGGATCGTCGTAGATCTCTGCAGAGGATTAGGCATTTAGATTTCTGAGTTTCATATGAAGAGTATAAATCTATAAAAAAATCCTGCATGTATGTACACTACTGTAACACAACTCAATGCAAAAACAGAATCTATTGCACACAACAGTACTCTTGAAAACATGATCAGGGTGTGAAGTTTTTTTATTTACGTTATTCACACCACAATCACTGTGCGGCATCATGTCATTGAGCTGCGTCGGGCCACATCACCTCATTCACATCGCAGGTTATATTGTCTCTTGCCAGGCACCATGGGAAAAACGCCCTGGAATGGCGATTCCATCCTTGGAAGGCCTCCGCTGGGATGTCAACACAGGCCAGCTCCATTGCCCTTAGGAGGGTCTCTCTTGTGTATGGTTGTCTGTCAGAAACCTTCCATCTCCACGATGAGAAGAACTCCTCTATAGGGTTCAGGAAAGGGGAGTAGGGTGGCAGACAGACGTTTAAAAAGTGGTCACTGTTGGTGGTGAACCACTCTCTGATTTGGTTTGTTCTGTGGAAGCGACATTGTCCCAAATGATCACATAAATGTGATGTGCGGGCCCAGGATGGTGTTGTTGGCGGTCCAGGAGGATGTCTTTTAGCTCCTCTAGGAAGGTGAGGAGACGTTGGGTGTTGTAAGACCCAAGGACAGCATGCCGGTGGACAAGCCCCTCCGAACCCATGGCCGCACAAAGGGTAATATTACCCCCCCGTTGGCCAAGGACCTCAGTGATGGCTCTTTGGCCAATGATGTTACGGGCTCTTTGCCTTCGTTTCTGCAGGTTGAAGCCAGCCTCATCCAGGAAGAGGTACTCATGAGGTCTAGCCATCGCGTCCAACTGTAATATCCTCTGTGAAAATGTGAAAGTGCACAGGTGTTCAGAACAACAGTCAATCAGGTAGCACAGTATTGTCCAGAAGTAATGTAGGCCAGTGAGCAACACAGTATGTCCACTAACTGTACTGTGAACATGGATGTATACACGGAAAACACGGACTGGAGCGTGTTCGAACATCAGGACCTTGAAGAGCCACAACATCAGTGCTCTCATATATTAACTTCTGTGTCAACAGTGTCACTGTGGACAAACGTCTCCGGGTGTATTCCAACCAGAAACCCTGGATGACTAAAGAGGTCCAGGTCCTGCTGAAGCAACGTGACGCCGCTTTTAGATCCGGTGATGGTATGCAGTACAGTGCAGCCAGATCTGAGTTGAAAAGAGGCATCAGAGAGGCCAAGGCAGCGTACAAGAGAAGGATTGAAGACCACTTCACCACCAACAACTCACGACAGGTATGGCAGGGAGTTCAGCACTTAACCAACTACAAACCTGGCAATACCACGTTGACTGAGGGTAACGCGGAGCTTGCAGAGGAGCTGAACCACTTCTTCGCACGCTTTGAGGTGAAGGGACCAGAGGCAGCAGCAGCAAAAACATCGGACAGCAGCAGTAGCCCAAGCCTTATAGTGCAGGAATATAAGGGGTTGAGGCGCACACTGAGGGCAGTGAACCCCAGGAAGGCCACCGGACCAGATGGGGTAACCACAAAGGTCCTAAAAGAGTGTGCAGACCAGCTGGCTGGGGTCTTCACTAAGATCTTCAACACTTCACTGTCCCAGTCCTGCATCCCGCCGTGCCTAAAGTCAGCCACAATTGTCCCACTGCCAAAGCGTACTAACATTAGCAGCCTCAACGACTACCGACCAGTTGCTCTAACACCTGTTTTAATGAAGTGCTTCGAGAAACTGGTCCGACGTCACATCATGTCCTGCCTGCCACCCACACTCGACCCGCTCCAGTTTGCATACAGAGCTAACAGATCAACTGAAGATGCCATTGCTACAACGCTCCAAACCACCATCTCTCACCTGGAAGTGCAGGGCCGTTACGCCAGGCTGCTCTTTGTTGACTTTAGCTCTGCTTTCAATACGATACTCCCGGACAGACTAATAGATAAACTGCTGGAAATTGGACTTCCTTCCACCACCTGCCGCTGAATCAAAGACTTCCTCTCAGACCGTGTACAGAGAGTTAGAGTGGGGCCTCATCTTTCCTCAGCCCTCAGCCTCAACATCGGCTCTCCACAAGGCTGTGTACTGAGTCCCCTACTGTACACTCTGTACACACATGACTGTGTTAGTTCCCACCCAGACAACACAGTCATCAAGTTTGCAGATGATACCACTGTGGTGGGGCTCATCTCAGGGGGAGATGAGACGGCGTACAGAGCTGAAGTTCAGAGGCTGACAGATTGGTGTGCAGATAACAACCTGGACCTCAATACCACCAAAACAAAAGAACTGGTAGTTGACTTCAGAAGGAGGAAGTCCGAGCTGCAGCCTGTCAGCATCAACGGGGAGTGCGTGGAAAGGGTCTCCAGTTTCAAGTTTCTGGGTGTGCACATAGACACAGACCTCCAATGGAGCTCTAACACCTCTGCGGTCTTAAAGAAGGCCCAACAGCGTCTCCACTTTCTGAGAATCCTCAGAAAAATGGACCTGAAGAAGGAGCTGCTGACCGTCTTCTACCGCTGCTCCATTGAAAGTGTGCTGACATATTGCATCGGTGTGTGGTTCTCCAGCTGCACCACAGCACACAGAAAGGCACTCCAGAGGGTCATCAACATGGCCCAAAAAATCATTGGACATCCTCTTCCCTCCCTGAAGGACCTGTACAGCACTCGCTGTCTCAAGAGGGCACGCAGCATCCTACCGGACTGCACACACCCAGGACACCGGGTGTTTAAGCTGCTGCCCTCTGGCAGGAGGTTCAGGCTGCTGAGGTCCCGAACAAATAGACTCAAGGACAGCTTTTACAACAGGGCAATAGCCCTGATCAATGTAAATAGTTGACCTGACTGGATACCTCCCTGGACTTTTTAGGGGGGAGGTAACAATGTTTAAAACGATAACAATAATATTTATATTTATAACAAGGTGCAATAATAATTAATGTGCAATAATAACAATGTGCAATACACATACACTTATTCTTCTTTTTTATACTAAGTTAATATACTGTGTTGTGTTGTTTGTTGCGTTGTGATGTGTCATATCGTGCCGTGTTGTGTTATATGTAGTGCCGACGTAGAACAGTTTTTCCAATTTCATTGTACTATACTACTGTACTATGTATAACTGTGCAATGACAATAAAGAGTTATCTTATCTTATACTTACTTGCACATACTCGTAACGTAGGTCTTTGTGTCGCGCAGAGTTGCGCTAAAAGGGAACCCTATAGACCTGTTTCATCCGCGTCTTTTGGCGCCGGAGAACTCGGTCTATTGTGGCCAAGCTGACATCGTCAATGCTCTCAAAGTTGACATTATCGGCAATGACTTTGTCTCTGATCTCCTGGAGTCTGATGAGGTTGTTCCCACGAACCATATCCACAATGAGGGTTTCTTGTGCCGCTGTAAATATGGCAACCCTCCCACCTCTATGTGGCATTCTTTCAACTCTAAAGAAAGAAACGTGTTGCTAATTGACACTACAATACAGTGCCAATACAGTCACAACTGATTTGAAAACAATTGACTACTTTCACAGGTTTGTAAAACTGTATTGTGACAAAGAAAGCAATCGAGTACAATACCTGTTGTGTTGTCTGAATGCCCTGATAATGGTGGCCACGGTGAACCTACTCAGGTTTGGACGGACTCTTAGTCCTGCTTCAGCCATTGTCATGCCATGGACAATGACATGGTCAATGACTGTTGCTTGCATCTCATCCGTAATGATGGTGTGAGGTGGTCTTGCTCTCCCTCCTGGACCTTCTCCTCTCCCATGTTGGCCTCCTCCTCTTCCTCGTTGGCCTGCTCCTCTTCTTCCAGGGCCAGCTCTTCTCCCTCCTCTGCATCGAATTCCTCTTCCCCTGACTCTGCCTTCATCCATTGTGTTTGTTTGGAATCTTCAGTATACTCTGCACTCTGAACTTGCTTTTATACATGTGGTCACAGCATTAGCAACAAGTGTCTTCAATTTTGAGTCGTTGTGTGTAATGAATGACGCCAGGTGTGTTCATTGTGTTCAAATATTGCTGACTGTGGCAAGCATGTGAGCAGAGTTCTTTTGCAACTTGTGTTTTATCAAGGAAAGATGTGTTTAGATTTATGACAATGGAGGATTGTGTTCTGTGAATTGTGTCTTCATGTGACATGTGTTTATGATATTGGTAAATGATGGCTAGATTTAGTAAACGTGTTTAGACAACTGGTCATTTGGTTTAGAGGATTGGCTTTTGTGTTTTAGCGTTTGAGAAAAACTGTAATATCGCATTGACCTTCATATCAGTCTATTGATCTTGAATGAGAGGTCAGAGGTCTAATCTGACATGACATTTCAAGTCTTTATACGGTACTTTTTTTTTCCCCTGCCTGTCCCATTTGGTTCTTTAGCCATCAAAATTGTTGTCTGAAGACCAACAAGGATACCCAATGGATTTACTTTGCCAAATGGATCATCGTGGCATTGCCGTATTGGTCCATTTGGTGGATCTTTGTTTTTATTATTTATTATATTTTATTTTCAGATGTTACAGACGGGACAGACATGAGTGAGGGATAGGAAAGGGAGAAAGAAAGAGGAAGGAAAGGAAAAACAGAAGGGGAGAGGGACAGTGAGAAAGGGGGGGAGAAAAAAAAAAATCTCCTGGATCACCTGTTGAGAGAAAAATAGAAAACAAGCAAAAAAAAACAAAGCAACATACTAAACACAACACCATCGCATTAATCTAGCTAAGTGTAAACAGCAGTAAATACTAAATATTCAATGTTGTTGTGCAGCACGCAGGACAGATGTGCTTCGAAGTAGCGGCCAAGAAAGGTGTAATTTGGGTCTACGAGCAGTGAACACCCGTGTGCATACCTGTGTGGTATGCACACTGATGCAAATGTGCTGTTATGATTTGAAGAAAAAACAAAAAGATATCTGGGCACATCCTTAAAAAGAATGAATTTGTCCAAAAACAAACAAACCCAGCTGTAAAGATATTTTGTTTATTGGCAACATAAATGCTTAACTATTTTTAAAAGTAATTATAAAACTTAAAGTTTGATAATGACTTGATAATGTGCACTTTATTTAGTTAAAGTGCTAATTTCAATTAGAATTCAAAGGCACAGCATTTATTCTCATATTTAGATCAATTATCACAGTTGACCTGGTTTTTAAATAAATTACCAGTTCATGGCTAAGTAAAGCCAGCTCATGTTTTGTGTTTTGTTAAACCATCAAGAATGGAACTGGAAAAAATACACAAGTCAAAAATGCAATACCATAATTGTAAATAGTGATGTAATGTTGAAGTATTCATTTGTTCTCATGCTGGGGCTGATGTAAATATATGAAGTATAGAAATAGAGGCTAGAGAATGCAGAGTTGTTCTCTCACCCGTGTGGTCTGCATTTAATTATATATTTGGGTTTCACTTTTTCAAGGCAAGACTTTTAAATGTACTTCATCAGCATCTGCACAAGAAAATTTTATTCACGGTCTGCTTTTAGAGAACATGAACAGATATAAATTTGCACAATGAGACGGTTTCCCTTTTTAGTATTGAAGTACATTCATATTTTGTTTACTTTTTTAAAATTCACATTGATGAAATAATATAAATTACCAGAAAGACAGTGTAGATTTTAACATGGCTTTATTCTATTTGTTCTTGTTTTAAAGCCAATGATATTTAAGAAAAAACTTCATTTACAGTTTGTTTTTTTGTCTGTGTGTGTACTCATGTGAATCTGTGTCCAAAAGAATAAAACCTATCCTGTTACAAAAATATCTTGAACATAATACAGACAATGTTTAATGCAGCTGCCATGTATTGGTATAGAAGGACTGTATTTCATACTGTACCATCCATGGTCAATAGAAACTTCTTGGCTTTACATATATCATCTCCCCTGCAATGTCTGCATGCAGTAATGCATTTTCTGCAAACGTGTCTGGTGGATCAGGTGGTTTTCTCATGGTCACTATCAGATCTCCTTTCCTTCTTACACCAAGGCAGTTTTTGCTCTCTTTTTTGTCATTTCTTATTAACATTGAAGCACATGGTGAGGAAATTTTCTCACATGCACATATATTCTTCTCTTAGTTTTTAGTTAGATCTTTGTTTGGTTTTCCTCAGCGCTGTTGTAAATATTTTTTTCTTTAATACAAATGTTGGCATAATTAATGTTGTATAGCAGGGGTGTCAAACTCAAATACACAGTGGGCCAAAATTCAAAACTGGAACAAAGTCGCGGGCTAACATTAATATTTATTGAAAAAAAAATTTTCCTCTAGATATAAGAATGAATCTTTTCTTATGGACTCAAACAAGTTTTGCTGAAAAACTGAATATGGAACGAGCAAAGCTTAATACTAAACAATATATATATTAGCTGTATAATACCAGTAGGCCAGCTTTAATAGTAATTTGGTATGGCTTCGCGGGCCAAATGTAATTAGGTTGCGGGCCAAATTTGGCCCGCGGGACAGAGTTTGACACCTATGTTGTATAGGAATGAATGCTGCCAACCTTTGCAAAATTCTCAAATCCTTCAACCTCACTGACTATTGACATATAACTGTGATTGTAATTATTATAAACTGGTTTCAAACCAATAGTCTATTTTATAAGACTGATTAAACTAAAAACTTATTTAGATTTCCTGCTGATTTTAACAAATTTAGTTATTAGAATCTCTAAATTAATGGTTAATCAGTAAAGATCAGCTTAATTGCTTTATTGGTTTTTCTTCTTTTAAAAGTGGTGCCCTTATTAAGATCATTCCTAACAAGGTAGATAAACATAAAGAAAGCTCCAGCATTTTTGCTGGCACTGCCCTTGTGAGACACAGTAATGACAGTATATAAAAAGACTCCATAATGTTCTACAGAACACATTATGTAGAACATAGAAATGCTACTTGAATAATACTGCACTGGTAATACAAATCTCTGGGCTGACACCAGAAAGCAAGCCATGCACATACAAAATGTTAAATTGGGTTTAATAATTCTCTATTAATCTTTTGGAAATTATTGTCTTAAGTAGAAATATTATCCAGGTGAGATTCCTACAAAATAAAAGAAAGAAAGAAAGAAAGAAAGAAAGAAAGAAAGAAAGAAAGAAAGAAAGAAAAATATTTTCCTGTCTTATCAATATGGCTTGAGTGTGTAATGGCCATTTAGTCTTATCTTCTGTTTTCTGCCAGTTAATTATTTTTAATGTGTTTCAGCGTGCCTGTAGAGTGCTGTATGCCAGGTCGGTTTTCACTGTAGGTGTTTTATCTGGCTCCTCAGGGATGCTGGAGTACAAGTGGTATAAGGAAGACTAGAAAAAAAATAGAGCAAAAGTTATTTGCATCTGTATTTTTTTCTGTATTAAATATATTAAATGCTGAGGATGCACTTGTCTCACTTACATCCTCAGTTTGAGACTCTTGTCTTTTGAGTTGATTAGACCCTGTGAGTAACACAGAACCAGAGTTACCTTTATTTCACTTTGTATGTCTTCTTGTATGTGTATGAAATAGGAAAATGTCTGAGGAGTTTACCATAAAGGAAAATTATTGGGTTAGCAAGGTACGTTGAGTGTAAAGCAGGAGATTTTAGTGTCACAAAAGTGGATCTCTTTTTACCACCTACATCACTATGGTAACCTATAATGAACACATTACCTGGTCCAGACCAGTCTATGTTAGAACTTTTGGCTTACAATTGGCTGGTAGTGACACATTTTCACTAATCCTTGTTTTTATAGTATCCAGTAAGTGCAATATCGATTCACTACTGAAGGAAACCATTTTATATAAACAACATGTAGAAAACAGAAGTAAAAAAAAGCCCAGCAAACTGCATGTCACATTGTCATGGCATGCATTCACATTCAGATGGCGAAGTAGAAAATATCTAATCTTTTTTTTTGCTTGTTCCTATTCTTTTAACAAACTTTTGTTTTGAAACTGTTGTAATTGCAGCTACTAGAACACAGATTAGAAAAGTGATCAGTTACATTTGTAGACTGTTTATCACAGGGAATATCTATTTGATCACTAAAATTAATTTCTCATTTATTTGGTGACAAACTACAATTTCCAAGTCTCTTTTGTGTTTAATCTCATGCAGTCTAACCCTTTAGAGCTTTTACAGCTGTTACTTTAGAAATAGACAGCAGCACCAAGATTTCACTGAGCAGTAATATAAATAGATTAACACGTTTATTTTAGTGCTCTGTACACTTGTGATGATCTTGTGAATGGTTACCATGATCATGGTCAGCTGGATCCAATTCCAAAAGGAGACTTTGCTAAATCCATTTTCGGTTAGTATGTTTAATTATTTTATTTTAAAATATATCATTTCTTACGACCCTTGTTGGTTTTAATCTAGTTTAAACCAAACCACTCCACTGGATTTAGCTACATTCTGGACTGTCTTTTCAGAATCCAGTAGCTAGCCAGCTGATTGGAGACCGTGACAGCCAATCAGAATATTTGCATCCAAGTCTGTAATTTTGTGTGGTACACGGCGCTCAGCAATCTGTCAAAAAATGTTTTAGTACGACTTTGGTAAAGCTATGAAGCCCCACCGCTTGATGGATTGTAGGAGCATTACGGATACTGTAGTCAGGAGCCTCGCAGAGTAATACATTTATTTATGGAGCATTAGTATTTAATAAATGCTGACAATTTATTTCTGAGTAATTTTTTCATGTACATCTATGCTGTATGTTAATAAAAGTGCCTATGTGAGATTTGGGACACAGCTTTGATTAGGAATTCTTTTTTTTGTTCTTACTTTATGGCTTTAAAAAAATATCAAGATATCTATTGTATATCACCATCCAGCTAAAGAATACCGAGATATGTATTTTGGGCCATATCACCCATGAACATATGCACACATACATACACAAAGGTGTATAAACCAACCATAAATAACCAATCTAAATCTTATATACATAAAATACAGGATGACAGAAATAAAATGAATACCACAGATTGTGCATAAGGTGCAGCTGGGAGTGAAGGTAGACAGCGAGACAGAGCAAGTGAGTGAGAGAGAGAGTTTTGAGATGAGGGAGATTTGTGACTTTTAGCATGGATTATCTAGTTTGTGTGTTGAGTTGTCTTGTGTAATTAGTCTGTTGTGTAGTTGTTGTTTTGTTTTGTGTTTGAGTGATGGTACTAATGAATGTCACAAAGGCAGATTGCAATGTAAACGCTGTCTCTAGGTGAAAAAGAGGAGTGAGTCAGGCCTGCAGGGTTTATCCCTGTGGTGTTCTCCTCTGTATTGTGATGGATAAACTATTTTTTTTTACTGGCACAAATAATTTTGTGGGGCATCTTACTGTGACACCTGATTGTTCTCTAATTTTAATTATAGTAATATTTTTAAATGGTTGTACAAATTAAAAAACAAAAACAGCTGTATTGGCTGCATTTTTGGATAACTAGCTGTATATGTTTACAAAATATGTGCCTAAGTTTTCAAAATGTACAATTTATATTTGCATTTCAAGTTGTAAAAATAATTTACTCAACAAGTAAAAAATACTACTGGGATTTTATGTTTTTTGTGTGATTTCAGATCAGTTGTGTTAACACAGTATGTAAATGAAAAAACAACTACATTCAGACACGTGAGGTTGAGCTGAAAAGAACTATACGAAGCAAGGCAGAAAAAAAATAAAATGAAGCAATTTGAACGTGAAATACAAATGTAAAATCAAAAGTTGTCAAAAATGCAGCCAGTTATATTTTGGACCTCAGAGTGCTAACCCAACAAATAGCGAAAAACTAGGTTTAAATTTTTGTTCATGACAATGCAGATTTCTGACATTTTTTGTAAATTTAAGCATGTAACAATTTGATTTTTTTTTAAACCAAAAAAGTGTGAAACTTTGGACTTTAGAAACTTTAGAAAGTTAGACTTGTGTTTTTAAAGCAACCACCACATGTTGTGTAGCTTTCTGGATTTTATACTTATTGGGCTACATATTTATTTATTATACAGGCTATACAGTACATAAAATTAAAATTTGCATGTTTTATGTAACTAAAGTGTGGGCTACAGAAAATAATTAAGTTACAGACTATATTTATATGAAAATCATGTATACTTAGTGCATTTTAACCATATGTGACCACCTGCATATGTGTTTGATAAAAAGAACTTTGATTTTGCCACTCCATTTGATTTCCTTACCAACCTCATGCCACCCTCAGAACATTTGTCTTTCCCTGTGGGTTGCGCCATGTTGCAAGTTTTGTGAGGTACTTTTGTGATATTTAATGTATCTGATTAAATTTTTTTTCTCCCCGATATCTGATCCAGTAATTTACATCAGGATCAGACTGATACCCATACTGTATATCGGATTGGTCCATCCCTAGTTTCAAGTCCACTAATGCAAAGAAAGCCTGGCTACGTTGATCTTGGTTTGTAGTATACCCCTCTGATATTCATGCACTAAGATGGTGTTTATTGTATAAATGCTTTGCACAATAAATTATATCATTTTGGTTCCTCATCAAAATAATGTTACTTGTTATACAACTGTAACAACCCTTAGACCAAAATTTAAAAAAAGGAAATAAAAAGCAGTAGCTAACCTTTAGGTGGGTCATCACCAGGGACCAAACTGGTCATATTGAAGGCTTCAGTATCATTTGGAGACATCTTGTTTGATAAAAAAGAGAAGAAAAGGAGTAAGACGAGAAGTCATGAATGACCTGTAATTAAATACGTGAATTATTAGTAGATAAAGGGAATTTTATTAAGACAAAAAAGAAAAAGAAAAGTACCCATGCTCCTCGGCCAGTTTTTTTTGCGCTTGAAAAATTATCTACAACAAAAGGCAGAACAAAAATCAGTATAAAAACTACCACACAGGGGGAGAAAAAGACAACACTCAAGGATATCCTATTAAACACAATACCAGAAATGATTAAAGAATAAATATTTAATTAATTAAAGTCATAGTGGATTTGACAGCGATGTTACATCACGGAGAAAAAGAAAAGCATTAATTGTCAAGTGATTGTTAGTTAATACATACTAAAGTGTTCTCTGCTTTAATCTCAAACAGCAATCTGTCATTAAGCTTCTCTCATACCTTTTTTGTCCATTTTGAGTTCATTTTGTATTTTTGGTTTCTTATATTATATTGAAAATATGTTCTTTTGTTGGTATTACCAGTTAGGTTTAAGTTGAGTTTTATTCTAGTTCAGGTTTTCATTTATGTTTGTATTTCATAGTTTCTTTCATGCTCCTGCTCAAAATCATGTTCATAGTCATGATAGTCTTTCCTAGTTTTTCCCGTTTAGGTTTTAGTTTAGCTCTCACCACTGTTCATGTTGTTTTGTTTTGTTTTCTTGTTATCTAATAAAGGCTCGTCTTTTGTTTAAAGCTCACTACCATCTCCTCTCATGTTCTGCATTTGAGTCCATTTCACAAACACACTGGCATACATGTTTGCATCCATCCAAACAGGTATGAGAAAAAAAACCCTGTCATTTTGTGGCAGCAGTTGTCAATTGACTCTGGAAGCAGAATACTACTTGAAATCTATGTGGGGACAGGCATTCTCATGGGTGTGTGATAGGGTGGGCAGATCAAGCCAAATATCGATAATATCGATACTAACGCTGGTATCAGTATTGGACAGATACTAATGCAGTTGGATCAAAGGTTGCTTCTATCCAGTTTGTATGCTCCCCACTGAACTCTGTTAAATACATTTTTACTATATATTTTTTAAATTAAAAAATATACTTCAAACATGCACTATGAAAAATATCTAAACCTTTCTCTGTTTTGTCATGTCAATGCTTTTTACCCCGTAGCACATTTAAACAACAGAAGCTGACACAAAGTCTTTTAAAGACTGGCACATTTACATCCCAAGTCTCTAAAAAACACACTTAATATATTAGAAAAGCTAAAAGTATTTTTTTACTGTGTTTTTTAATTGTGTTTAGTAAAAGTCAGAGCACTCATTCAGCAAGACTGAACTTAACAAGAGTTTTATTGCTTGGTTGATAGATACATAAGAAAACTGGGAGGGCTAAGGGCAGATACAAAATGGACATATGGAAAGGGCATAGCAAGAGGGAGATTGTGACACGTGACGGTGGTAGATGGACAATAAATACATGAGGGCAAATGAGGGAACAAAACACAGGTAGAACACAGCCACCTTGGTTGGTAATTGGTCCCATTCATGTCTTTGTCTTATCTCTGTGTCTCTGGAACACAGAGACAAGACAAAGACATGAATGGGACCAATTACCAACCAAGACAACCTAAACTAAAATACTGATAAACCTGAGCACAAGCAAACTGAACTGTGAAACATAAGACACACAGAGAACATAAGAATGAATAAACAAGACTCAAAACTCTAACAGAAAACACTGGGTCAACAACCCAGGTACCCTAACACGATAATGCATCTCATAAATCATGATACACTGTTCTCCCCTACATAAGATCTCTTTATAGATTAAAAGTATCAGTATTGGCAATACTGCTGTTAATTTACCTGGTATCGGATTGATACCAAAATTTTCCTACAGTTTGCAACTAGTTGTTTTGTCATTGTAGACAAACTTCTGGACCTTGACAAGACTAGTGTGCTAGACAACTTAACACTGACTGTGCTTTCATTGGCCACTTTGGCCTATGATGCAAGAAATCTTTAATAACTCCTTTAAGGTGTTGAAAGTTTTAATGATAGAGAAGGGAATGTCTGCCATGTCCAGCGGATCATTTGGAGGCTCCATTAAGACTTTTAGATTGATATCTCGGAGTAATCACTTAGTTGACCAAATGCACAGAGTTTAACTGTTTATGCTAAAACTTATTTTACTTACTTTTTTCATTGATATTTAATGTCGTTGTACATATTGGCAGTTAATCACGTCACAGAGTTCTTGTGCTGTTAATTCAGCTCAGATTATTTTTTAATATAGATATATTTGATACATGTTAGAATCAGGATCATCACCACTGATCATTTTTAGCTAATAGTAAATAGTTAGATAACTATAGCAGTAATAACATTTTACAATTCTATAGGCAGGAGGGAGTGCAGAGAGGTGAAGACTACCAAGGAGAGTGCAGCAAAAGAGTGGTATGTTTTAATCTGGTGCAATTTGCCAAAATAGGGTTTGTTAGATGACAAGGGAGGCTTTATTATTTTTATTTTTTTTAATGAATTAATGTATTAGGGGGCAGGAGGGGTATGTCTCTGCTTTCCTTCCTCTAAAAGTCACCACACACCGTTAGGATGTGACATCAATAGAGTAAGAGCTAGATTAAAAGAGCTGGGCGAGTTAATATATTCACTGTTGTGTTGAAGCAGTGAGGTACAGTGTTGGTGCGGAGCAGCTGAAACATAATGCTGAGTCTTAAAGAGGAATAAGAAAATTGTGGGAAAGCGTGTAAGTATGTAAGAGAAGTAAAAGATATGGAGGTCAGAGGAAATCAGTCGGTTTATGAACAGAACGGCGGTGGAGCTGGTCGGTCGATTTTGTGTATAAACCTTTTATAATATAGTGTGATCACAAATACCTCAGACTGTAGAAAAGCTTTGGGGTTATACATGACATAAGGAATTGTTACTGTCCTTACCATTTCTTCTTTTCACGCAGACAAGAGCCATTCCCAGTGAGATGATGCCCACAATTACACCAAAACCAGTTGCAACTACAGGTAGAAGTTTATGAGCAGAAGGTACTAGAAAAGCACAGACCACAAACAAGTGTCAGTCTTACTTCCAATTTTGGTGAAAGTAAAGAAGAAAGACATCTACTGTTAAAAACCAACAAATCTCTTATTTTATGGTCTTGAGAGCAGCAAAGTATGCCGAATGACATGTAGCAAAGAACAAACTTCACTGATATGCAAAGCAAAACCCTCCTAGTATGATGAATACACAGTGCAAGGAAATTTCGCTCACCTGAAGATGTCCTTGGTGTGGTCACAAAAGAAGTCATCCCTGTAGTGCTGAGCTTTGTAGAAATTGGGTCTACTGAAATGTCTACGGTTAAAAACCAACAAATCTCTTATTTTATGGTCTTGAGAGCAGCAAAGTATGCCGAATGACATGTAGCAAAGAACAAACTTCACTGATATGCAAAGCAAAACCCTCCTAGTATGATGAATACACAGTGCAAGGAAATTTCGCTCACCTGAAGATGTCCTTGGTGTGGTCACAGAAGAAGTCGTCCCTGTAGTGCTGAGCTTTGTAGAAATTGGGTCTACTGAAATGTCTACGGTTAAAAACCAACAAATCTCTTATTTTACGGTCCTGAGAACAGCAAAGTATGTTGAATGGCATGTAGGCAAAGAAGAAACTTCACTGATATGCAAAGAAAAATCCTCTTAGTGTGATGAATATGCAATTTAAAGAAATTTTGCTAACCTGAAGATGTCCTTGGTGTGGTCACAGAAGAAGTCGTCCCCACTGAAACGAATATCTCTAGATGTCAAAAAACACCACAGCAATTGACCTAAGCATTTTTATTTACTTATAAAAATCTTAACAATAATTGTGTTTTTCCTGATTGTGTGACTTGTAAAGTCCATAGACGGGGGAGGAGCAAAGGTCAAAGTGTTTTTTCAGCTGCAATAAAAGAAGATTGTGTAGTGATTGTTTCATTATTTAAGTTTCTTGTGGATTCACCACAAAAGGCATTTTTCTTCCACTTCTGCAATACTGTCATAAAACAGCCCAGTGTCAATGTTTTACAATTTTGTGCTACGGGGTGTTTTACAACACTTAAACAATGTTGTAGGGCTTTAATAATGATTGAGTGATTCAAATACTTTGATTATAAAAAACTCTCGACACAGTCTTTGCTTCGATGCTTCCTTTAACACGCGGCTCTGTAGTGCTCCGATGTATTAAACGATGTAAACACAACGACCTGCAATACAAAAGTATTTAGAAGCAGTGTGTGAATAAAAGGTTTGACAACATTGATCCCACACACACTGATAACACAATAGCAACAGTGATGATGACGCTGACACAGTTTAACATGCAGCCGGAGTTTGTTTATGCGCAAGAGCAAAGAAGTGGAGGCGTTACTGAGACAGTGAGGTCAAGGTGAGTGAAACAGAATGTGTTTCTAATGTCAAAACAGCAGCGATGTTCCTGTAATCACCATTAAAACCTTTACTTTAGTGAGTGAGTCCATCATCAAAGCACCTGATCAACAAACTCTGGCGTGAAGAGAAGCAAACTCTGCAGCTGCTCCATCCACCGCTATTTGTTTTAAACAGAGAAAAAAATCTGCAGTAAACCTCCAGAAATACTATTAAAATATGCAGATGATCTGTTAACTGAGTCTGACACCAGACTGGTTAAATCATACAGCTTGCTGAAGGCTGACGGTAGCAGTCTTATTGTACATGGGAGTGGTATCTGCAGCAAACAGGGGCTAAACCGTATTAACTTGAAGACTCTTGTAACATTTTCACACTGAAAGTGAAATCATATCAGATAATGTGATAATTAAACTGCATTAATATTTAAAAATATAGGAATAAAAACTTTTTTAACAACCTAATAAAATATAAATGGGCATTTAAACTCTGATCCGCTGACCTGAGAGCTATTAGGTTGGACACTGAAATATTATTAATATTAATTATTAACATCTAGACCATCGTATCATCTGTTTTGTGCCATAGTTTAGATTACACATATATCTTGTTTTGTTTTATTGGACCTTTGACGATATTTTTAACTATTTATACTTTTTTTTAATTTAAGATAAAGCTTTCTTAAAATACATTTTATATAAATACACACCCACACACACACACACACACACATACATATATATATATATAATTTACATATAATTTTAAATACAATTTTTTTGACAGATCTTATATCTTATATGCAATAAACTTTATAATTTCGAAAAATGGAAGCTTACTCAATTACTAAAATAATTGGTAGCTGAAGCCCTATGATATTGTTTTGCTGTCATCTGATGTCAGTACATAACACATAATGCACTCTAAATACATCCATCAATACTCAGAATTCTGCTCCCTGGACGGAGTTAATTTAATTCAAGAGATAGGCAGTTTATTTAAGGATGGAAATATGTATCACCTCCTAATATCTGGTGATTACATTGTTAAAGGTAAACAGAACCTTATAAACATCAGGCTTTAGCTTCCCTTTTTGGTTTGTAGAAATAAATGCACATCCTGTAATGAGGTATAATAGAGAGCAGCACATTGTGATCACTTACTTTGTATGTTAATGAAGGATATGTTACTGTGAGGAGACTGGTATTGTCCCCCTTTATGCTGTGACATGTAAAAACATGTCACTTCCACCTCAGCAGGTGAACTCTGCTGTGCCATAGAGAGGAGCTCAGTTGCTGTAAGTGTCTGCAGACAGGAGATGGACGTAGATTTTCTTCTTCTCATAAAGTACAAAAAACACTGAGTCACAGAAACAGATGATGGAGTCTGACATTTCACTGTGACTGAGTCTGTTTCTGTGATCATCATTAGATTCATTGTCAGTTCAGGTCGAGGGGCTAAAAAATGTAAAGATTTCTCAAGTTAATTAAAGAAATGTTTCATTTATTTGAAAATAAAACCT
Organism: Maylandia zebra; assembly: GCF_041146795.1. Classification (NCBI taxonomy): domain Eukaryota; kingdom Metazoa; phylum Chordata; class Actinopteri; order Cichliformes; family Cichlidae; genus Maylandia; species Maylandia zebra. Next base: position 23,042,652 of record NC_135171.1, on the reverse strand, counting down.
AATAAGAGAAATATATGTATGTTATGCACATTTACATTTTCCTCACACCAAACAACCGACAAGTTGAGAGAAGTTGTTTTTTTCTACTGATACCGTTACCAAACATCCTCATATTAGTCAACTGCATTAGTATTTACTCACTTTGTATAACAGCTGTAATTTCTGACATGTTACTCAGTGGAAATTTTGTTTTAAATTGACTCTTAAATTCAAACAAATTGCAGTTTATTTAAGAATGTAACATCGGTTACATGTAAATGAAAAACTTTATAAAAATCAGTTTTTAGTTTCATTCTTTGGTTTATAAAAGCTAAAACTTTATGCACATACTGTACAGAGGTATACTGTAGAGCCGCATGTTATGATCACTTACTTTGTATGCTGATGGAGGACGTGTTACTATGCAGAGACTTATGTGGTCCTCCTTTATGTTCTAATGTGTAAAAACATGTCACTTTGACCTCAACAGGTAAACTCTGCTCTGCCATAGAGAGCAGCTCAGTTCCTGTCAGTGTCTGCTGACAGGAGATGGACGTAGATTTTCTTCCTTTCATAAAGTGCAAAAAACACTGAGTCACAGAAACAGATGATGGAGTCTGACATTTCACTGTGACTGAGTCTGTTTCTGTGATCATCATTGGATTCACTGTCAGTTCAGGCCGAGGGGCTAAAAAAGGTAAAGATTATTTTTTTAGTTAAATAAGCAAATGTTTCATTTACCTAAAAATAAAATATATTAAGTGAAACTGATCTGAGAGTTTTACTTTTTAAAATGATCAAGTTTAATACACATGAAACATAAATTCCCACAACCCTTAAGTTGAGAGCAGCTTTGTTTTTTGTACTGATACTGTAGACAAACATCCTCACATTAGTGCACTTCAGCAGAATTTACTCACTCTGTATGTTGATGGGTGACATGTTGCTCTCTGGAGATTTCTGTATATAAAAGTAATAACAGGTCACTTCAGCTGTAAGAGGTGAACTTTGACGTGTCCATGACAGAAATTCAGACCCTGTCAGAGTCTGCAGACAAGGAGCTGCTTTATCAGGTTTATGTCCTGAAATGATGAAATAACACTGAGACACAGGAACAGATGATGGAGTCTGACAGTTCACTGTGACTGAGTCTGTGTCTGTGATCATCTGTGGATTCACTGTCAGTTCAGGCCGAGGATCTAAAAAATGTAAACATTTGTAGAGTTAAATAAGCAAATTTTTTATTTTATTTAAAATAAAATCTAATAATAGAAACTGTTGTGAGAGGTTTTTTTCTGATGCACATGAAAATTTTCCTCTTAACTCACAGTGTGATCACTTACTTTGTATGCTGATGGAATATCTGTTACTGTGAGGAGACTGGTATTGTCCCCCTTTATGCTCTGAGCTGTAAAAACATGTCACATCCACCTCAGCAGGTGAACTCTGCTGTGTCATAGAGAGGAGCTCAGTTGCTGTCAGTGTCTGCAGACAGGAGATGGACGTAGATTTTCTTCCTCTCATAAAGTACAAAAAACACTGAGTCACAGAAACAGATGATGGAGTCTGACATTTCACTGTGACTGAGTCTGTTTCTGTGATATTCTTTGGGTTCACTGTCAGTTCAGGTCGAGGAGCTAAAAATGTAAAAATTTGTTGAGTTAAAAGAGAAAACATTACATTTATTTGAAAATAAAATTAAAAAAACTACTCTGAAAGTTTTAATCTGATGCACATTTAAACCTCATATTACTGCGTTCGTTGCAGTAGCATTTACTCACTTTGTATTGTGATTGGTGACATGTTACTCACTGGAGATTTATATATATAACTGTAATAACAGGTCATTTCAAGTGTTACAGGTGAACTCTGACGTGTCCATGACAGAAATTCAGACCCTGTCAGAGTCTGCAGACAAGGAGCTGTTCTGGCAATTTCATTCCCTGCAATGATGAAATAACACCGAGACACAGAAACAGATGATGGAGTCTGACAGTTCACTGTGACTGAGTCTGTCTCTGTGATCTTCTGTGGGTTTACTGTCAGTTTAGGTGGACGGAGATCTGAAAAATTCAGGTACATGTTAGATTAATTAAGCACATTCGCATCTATATTATATTATTTATATTGTAGATTTATAATAATTACATTTAGATGAATAATTATTGCAAGTACTCAGATAATAACTAATCAACCCCATAATTACAATTGAAACATATTATAAACTGTTCATGTACTTTTGTCACTCACTGTTTATGGTGATGGTGGATGGCTCGCTTTCAGGAGATGGCAGTTTAAAAGTATCAATTTGTACAGTGTAAGAACATCTCACTTCAAGCTCAGCAGGTAAACTCTTATGTGCGATCTTTAGTAGCTCAGTCGCTGTCAGTGTCTGCACACAGGAGGAACCTTTGGACAGTTTTTGGCTTGCAGTGTAGAAATCACACTGAGACACAGAAACAGATGATGGAGTCTGACAGCTCAGTGTAACTGAGTCCGTCTCTGTGATCGCAGGTGGACTCACGCTCAGTATAGGTGGAAGACTGACTGAAATTACATTTACGCAGATGTTATGTTAAATATTTTATATATGCACAAAAAGTATTCATGATGAGCAAAGCTGAGTTACTGTAGAGAAACTCTAGAGACAAAACAGTAAAATTAATAAACCCATACAGTGATAAACACATGAAACTACGACTGACCTTGTGCTTTAATTTCATGAAAGGAATCTGAAGAAGGAAAGAAGAAAATACAAAATAAAATCAACAATAAAAAGATTCAAAATGTAAACTTGTGTTAGAGGTAAACATGCTAACACCTAACAGTAATAATAGGTGAGACTATATTTAGTAATAGGTGACATGAACAATGAATCATAAGAAGTTTAACTTACACATGAGAACGACTAGCAGCAGGAGATCAGCCATGATTAAAAGAACAATGTGAATGTGCAGAACAGACTACAACAGTCTGACTGCTCTGACTCTCATGTGCATTAAATGTTAATTTTAGAACTTGTTTTCAGGAAAACCACAGTTTTCACAGTGTCACACTAACTGGCCACAGTAAGACACATGTCACATACTGAGAACCTGCAAATATACACTTTTTAAACCCTCACACATATAACTAGAATATATTTAGTCAACCTTTTTGTAGGCACATAACAGTTAAAGTGTCTGTTGATCACTTTTGTGTTTCTTATACATGTTTATTTCTACCATGGCAGAAAGATTAGTGAATACATGCTTTATCATGTATGTCAAAACAAAAGTAATTTGCTTTTTAGTAAATGGATTATTAATGAAATTTTGAGATGTTGGTAAAAATGGTTATAGAAATCTTTAGACACAGATGGGGATACCATTTCCACCTGATTATCAGTATAGTTTTTGTGTTTGTTCACCAGCCATCATAAAACTTCCTTTCAAGTAAAAATGCATTTTAGCATACAGTATAGCTACAGCTAGAGTTCATATAAACTATACAGCAGAGGTCTCATTACTATAAACCATGAATGCCTATGCCATATTTTTTTTCTTCTAAGGCATAGCAACAACCTCAATATATGAGAATAAATGGACAAACAGAATTATAAATAACTTGTCTAAAATGAGACCATATAAAGTAAAGAGGTTTGACTTCGAGGACAGACGTATCTCCACCTAACTGCTGTTCAAATCTCTTCATTGTGATGTTCAGCCAATCAGAAGAAAGTTTGTTTTAAAGGTAGCTAGCACAGGCTGTGGGTGAAGCAAGGCTTTTGTAGAGGACAAGACAAGACCATATACACAAATAGGCGAGTGAACACGGGTAAAAGCAAACTAAAGTGAAACTAATGAGAGCAGAGAAGCTAATTACAGACAAAAGCTGGAAGTCAAATGAAAGCAAGGAGTATGAGAAAACTAACCTTCCAAGTAAAACAGGAAAAAGACAAAAGATAAACAACAATGCACACTAATTTTTTTTTCTTTGTCTGTTTCCTAAATGCTGGATACTTTTTTGTAATCAAAACTCAGAGAGACACAGAAACCAAATAGACCTGCTGTAGCACACTTTTTGAAACCCTTAAACCTATATAATGATGATATTGTTAAGTTAAATGGAAATCTGGACACAAGCACAGAGGTGATCTTAACAGGAAGGAATTTATTCAATAGGCGAGCAACAGTCTTTTCCTCAGAAATATGTTGGTGGAAGCTAAATTATGTATTATAAATGAGCTGTCTCTCTCTCATGTGTTTCCAGACAAAATCAAAAGTAATTTTGAACTAATTGTCTCTAAAGACCTGCTAAAATGTTAATTTAACACTCTTTTGAGGGTTAAATGAACATTTTTGACAGTGTTATATTGCTAACAGTAACCTAGTCAGTGTTAAAGATTAACAATGGCTAACATTAGCAGTGTTGATTCTCTAACACTGTAAAGTTACTAGCATGTTTAGTTATTTTCCAGTGTTAGAAAATCAGCACTGCTCAGTGTTAGTCATTGTTAATCTTTGTCACGTTCCCCTAAAAGGGTCCAGGCGATTAGGGAAAGTAACAAAAAGTGTCCAGGTCAGAAAAAGGAGACAGGGAGGCAAAAGGGGTTCAATTAAAGAGTTTTATTAAAGTTTCTATTAATAACTCAACTAAAAGAGACAGACAAGCTGTTATCACCATTTAAAGAAACAAAACAAAACTCAAGCGTTGGTCAGTAAAATGAAAAGTAAGTAAAGAGGATTAGTTGCCAAACACACTCTTCTCCACGAGTAGGAGCAGAACACACAGCTCACTAGCTGCAAATCAACAGAGCCCTAGAGCTGCTCTTCTTCTTCTTCTTCTTCATCTTCCATTTTAACGGCAGCTTGCACTTCCATAGAAGTTGCATTACTGCCACCCTCTTGTGTTACTTAGACTGCATCTAGCTCTTTAAATCCTCTTAAATAATCCCATACTTCTCAGAAACCAAAGAACCACTTCTTTCCTTTCATGACATCCTAGCCATTCAACCACCTTTTCAAACCTGAGTCCCCCCTCATTCCAGTTTCTACCCTCATCATTCTCCTATAGTTACCATACCTCCTGCAGTTAATAAATACAAGCTCAATTGTTTCCATAACACCACACCAATTACACAGCCCCTTTAAATGTTTCCCCATCCTAAAAAGAGTGCCATTCAGGTAACAATGCCCTGTTCATAACAATCTCCTCCCTCCTATTCAGTCCTCTATTGCTTTTACTTCTATTGTATTTTGTACCCTATACAATTGTCTCCCTCTAGTTTCATTATCCCACACCATTTTCCACAACTTCTTACTTTCACTCCAAACTATACACTTTCCTTCAGATTTAGATAATGGTATCTGTACCTCTGCGTCTACTCTTTTAATAACTTCCTTAGCCATTCCATCTGCTTTTTCTGGCCCTAGAGCTCACCTTTCTCTGGCCTTTAATACCTTTATTTGCTGATGGGAGTCAGCTGTACCAAAGAAAACGGTGGCACCTAAGGCAGGAGGACAGTAGGACACGCCCACACAGGCAACTTCAGGAGAAGGCCCAGCTCAACAGGAGAAGACCCAGCTCAACAGGAGAAGGCCTGCAGCAGCTTTAACATGACAAAAGTAGTACAAATAATAAATAAATGCCTGTTCACAAAACCTTTAAAACAATAAATTTAAGTGATATAAACTGCTAAGTGATAATGATGTGGACCTCTGGGTAGATACATGTCTCTCCTGGGGCTGTACTAATGTTATCATCAAGTCTCTTTCCATAATGTCTCAAAATTGATTTAGGCCTCTAAATATCGAGAAGCATGACAGACTTGGAGAACAAACAGGCCTCATTCTGCTAAAGTTTTAAACGGATTTTAATATTTGAACTGACAAGTCAACGGGCAGCTCATCTCTGTGACACTTACGAGAATAAATCTGTGTATTTTGTAATCAATATGTAATCAATGGAGTTAAAATATTGACTTCTCAGGATCACACAGATTACAACAAAATGTTAACCAAACCTGCAAAAAACAATGAGCTGCATCTTACTGTAGAAAACATTTTACTTGTAATGAAGGTTTTTAAAACTCAAAAGTGAAAAAGTTTTATTAATATCATTTCGTTTTAAGATATGATAGGACAAGAGTGACAGTCACTTACTTTGTACAGTAATGGAGGTTAGTTTACTGTAGATGAAGAATACCTTGATCAAGTCTGTCCCCAGGAATGGTAAATGGTAAATGGCCTGTATTTATATAGCGCTTTACTAGTCCCTAAGGACCCCAAAGCGCTTTACACACCCAGTCATCCACCCATTCACACACACATTCACACACTGGTGATGGCAAGCTACATTGTAGCCACAGCCACCCTGGGGCGCACTGACAGAGGCGAGGCTGCCGGACACTGGCGCCACCGGGCCCTCTGACCACCACCAGTAGGCAACGGGTGAAGTGTCTTGCCCAAGGACACAACGACCAAGACTGTCCAAGCCGGGGCTCGAACCGGCAACCTTCCGATTACAAGGCGAACGCCCAACTCTTGAGCCACGATCGCCCGTATGAAGGTTGTTAAAGCTGTGGTTCTTATTCCAACCTTTAAATAAACAACAACTGACATATTATTGAGGGGTGGCTGTAGCTCAGGTGGCAGAGCAGGTCAGCCACTAATCAGAAGGTGGTTCGATCCCAGGCTGCCTCCTGGCTGCATGCCAAATATCCTTGGGCAAGATACTAACCCCATGTTTGCCTACTGGTGGTGGTCAGAGGGCCCGGTGGCGAATGTGTGTGTGAATGGGTTAATGACTGAATGTAGTGTAAAGCACTTTGGGGTCCTTAGGGACTGAGTAAAGCGCTCTACAAATGCAGGCCATTTACCATTTACCATTACAGCACAAACGTCTGTTGTTAGGGTGGTGTATCAGTATGTAATAATATGGAAGAGGAGCTGAAGAGTTGAAACAATAACTGCAGTTAGGATCACATCTGTGTCTGACCAACATACTGAAAGCATGCTTTGCTTTCACACATTAAGATAATATCAGTACTTTGTGGTAAAGCCGCAGACTCACTTTTGATGATGATGGAGGAAGAGTCACTGTACAAAGAGTTTGACCCTCTCGTTTGGGGTGTGTAAGAACAATTCACTCTCCATGTGGTCTGAGACCGGCCATCTCCAGAAGTTTAGTTGCTGTCTGGTGTGTCGGACAGGAGAACTTTTCTTTTAACATATGTGTCTGAAATAGGTATAGAGTGGTTTTACTGCATATTGTAATATTGTTGTCTGCACACGGAGACTGATATATAAAAATGTACAAACAGACCAGTTTTACTGTAATAGTTGCACCTTTATGTGCAAACAATAGCTTTTCAGATCATTCAACTTCTGCAGACAAGAAAATCGTTTGGCAAGTTGTTGCCTTGAAGTGCAGAAATAACAATCAGATATAGAAACAGATGGTGGAGTCTCACAGTGCAGTATGACTGAGTCTATCTCTGTGATCACCTGTGGTCTCACTTTCAGTTTAGGTGAAAAAAGCCTGAAAAAACGGAAGTTAGGTCTTTCTCAGAGTCAGCATAGAGGTGTAAATGATTCAACTCCATCTATAGACTATAATTGCAGTATATATATATATGAAGTTCATGGCAGTACAGTTACTTACTGTTTATAGCAATAGTAGATGGGTCATAAAGTAGATGGGACATAAAAAGAAAAGTATCAAGTTTTGTAACATAAGCACACCAAACTTCAGCTTCAACAGGTAAAATCTTTCTAACCATCTCCAACTACACAGTCCCTGTTAGTGTCTGCACACAGGAGGAGCCTGTAGACACTTGGCTTGCAATGTAGAAATTACACTGACAGAGCTTCACAGCTCAATATGACTGAGGCTGTCACTGTGATCAAGGATTTACTCAAAGTCAGTTTTGGTGGAGGAAAGGCTGCTAACATCACCACATCAGGCAGGTGACCATGAAAGTAAATACTCGGTTTTCTGACTAACTTCGTTTTGATATCATCAACAAAAATCTGCTGGAGAGAGAATTTATTAAAAACGAAATGTTAAAAGATTGCAACTCCCACTAAGTGTAATTCTGTCAGTCTACGTAAAATACTGTAATTACATAAACATTTAATATTTTATAAAAATCAACATTAAATATGGATTGAGTTAAACATAAAACCAAGTCGAATATAAAGCAATGATAACAAACTGAAGTTAGAGGTGAGGATGGCAAATAGCAAATGTCCAGCCGTGATGAAGCTGAATACTGAGATATAAAAACTACACCTATCTGAGTATAAGGAAACGTGGTCTTGAGACACGATATACTTGCTATCAGGAAACCACAGGCAGCATCAGAAAACATCATATTTAACAGGCTACAGAAATACATATAGGCACTGTTTCCATTGTCTACATGCTGACTTAATTTAATTTTTATGGCCTTGTGTTGTGTTTTGTTATGTTCGAAATTACGTTATCAATGAAATATTTTTTTATATCTTTTAAAAATAAAACATTTCAGCATTCACCAGTGAAAACTTGCCATAGTCTTTGAGTTTTCTCTTTTGGGTTCTTGGTCAATGCATTGAGTTTGTGTTTTTGTATGGGTGAACATTTTTTTTAATGCTTGAAATGTAAATGTTTGTGTTTGTTGAATCTTTTGAATCCTGATTTGATTTTTCTTTTTAAATTCTTGCAGTTGATTTTTAATTTTGTGGAGTCATTGATATCGGGTTTTTATATCAGCAACGCTTTTTCTTTTTGGATTAGGTTGCTGTTCTTCTGCAGATATAATAGTAATCATCAGCAATATACATAAGCTTGATTTATAATGAACTTACATAACTGAAACCAGTGGAGACAATAAACATACTGGACATTCATCCCCAACCCGTTCTCACTCCCAAAGCGTAACATTTTACGCTAGGTGACAAATCGTCACCATATTACGTTTTCGGCTACCCACCACGTTCCTAAATGACGACCTCAGAAAAAGAGGAAATATGAGAACCGTCTGGACTGAACCTACACATGTTCGCTCTTTTTCTTCAAATCGCTTAGAAACACGCATCATTAAAGTCCTGGTTAAGGTCAGGAATAAGGTTATGGTCAGGGCTAGGGATAAGGTTAGGTTTAGGGCTGGAATACAGGTCTGGAACGTCTACTACCGCGGGAGCGTCATTGCACTGGATTCCAGCCATAACCCGCCGCGTACCATAAGAACGCCGAAGGTCTCCTTTCGCGTTCCTCAGGAACGCCGCGGGACGTGACAAAACGTCCACATGTTACGCCTCGGGAGTGAGAACGCTCTGCACAAAACAGTTTATGTCTCGTTGTTTAGAACCAATCATACCTGTTTTCTCATATAGTAACATTTAAAATGTATATTTCTCTCTCTTTCTACAGGATCACAGGCCTATATAGGTCAAACTACACCTCTAAAAAACACAAGGTAAATACAGTGTTACACATGTTTTAAATATAAGTGTGTTTTGTTTAAACCGTGTATTAACTGTGCTTATACCCCCGGCACAGGGTCAATAAGTTGACCACAAAAACCCACAGAAGCGGATGCAATAAGACCAAGCCTTACGTTAGGTATGTATACAAGTCTCTGTATACATATACATGACAACCAATTTAAAGGGAAAAAAAAGGTTTAAATATTTACAAATGTTCTAATACATCAGATCTGAGACAGTACCCAGCGTGTCAAGAACCGGGGCCATCTGGAATAACACAGAACAAAGTGTGAGTATAGTCATAAATAAATCAAAAGAGCCAAACATATCCTGTTTTTGAAATGATACACTATATATATATACTGTATAACACACCCAGCACGCGCCTGCGTGCGGTTTATCCTTCAAGCTCGGGTCCTCTACCAGAGGCCTGGGAGCTTGAGGGTCCTGCGCAGTATCTTAGCTGGGAACAGCTAAGATACTGCGCAGGACAGAGTTCTCCGATGTTGTTCCCGGGATCTGCTGGAGCCACTCGCCTAGCTTGGGAGTCACCGCACCTAGTGCTTCGATTACCACGGGGACCACCGTTACCTTCACCCTCCACATCCTCTCGAGCTCTTCTCTGAGCCCTTGGTATTTCTCCAGCTTCTCGTGTTCCTTCTTCCTGATATTGCTGTCATGCGGAACCGCTACATCGATCACTACGGCCGTCTTCTTCTGTTTGTCTACCACCACTATGTCCGGTTGGTTAGCCACCACCATTTTGTCCGTCTGTATCTGGAAGTCCCACAGGATCTTAGCTCGGTCATTCTCCATGGGGCATCTCCCATTTTGACCTCGGGACTTCCAGATTATACTCGGCACAGATGTTCCTGTACACTATGCCAGCCACTTGGTTATGGCGTTCCATGTATGCCTTGCCTGCTAGCATCTTGCACCCTGCTGTTATGTGCTGGATTGTCTATGGGGCATCTTTACACAGCCTGCACCTGGGGTCTTGCCTGGTGTGATAGACCCCAGCCTCTATGGATCTTGTACTCAGTGCTTGTTCTTGTGCTGCCATGATTAGTGCCTCTGTGCTGTCTTTCAGTCCGGCTTTGTCCAGCCACTGGTAGGATTTCTGGATATCAGCCACCTCCTCTATCTGCCGGTGGTACATACCGTGCAGGGGCCTGTCTTTCCATGATGGTTCCTCGTCTCCCTCCTCTTTCTTGGGTTTCTGCTGCCTGAGGTATTCACTGAGCACTCGGTCAGTTGGGGCCATCTTCCCAATGTATTCTTGGATGTTCGTTGTTTCATCCTGGACTGTGGTGCTGACACTCACCAGTCCCCGGCCCCCTTCCTTCCGCTTAGCGTACAGACTCAGGGTGCTGGACTTGGGGTGAAACCCTCCATGCATGGTAAGGAGCTTTCTTGTCTTTATGTCAGTGGCTTCTATCTACTCCTTTGGCCAGCTTATTACCCCAGCAGGGTACCTGATCACGGGCAGGGCGTACGTGTTGATGGCCCGGATCTTGTTCTTACCGTTCAGCTGACTCCTCAGGACTTGCCTGACCCTCTGCAGGTACTTGGTGGTTGCAGCCTTTCTAGCGGCCTCTTCATGGTTCCCATTCGCCTGCGGGATCCCCAGGTACTTTTAACTGTACTCTATGTCTGCAATGTTGCCTTCTGGTAGTTCAATCCCTTCAGTTCTGACTACCTTCCCTCTCTTTGTTACCATCCGACTACACTTCTCCAGTCCGAACGACATTCCAATGTCATTGCTGTATAGCCTGGTAGTGTGGATCAGTGAATTGATGTCTCGTTCACTCTTGGCATACAGCTTCATGTCATCCATGTATATATATATATATATGTATACATATATATATATATATATATATATATATATATATATATATATATATATATATATATATATATATATATATATATATATATATAGTGGTGGTAGACAAACAGAAGCAGACGGCCGTAGTGATCGATGTAGCGGTTCCGAATGACAGCAATATCAGGAAGAAGGAACACGAGAAGCTGGAGAAATACCAAGGGCTCAGAGAAGAGCTCGAGAGGATGTGGAGGGTGAAGGTAACGGTGGTCCCCGTGGTAATCGGAGCACTAGGTGCGGTGACTCCCAAGCTAGGCGAGTGGCTCCAGCAGATCCCGGGAACAACATCGGAGATCTCTGTCCAGAAGAGCGCAGTCCTGGGAACAGCTAAGATACTGCGCAGGACCCTCAAGCTCCCAGGCCTCTGGTAGAGGACCCGAGCTTGAAGGATAAACCGCCCGCAGGGGCGTGCTGGGTGTTTTTTTTTTTTATATATATATATATGTATACATATGTATATATATATATATATATATATATATATATATATATATATATATATATATATATATATATATATATATACATATATATATATATATATATAAAATGTTTTTAACACACGTATATTTCCACAGCAATCACACAACCCCTTCCCACTATGGACCCCATGAAGACCCCTTGATGCTTTTAGAATATTTACGCGATGTTGTACTCCCAGAACAACAACAACAAGAAAAACCACAACCTTTGTGCAACAACGGAGACTCGGAACCCCATTCTTCATCGCCGAACCATGCATAACCGTGAGTGAGTGTCTGCCTAATGATTTCAGCGATGTTTTTGAGTACAGTCTATCAGATTTCAATATAGTTGATATACCCACCACACCAGATTGTCTCAGAAACAATTGTCCTCTCTTTCTCTCTTCCTTCTCTCCAGATTGAGTAGTGTGGGCTTGCGGGCCTCATTGCTGCTACCAGTGAGTAGGTTGGTCCTGTAGGCCGCAGAAGTGTGTTTATTTTATTTTATTTGGGGTTTTTTTTCTCTGTCTTGTTTGTTTCTTCTTCCGTCTCCTTAGTCACATTGCTGCCTTCTTGCTGCCTTGGATTAACTATTTCAGAATAAAGTATTACATCAAGAACTAATACATTGTTTAGGAACTGTTTCCAAAGTCTATCTATGTTAATGATTTAAGTGTTTAGATTCACATTTACACATATGCGTGCGTTAATAGAAGTTTCTAAACATGAGTATTTATTTTATGATGTCATTTATGGTTAATTCAAGCAGTTTCTTGTTGTTAGTTCAGTGTTTTGTGTGACCTCATTGTGACATTAAAAAAACACAATAATTGCAAAATTTAATTTGTAGTTCTAAATATATAAGTGAGTGTTTTTTACTCACTTATGTCCTTCCACAATGTTATTTCTCTCCCCTACAATGTCTGTTACAATTATATAAGCATGACCAATTATGCAAATTAGGCGATGATGCCATTTAGCAACTTCTAGCAACTTTTAGAACAGCCAATAGCGATTTTCCTTAGTGAGGAGTTGGCACCATTGCCTCAGGATAAGGAGGTTTGGTGTGAATCAGGTTCATGGGTGGCTTGGCATCTCCTTCATTGTGGAGAATCCCAAAGAAAAAATTTCAATGGAGTCTCAAAAGTTTTATCATTTCACAGGCTCACCTGTTCTTAATGTTCTTTTGTATGTAATTTCATGTACATTTCAGTCATTATGCAAATGTAGTCTTTATAAGGGTGGAGAAACCTGCAGACAGCTGAGACTAAAGAAGTCATTTGGATGATTAACAAAACGTTTCTCCCACTGAAAGCGTTACGTCCAGATAAACAGAATCAACTTTTGGGGTTTTAAAGGATGAATTAAGTGTTTATTATCATTACATGACAAATTTAGATCCAAAATTCATGTTACTTTTTCACAACATGCTTGGCGTGCAATGGCCTTTATATTAACATGAGAAAAAAGTAACCTGGCATCCAAAGCTCAAAAAAGTGATTATTAATTTTTAAAATTTCCAAGTCATTAAACCTTTAAAACAACCCAAAAGAGCAGTAAATGGAATGTCAAGTCAAGTTCACCCATCAATATTGAAATATAGAGTCTGCCATACCAACGCATCAACAGAGAACACAGCTATAAGGCTATTTAGCGCTAGCTTAATACAGCTAAACTCCCCAAGAAGGGTTTCAATGTAATTATTCCTTACATAAATGTTCCTGAATCTCCTCTTTGAGTGTGTACAACTCATGTCTCATGCTATATTTATCCCCATCCAGCACCATTTGTTAAAACCGAATGGACAGCGGCACTCTCTTTTACTTTGTTTCCATGTTATATTCATTTGTATAAATGTCATGCTAAAGAGGCGTAATGCTTTATAACAGATGAAGTATTTATTAATATCATACTAATGCTTAATATTATGTAGTTTGAAGTATTATTTTGCTATCATGTTTTTTATAATAGATTTATAACATCTACATCAAAATCTCCATAATTCACAGACTTTGAGTGTTTTTGAAGAGACTTGCTATTATATTGGCCTGAGTACATTATTAGTGAACTTTTGCTGGTGCATAGCTATTGAAACCTGTTAGACAAAGATCCCAAAAGTGTAATGGCTGTAGCTTTATATAGAAATGCAAGGGTGGTATTATTTTTAAACCCAGTGGCATCACATCAGAGCAAGCAAGGCAAGCATTGCTTGTCTAACAAAACAGAAAACAGACATCAATTTAAACAACCAACAGCTCTACTTTTATCTTAAAAAGCTTTCTGTGATAAATCTTCTCTTACGCATGTTTGCATCCATCCACATCACTGCCATCTTGTGGCCTAAGACGGCCATTCTCACTGGAAGTTGAATTTATGCAGCTTGACAACAGAGCCAACTAAATCTGTATGAGGGTAGGCGTTCTCGTGAGCTGACACTTTTAAAGCTGAGGCCTTTAGCTTTCAGCAGGTTGTTTGTGCATCCACAATGTAGATAAACCTCAGGTTTTAGATGGGACTGGCTTGTTATAGAGCGTGCTAGATTTTTATTTTGTTTGTTGTTTTTATAAATGTACGTAATCTATCGTTGTTGTTGTTGTTGCTTTTGTTGTTTTTAAATCAGGATTTAGGTATGTTTCTGAGCTGAGGTTCCACTCTCGTTCTCACTGCACAAACACTACAAACATATAATTTATAGATAATGATCCTTTACTGTAGATTGAACAGTTTATAAGCGTTCTTAAATGTCAGATCTTGAATATCTGCAGCACTAACACTGAACCATATAACTTTTTTCTACAGAATAAATATTTACATTTTTGATACTTTTGTAAAATTTGCCAGTAATACAATTTGTGTGTAGTAATTTTTTTTTCATAGTAACTTTCTTTTATTCTAACAAATTCTGTCACATCTAATACAACTAACATAGTTTTCAGCTAGTAGTAAAAAGTTTGATAACTATAGCAGTAATACAATTTGCAAATCCACAGGAGAAAGGAGAAGATGTCCAGGAAGCAAGCAAGATCCTGTCAGAGCAATATTGTTTTAATCTGAACCAGCTTGTCTTGTTAAAGAGCAAAGGAAGCTTTATTTTATTTTATGCAGGGGTTAGAGGGGTATAGTCGCTGCTTACCTTTCTGTAAAAGTCACAGCACACCACTGTTTATACCACTTAACAGGAGTATAACTACTGTAAGCATTTTTACTAAAATGTCAAAGTTTTCCTCAATTGAACTTTTCACAGTCGCTCTAATTAACTGACATGTTATCTCACATGATGTCCTTCAGGGCTTATTTTAGGTTCATTAATACATGTTGCCAGTACTCACAGATCTTTACAAAATGAACAGACTTGATTATGTGCGAGTGGACCTGGCTGTTGCCCTCTCACATATATTTACTGTTAGTTTTCCGCTCACCATGTCTAAATGTATTGTCATATCTCCATCCTAAAAGTTCTATTTTTTCTCTTTAATCTGTGATTGAGTGTAGTTTCCTTGTTTGTTCATCAACTATTCCAAAGGGAGGTTAAATACAATTTGGCATATACATATGTGTGTGGCAGAGTTCATGCTATTTCAGCAGCAGCTACATGGCCCTCATGCATTAAGATCTATGCTATTTTTTTCTTGCCAACCATAGCAAAGGTGTCAACACATTACAACAGACTGACAAGCAGCATAGCTAAGAAGAGATTGTATTACTCAGAAACTCACAGAACTTTGAACTGCCATTCGTCATTGTGATGCTCAACCAATTAGAAGAAAGTGTGTCTAAAAAGAGGATGCTAAAACAGGTTGTGGCTGAACTCAGGGGTTTTACTGAGACCTATTTTAAATAATGTCCAACAATAAAAAGATCAAACAGAGCATGAAGTTCTATATATGTTTTATTCTATGTGTATGTTTTCTGTGTGCATTTGTTACAGATAACTAGAGACAGGGCCCAAATGCAGGAGACCTCTGTTTCATCTAAAACCACAGAAACACAGAATCTAAAAGCTGGGAAAAAAAACAAACCTGGAATCCAAAAAAGAAGAGGCACAAGGTGGACCTTCAAGCTGAGGTGAATCTTATAAGAACAGAACAAACAATACGTAGACAGAGAGAGACAGACTTGACACTGACCAAAGCCTACTAAATATTAATCATAATCAAAACAGTATCACTGATAAATCAAATCATAATCTAGAAAAACACCAAAGCATGAAAAACAGAAAGCTGGGTCAACATGACCCAGAACCGTGACAAATAAGGTGACAGTTAGAATCCCCACATCATTCCCCTATATGCTGTCAGTACAACATTGTACTTTAAGAAATATAGTTTTAAATAGCGCTATAGAACATTGATATCGCTTTGAACCATGGTCAAATCTGACGTGATATTTTTCATCTTTTAACCATACACACAGCACGTGTTTGAATCATAATTTCTAAGTTATAATTTCTAAGCCTTCTGTCAGTTTTTGACCAATAAATCATTAAGGTGACCATGAAGATCTTGGTGGGTGTAAGCCAAATTTTAATGGATTTTTAAAATGACCCCACTCTACACCCCTATAAAGTTTTATTAGAAACTTAGATAGAAACACATTTTTTTTTAAAAACCACAACAGTAGCTTTCTGACACCAAAAGAGGGGTGCTGTTAGGATTTTATTTCCTCACTTCAAAAAGAAAAAAGCTCAAGAGAAAAGCTCAACCTTAAAAAGAATGAATCCGCTCGGTAGCTTAACAACTCTCCTAGAAAACCACAGAAGTTCACTAACGTACATGATGACAAAATCATTTTAGTATAAATGCAAAGTATAGAAATAGAGGCTAGCTATGCAGAGTTGTTCTCCCACTTGTGTGGTCTGCATATGTTTAGGTTTTATGTGAGGTGTTAATTTTTTAAAGAAAGATTTCATAATCTACTGCCTACGTATCTGTTCAAGCAAACAAATCCAACTTTTTATTCATGGTATGCTTTTAGAGAACATGAATAAAATAGATTTGTGCAGTCCAAAGGCATGTGCTTAGTGGGGATAGGTTAACTGGAAACTCTAAATTGCTCATAGTTGTGAATGTGAGCACGAATGGTTGTCTGTGTCTATGTGCTAGCTCTGTGACAGACTGGCCACCTGTCCAGGGTGTACCCCGCCTCTTTCCCTAAGACAGCTGGGAAAGGCTCCAGGATAAGCGGAAGTAAATAGATGGATGGATGGACATCACAAAAATTACCAGAAATACAATGTGGATTTTAAAATGGTTTTATTGTGATTGTTCTTGTTTTAAAGCCAGCAATATTTAAGAAGAAAACTCCCTAATTTAAAATTTGTTTTGTGTGTGTGTGTGTGTGTGTGTGTGTGTGTGTGTGTGTGTGTGTGTGTGTGTGTGTGTGTGTGTGAACGTGCACGTGTGCTTTTGTGTATCTGTGTCCAGAGGAACAAAACATGTCCTAACATCTGAAAAATACTAAATCAAGACTGAAAAGTGTGTTGTGTTGTGCTGTGCATTATGCGTGATGCATGTTGCAATAAAAGAATAACAAGATAATGAAGCAATCTCCAACCAGTGACAACAACAACGATCAATCATCTAGTCAACTAGTCACGCGCATCCCTAATTGTAAGCTATATGCCTGAACTTTATGTTATCTTATTAGTGGACTTACTTTATTATTTTGAGTATTTGCTCGATCTTGTTAAATAAAATCTGCAACTGAGAAAGAAATTAACCTCATCGCCATTTTCCTTAGTCTTGCCAATTAATAATCACAATTTTTGAATAACAATTTGGAGACAGAAAGGATGAGAACTGTGTGTGGATACACAGGAAGCAAGGGGACAGAGCACAGGAGAAGCTGTTTGAAGCCAGAGACTAAACTAGTTTTTACCTTGCCTGGCTGGTTCTGTCTTTTAACAATAATCTTTTTTTATTGGAAGAAGTATCATTTTATTCATTACATGTATGTGGAGTTTTAAATGGACACACATGCAGAAGTTTCAGTAAGCTGCAGCACCAGCAGAGGGAGGTGTTTTATTTCAAGCCAAAATGAAAATAATCACAAGAAAGTGTTTAAAGTAAAAAAAGACTAACATGTTTACATGTAAATGCATATTAGCCACCTAGAGTCGCTTAATTGTTTGTGTTATTGAAGCACCCTCCAGTGTACTTCATACTGTACCTTCCCCATTCACTAGAAACTTCTTTACTATACATACATTATCTTCCCTCCAATATCTGCATGCAGATGCTGCATGCGTATCTGGTGGACTGGGTGCATTTCTCATGGTCACTATAGAACTTATTTCCTTCTTACACCAAGGCAGTTTTTGTATTCATGAAGCTGTGCCCTGACCAATGGCTGAAACACGTACTCGTAAACCACCTGGGCAAAACATAGCTTTTCACAACACACGGCTAAGAACATGGACTTTTAGGAGAACTCAAGTTGTTTAATTCATTTAATGGTGATATTTGTAATGGGTCTGCTCCTGAATTTTAGTTTAATTGGTCTATACTAGACATATGCAAGGTCTTGTATGCCAACTAACAACTTGGGCTATTAACCTAGCACATACATTATTATACATGGTCACACATAGTGAAGAAATTCTCTCACATACAGATATATTCTTGTTACAACACATCTAGGGGTGGCCAGAACATAACACACAGGAAATCCATCCTCGTCAGACCCCAAGCAGCACGCCACACAACTGATAGCATTTGATAATGATTTATTTACAATAGAATGATTCCTGAGGTTATTTAACACAAAAAGAAGAACTGCCCATATGGAAAAGATATATATAAATCTTATAAAGTTTGTATCTGTCTTGTGTGAAACTTGTATGAAAAGCATATAAGAGTGAAAACAGATATAAGATCCCTTGAAAAATTATATAATGAAACTTGTATGTTTTGGATACTTACTAAAACAATGTATGAAAGTAATGAGAAAGTGGCCACTTTCATGAGTAATCACATATAAGTTTTTACTATTTCTTTTCCATATGGGTGATTACAACTCAGGGTGGACCTAATGCCAAAAAAAAAAAGGGAGACTACTTCAGGATTGAACAAACTTACCTACTGAACAGAATTAAACCAAAAGACAAAAACTTACCTCCCTAAGTAAGAAAAACTGGAGAAAACTATAAAGAAACAAAAAGGCAATCTACCCCTACATACTCTAGTATAAAGCAACAGCAACGAGCAAGTAACAAAAGGGTCCACTAGTTAGGGTGCGCCGAGGATAAATCCACTGGTCTACATCCACCAATGACAGAAAGGCACCTGCACACTTAGATTTGCATTCAAGATTACGATGGCAGTCATAACATTCTTCATTCTTAATGTTGTATAGGAATGAATGCTGCCAATCTTTGCTATGCAAAATTGTTCAACATCACTGGCTATTGAGGTTCAACTGTGATTTTAATTATCATTAACTGGTTTCAAATCAATAGTGTATTTTATGAGACTCATTAAACTAATAACTTAGTCAAAAGATTAGAGTTCTCACTGATTTTAGTGATTTTAGTTCTTAGAATGCCCAAATTAATGGTTAATCAGTTAAGATCAGCTTAATTCCTTTATTGGTTTTCCTTCTTTTAAATCTAGAGCCCATTCTTAGCAACACTACTTTTTCTGGACCTGACAGACTATAGTAGTGATACAAAACCTCCCAGGTCTGCCTTAAATTAATCCCCTACTAGGCTTTTCTGGCTTAACTCAACGATGTAGCTGTACCATGAAGTGTGTTGATTCCTGTACACAAGACTTGATATAAACAAGTGATACTAAACTGTATAAATATATAAATGAAAGGAAATTAGGAACAATACAAGGCTGGAGGGTGGGTGGGAAAGTCCACATAATGAGTTTTCTAATTTTTGATTTTGCTGATTTATTTGTTTTTTATTTATATATATTTTTTGCCTCACTTACTGTCTTACTCCAATCCTACCTGTTCTTTTTTGTTGTAATTACCAATATTGTGATTATTTTTTGTGTTTGGTTTTCTGATGCTTGAAATCATCCTTGAATGGCATGGATACAAAAATATACACTTTTGTTTCTGCAGTGACAATAACTTATTATATTGTAATGAGTTGTAGATATTTACTTTGTGCCATGAGTATTCTGTAACAGCTTTTGTTATTAAAATAAAAACAAAAATAAATCTTGGGGAAAAAAGGTTAGAAAAACACAAATGCTGCTTGAATAACACACATTGCACTGTTAATACAAAGCTATGGGCTGACACCAAAATAAAAAAATGTATGTTAATCTTTTGAAAATTGTTGTCTTTAATACAATTTGAAAGCTGAAGTAGAAAAGTTATCCGGGTGAGATTCCTACATAAAAAAAGAAAAACATCTCCTGCCTTATCTATATGGCTTGAGTGGGTAATGGCCATATAGTCTTATCTTTTGTTTTGTTTTTTTTCCAGTTCAGTATTTTTTCATATGCTTCAGTGTGGCTGTAGAGTGCTGTACGCCAGTTCTGTTTTCGTTGTAGGTGTTTCATCTGGCTCCTCAGGGATGGTGGAGTACAAGTGGTATACAGAAGACTAGAAATAAAATAGAGCAAAAAGGTTTTTGCATCTGTATCTTCTCTGTTGTAAATAGTAATCTCTGTAGTCAGTTCAATACTGAGGATGCACTTGTTTCACTTACATTCTCAGTTCGAGACTCTTTTCTGTTTAGATGATCAGACCCTGCAACAGAACCAGAAGACAGATCCAGAGTTACATTTCTTTCACTTTGTATGTCTATACATGAAAATGTAATGTGTATGAAATAGGAAAAGGTCTGAGGAGTGTTCTATGAAGCAAGGTTATTGACTGAGCAAGGTCATTTGAATCTAAACTCAGAGATTTTAGTGTCACAAAAGTGGATCTCTTTTTACCACCTACATTGCCATGGTAACCTTTGCTAAACACATTACCTGGTCCAGACCAGCCTTTCTTTGAAATTTTGATTTAAAATTGGCTGGAAGTGACATGTTTTCACTAATTTCACCAACATAACTGTGGTTATGTTATGCTAACATAGCTGTGTCGCTAGATATCATGTAGCACATCATTATATACCAGCTAGCCCAACTTCAGTTACCCTACAAAAGTCACTGATTGTAAGTGTCACAGAAATGGCTTGTGTATAAAGAAGTTTAATAGATGGTTCCAGCAGTTAAAATGTTCTTGCTTGTACGTTTCTGTGGTCAATATTGTAAGGGTGTGTTTATCTTGTCACAAAGAACAAGTTTTGTTACACCGCTATTATCGCGAGGTTTGGGCGTGATAGTATAGGCTGTGAGCCCACGTTTAATAATCACGCTAAGGAGTTCAGCGAGCTATCTGCAAAGGCCGGGTTAGTCTACCAGCTGTACAAGGTATTTGTCATTTGCCATAACTGTATTGTAATATTGTGAAAATTTGTAATGTATGGTGTTCTAATTATTTTATGTTTTAATTTAGAATGCACAAGTAGGGATGGGTATTGATAAGATTTTCACGATTCCGATTCCATTTTCGATTCTGTTTAACGATTCGATTCTTTATCGATTCTCTTATCGATTCTTTTTAAAAAAGGAGAACACTAAGGTCGATTAGCTTAGAACTTTGTTTTATATTTTCTCTTTGAACAAGATAGAAATTTAGGAGTAACATGGCCTTACAAACCCAGCAGTGAGATCTTAAGAGATCCAGCCTATGGCTCTTCAATGTGGTGTCACAGGGACCCCGGGGGAAAAAAAATTGTAAATGTAAAATAATAAAATAAATATTCTTCTGTAGCAATAACAAAGTATAACATAAATTATTCTGTAGCAATTACACAAGAATATCCAGTAATGTCCCTGCCTACAATTAAACACATTCACTTACCGAAAATCGGGGGCATCTGCTGTGGCAAATGGGTGCAAGCCTTTGACCACAAACTTAGTCACTGCTCGGTAACATTAGTCTATCCTGGCTTGAAAGGAGACGCTACCGGTAGACTGCAGCGAGAACTGCCAGCGAGCGCCAGCCAGACTCTGTCTCTCTCATCATGGTCACCTAAACGCACAGTAATGGCAGATAAGGCAGATCGCGCTAACATAATATGCACTGTTAGTTGATTATTTACCTGCCGCATTAACGGGAGAGGACGTGCAAACGTTACCACTGCTGCTGGGTTGAGATTCACGAGTAGTGATGGGACGTTCTGTATCGAGGCTTCGGAGCGTGTGTCGAGTAATGGAGGGGGCGTTTCCGCGAAGCGCGTATCGAGGCTTGCTTCATTTATGGGAGGAGCTGAAAATGATGACGTCCGAAGCCTCGCTGCCCGGCTGTACCACGTGACTGGTTCATGAAGCGGTTCGAACTTTGCCGCAAATAATCATTTTCCATACTGCCAGCATAAATATACACAGTATACTGCCATCACTACAATATACATGTTTTACACACTCCTTTTGTTGTTGACATTTACAGGCTGTGTGCAAAATGCCACACTCTTCAAATTCATGCCAGCTATTATTTTTACGTCCAGTAGGTGTCCTGCTAGAGCAAATGAAGCTTCATGAAGCTTCGCGTTGGGGTGAACCAATTGGATGAAAAGCTCCAGTGCTTCATGGGGCTTCATCTGCCCATCACTATTCACGAGTCCGGAGCGGAATTAAAAACACGACATTCATTTAAGGTCATCGCGTGTTTTGTGAGCAAATGCTTTTGCATATTCGTAGTGTTTCCTCCCTTAAATGAAGTATCTACTTTGCAAGTATTGCAAGTTGCCCTGTTGTCATCCGTTCTTGTAAAGTATAACCAAACTTTCTAGCGTCTGAGCCGCCATGTTTCCTGCCAGGTAAATGACGCTCCGCAACGTGGTGACGTCATTCGGGGCGACTGGAATCGATAAGGGAATCGTTTGCAAAAATGGCAAACGATTCCAAGGAATTGAAACAGTGGGAACCAGTTCTCAACAAGAACCGGTTTTCGATACCCATCCCTATGCACAAGACTGTAAAGCTATTCTTCCAGGACCTCCGAAGTGGCAGGCGGCCACGAGGTAATTTTTGTTGTTAAAGCACAAGTGTTACTTTAGATAGACTAAAGCGCTTAAAGCCTTTGTGTTTTATGTTTGTAGTTTTCACGGCGTTCAATAAATGCAGCGAAGCGCCCGTCTTGAAGAAGCCGTGCCTGTGTTGTCATTTCGGAGTTACACTGATGTTTAGTTTTCTGTCTTCATTTATGTTGAAAGTGATAGCAGAGCTGTACCTTTTTAATTTTTTCAGAAATCTCTCTGTCAGAACATGGCATATCACATTTAGGCTAACTTCCTGCTAACTTCTAACTCTGTTAAATTTAATAAATTCTGTTTTCATGGATGCCTGGACATTAAACTTAATTGTTACTTCTGGTAAAGCAGAAACTCTAATCATTTTATCACAGATGAAAGAATTCAGACAGTTTTTAACTCTCAGTGTTTGTTTGACTTTGGGACCTGAAATGAACAGAGTTTTGGATCCAGATTACTCCGTGAGGCTCTGGACTACGGTAGCCGTAATGCTCCGACAATCCATCAAATGGTGCGGCTTTGTAGCTTACCAAAGTAGTACTAAAACATTTTTTGACAGATTTTTGAGCGCATACAATCGGTCCGTGGTCAGTAAGTACAACCAGAATTCATACATAAGGCGCACAGGATTATAAGGCGCACTGTTGATTTTTTTAGAAAATTAAAGGATTTTAAGTGCGCCTTATAGTGCAGAAAATACGGTAAATAGAACAAGATACAAAGCATTAAAACATATTAAAAACAAAACAGCCTTAATAAACGTAGAGTAGGTTGGACCTGGAAGCAGGGTTCATAAGTCATCAATCAAAGACCGTATATCCCATCTGCTTTAAATGTTTTAATGCAGTACAGTTGTTATTATTATTACTTGTCACATCCTGTTTATGACAGTTAAAATAAATAACATTCATGTAAGAAGTAAAATTGTCTTGTGTAAACTATATATGGTGTTAAATAGGCCTATACTACTGTACTTTAATGTTAGTCATGAGGGTGGTACTTTAAGAGCCATATATTTTATGAGGTAGAAAACTTTGGGAACAACTGGTGTATTTAGAAGCAAATGTCCCCTTGTGGGACAATTAAAGGATTATTCTATTCTATTTAAGCCCTCTGTTTCCCTCCTGCTGAGGGAAACAGAGGAAATACAGCAGCTCACCTTTAGGTGGGTCATCACCAGGGACTAAATTGGTCATATTGAAGGCTTCAGTATCATCTGGAGACATCTTATTTGATAAAAAGAGAGGAAATTGAGAAAAGAAGAAGTAAGAATGACTAGCAATTAAAAACGTGAATTATTATTAGATACAGGGAAATTTATTAAAAAAACAAACAAAAACCTAACAAAATGTAAAAGAAAAAGAAAAGTACCCATCCTCCTCTGTCAGTTTTTCTTGTGCTTGAAAAATCACCTACAACAAAAGGCAAAACTCATAAAAAACTACCACAAGAGAAAAAGCCCCAACAACAACATTGGCTACAACACATAGTTGATGTGACAGTGATGTTACATCAGGGCAAAAAGATAAGCATTAATTGTCATGTGATTGTTGGTTAATAAATATGAAAGTAAAGTGATATCTCTGCTTTCGTCAAACATCTGTCATTAGCTTTTCATGAAGCCACAAAATGGCAGTGTTTTTATCTAATACCTGTTTGGATGGACGCAAACAGGTATGAGAAAAAACACTGCATTTCGTGACAGCAGCTGCCTGTTGACTCTGGAAGCAGAATTCTACTTGAAACTGGACCCACTGAAATCTATATGGGCATAGACATTCTCATGGGTGTGTTAACTGGAGCTTGTTAAGCTGAGAGGCCTGCAGTTTGCAACTGGTTGTTTTGTGTGCAGGACAAGCTAACGCTGACTCTGAACAAAGCTCTTGTGCGTTTTAATTCAGCTCTGATTTTTTTTTAAATATACATAAATTTGTAATTTAGGCGTATTTTCTAACCTTATTAAACACTGTTTTTTTTTTTTTGTAATTACTGAACAAACTCGACAAACATAATTTTAAAGACTCAATGTATCACTTTAGATTAGACTTGTAGTCAAGACCGCCTAATCCGAGACCAAGACATGACCAAGACCAGAGGGTATTGAGACCAAGACAAGACCAAGTCGAGACGAGCCCAAGACTGAGACAAAAAAAGTCTTTAAACTGCAGCCAGATGCTGCTTCGTTTACGGGTGTCAGGCATATTTATGTGTTTTTTCTGTCGCACAGCCCTCCTCACCGCTGTCTACTGTCTCACTCACTTACTGAGAGGACAGACGCACGCTCCACTTGACTGTCGCGTCTCTCACCCTCTCTATTTTTCGCATAATGATATTCAGTGTTGGAGAGTAACGGAATACATGTACCGCCGTTACGTATTTAAAATACAAAATATGAGTAACTGTATTCCGTTACAGTTACCGTTTAAAAAGGTGGTATTCAGAATATAGTTGCTTTGTTGAAATAAATGGATTACACTGCGGTACTTTCCTGTTTCATTTTGTCGCGGGTCAGGACTGTTTGGGTTTTGTTTGACAGCTACGTTCTGTTGTTCCAGGCGGCAGCGTTACGGTTGCCATGGTTACAGGGCGACGCTCTCTCTCTCTGCGACTTTGTGTTTCCTGGGTGAGAGAGCACCTTTTCGTTGTTGTTGTTATGCTAAGCTAACAGGCAGAATGCTACAAGCATAGCTCTAAAGAATGTAGCATCATGGGCAGTGTAGTCCGTGTTGCAGGGAGAATGCACTGCCATACACGTTATGTGTCTGTGAGCGCGAGGAGGGAGAAAAAGGGGAGTGGAAACGTACGAGTTGTCATCGAGAAAAAACGGGAGCTGGAAGCATGTAAATATAATAATAAACACTGCAGCCAAGAAGAGTGCCTGATGAGCCCAGTTGTAAGTAAGCTATTAAGACTCGACTGTACACCGTGTTCGTGTTTTCCTCCGAAAACAATAAGTTCCGTTGGAGCAGCCTTTCAACGCCTCTCTCTGTCTCTCGCAAGAAAAGTTGACCCACACAACAAAGTAAAGCTATTTTTCGGCTACGAGCCGACAGGGACCCCGCCGTATTAGTCAGAGGTCCCTTTACTACAGTTCGGAGTCGCGGACCTTCAGTAATAGTAATAAATCACACAGCAATAGTACATTCACGTTGTTGTAAAAAGCATGATAATATATTAAGTAATCCAAAGTATTCAGAATACATTACTGTCATTGAGTAACGTAACGGAATACGTTACAGAATACATTTTGGGGCATGTATTCTGTATTCTGTAATGGAATACATTTTAAAAGTAACCTTCCCAACACTGATGATATTATCCTATATCCTCGCATGTGATTGGCCACAATATGGAGGGATTGGAGCATAGCTGAGCCACTGTGTGAGAGCTGAGCAGCGAAAGGAAATTAAGTGAGGGTAGAAATGACTGAAAGATTATTAGGCTCTGTTTTGAGTTTTGTTAAAAAAAAAGAATGACTTCATATAGGAAAAAAATAAATATCGCATATGCAGGACACCTTAGTTTTTTTTAATTAAGCAGCAAGGCAGAACAAAGTCGGGGCTGTATCAAGACACAGGGACTAAACCCCAATTCAACCAGACCCAGAACTGATCCAGAATTAAAACAGGACAACAACAGTTCAAAATCAGGACAATTTAGGATTTAACCAAGACAGAACCAGAATCAGAACTAGATGATAGTAGCACTAAAAATCATCATAGACCTGCACTATACTTATTTTTTTAATTCTACCAAAGCATTGTTGTTCGGCTTTTCATTTATCCATTTATTGATTCACTCAAAGAGCAAGTAACGCAACCAAGTGATCAGTTTGATATCAATCTTTTGTGATACACCGTCATATTTACATTATTTGTACAGTACGAATGACTTGCTTTGGTACCTGGTCAAACTTAAGCTCTCCTCTGTCTGCAGCAAACTCGCATGGGTGCTGTGCTCAGTCGCCTAGTGCCTGAGCTCGGATCATACCAAAATTAGGGGGAATTTACGACGGTGCGCTCTGTGCTTCGTGTGTTGTTTTTGTTTTATACAGTTGTCAGTCAGGCATCTAACTAACAAATTACACTCCAAAAGACCCCATGCTTCTGAAAAAATGACCCGGGCTTAAGCCCAGTAAGCCACCCCCCCGCTCCGCTGATGGTTGACTCCAAATCTCCCGAACACTATGTCGATTTGAGAACGCAAGACCGAAACAGCGAGACCAAGACCGAGACCAAGACCACGTAAAAGTGGTCTCGAGACTGGTCTCGAGACATCCAACTCTACTTTAGATTAAACATAGAAAGGATTTACAATGAGCTCAGTGTTAAACATTTGCAGCACTAATCCTCATCCATATAAAATTGTTGGGGAACATTTTCTGCAGAATAAACACTTTTGAAAATTGTGGGAAAGCATATAAACATGCATATAGAAAGGTTTGATGCTTTACATGAAATAAGGAATTGTTACTGTCCTTACCACTTCTTTTTTTCACACACACTAGAGCCATTCCCAGTGAGATGACGCCCACGACTACACCAAAACCAGTTGCAATTACAGGTAGAAGTTTAAAAGGTACTAGAAAAAACACAGCCCACAGTCAAAACTCAGTCTCACTTCCCATTTTTGTTAAGCAAAGTATCCTGAATGTCATATAGGAAATAAATACTGAAATTCAAAAGCAAGATGCTTTTAGTATGACTAATAATACAGTTTAAGGAAATTTCATTTACCTGAAGATATCCTTGGTGTAGTGACAGAAGAAGTAGTCCTTTTAGTGCTGAGCTTTGTAGAAGTTAAGTCTACTGAAATGAACAAATATCACCAAATGTCAAAACACTCCACAGCAATTGACCTACGCATTTTTATTAACTTGTAATACTCTTACCAATAGTTGTGTCCCTCGTGACTGTGTCACTTGTGAAGTTTATAGAAGTAGGAGGAGCAGAGGTCAAAGTGTTTTTTTCAGCTGCAATAACAGAAGATGGTGTTGTGATTGTTTCATTATTTGAATTTCTTGTGGATTCACCTCAGAAGGCATTTTCCTTCCACTACTGCAATACTGACACACAACTGCAAAGTGTCAATGTTTTACACTTAAAATTTAACTTATAAATTCAAAAGAATATTGTTTTGCTGTCATCTGATATCAGTGCATAATACTGAAACTGAATGCAGTATACAAATACAAATACATCTGTCATTACTGAGTATTCTGCTCCCTGGATGGACTTAAATCAATTCAACAAATACACATTTTTTTAAGAATGAAATTATGTATGTCCTCCTAATACCTGTTACATTTAAAGGTAATTAAAGACTTAGAAACATCTGTTTATGTGTCTTCTTTGGTTTGAAAAAACTGAAGGCTTATGCACATCCTATACTGAGGTATAATATAGACCAGCACAGTATGATTACTTACTTTGTATACTGATGAAATATATGTTGCTCTGAGGAGACTTGTATTGTTCTCCTTTATGTTGTGACATGTAAAAACATGTGACTTCCACCTCAGCAGGTGAACTCTGCTGTATCAAAGAGAGGAGCTCAGTTCCTCTTAAAATCTGCAGACAGGAGATGGGTGTAGAGTTTCTTCTTCTCGTAAAGTACAAAAAACACTGAGTCGCAGAAAAAGATGATGGAGCCTGACAATTCAGTGCGACTGAGTCTGTTTCTATGATCATCCGTGGATTCACTGTCAGTTCAGGTCGAGTAGCTAAAAACAAACATTTGTTAAGTTACAAATGCAAATGTTTCAATTATTTGAAAATAAAATCTAACAATAGAAAATGTTCTGAGGGTTTTTTTTTTTTTTTAATTATCATGTTTGTTGCACATGATAATTTTTTCTCACACACCCACAAGTTGAGAACACCTTTGTTGTTTTGTACTAATATTGTAGTTTAACATTCACATATTAATACATTACTGCAGTATTTACAGTATTTACGTGATGATTGCTGTCATGTTACTCACTGGAAATTTGGTCCTAAATGCATTTAGACTTAAATCAATTCAACCAATTGACAGTTTATTTAAGAATGAATTTATACATCCCTCCTAGGATTTGTTATTTATGAATTAAATAAAGCTTTATTAACATCATTTTAGCTTCCTTCTTTGGAAAAACTGAAGAACTTATGTCCATCATATACTGAGGTATAATATAGACAGTTTAATCACTTACTTTGTATGTTGATTGAAGATATATTGCTGTGAGGAGACTGGTATTGTCTTCCTTTACGCTCTGTCATGTAAAAACATGTGACTTCAACCTCACCAGACGAGCTCTGCTCTGCCATAGAGAGGAGCTCAGTTCCATTAAGTCTCTGCTGACAGGAGATGGACGTAGAATTTCTTCTTCTCATAAAGTACAAAAAACACTGAGTCACAGAAACAGATGATGGAGTCTGACAGTTCACTGTGACTGAGTCTGTTTCTATGAGCGTCCGTGGATTCACTGTCAGTTCAGGCCGAGGAGCTAAAAAAAATAAACATTTCTCAAGTAAAATAAACAAATCTTTAATTTACTTGACAATAAAATCTGATAATAGAAACTGCTCCAGGAGTTTTACTATTTTAAATATTTATGTCGGCTTCACATGCAGATTTTGCTCACGCCTCGTACAACCCCCAAGCTGAGAGCAGATTTCTTTTTTTCTCTGTAGCCAAACATCCTCATATTATTGCACTACAGCAGTGTTTACTCACGTTGTATGGTGATTGCTGACATGTTACTCATTGGAGATTTATATGCTAAAAGGTAATAACAGGTCACTTCAATTGTAACAGGTGAACTTTCATGTGTCCATGACAGAAATTCAGATCCTGTCAGAGTCCACAGACAAGGAGCTGTTTTATCAATTTTATATCCTGAAATGATGAAATAACACTCAGAGATAGGAAGAGGATTCTGACAGTTCAGCGTAACTGAGTCTGTCTCTGTGATCATCAGCGGGCTCACTGTCAGTTTAGGTGGACGAAGATCTGAAAAATTAAAGTTTATGTCAGCACTCAAAATGCTTTATACAACATGCCACATTCACCCAAGTACTTTCTTCTATGCTTTTAAAGGCTTTCTAACTAACATTTACAAACATTCATACTCCGAATGATGCATTGGAGAGAAACTTGGTGTTCATGTCGTGCCCAGAGATATTTGGCATGCAGACTGGAGGAGCCAGGGATCAAACCAACCTTCCAATCAGCAGATGACCCACTCTACCTTCTGAGCTACAGCCACCCCATCGTAGTCTAAGGAAGGAAAGTGTCTGAACTGCTTTAAGTTTCTTTAAGTCTTTCATCTTCTTTGAGTTTCTTGAAAACTTAAAGATGAAGGACTTAATAGACTTAAAGAAATGTAAGAAGCCCAGATGCTTTCCTTCCAAGCTCCTTAGACTGTATGTTAGATGAATCAAATAGATTTAGCCCCATATTGTATGTAATGGTAAAGTAAGCACTGAGATAATAATAGATTCAAAAAGTCTTAAACATAGTTGACTGAAACATATTGAAACATAATATAAACAGTGCATGTAGTTACACAAATAATATTCATGATGAGCAAAGCTGAGTAACTGTAGAGAAGCTCCAGAGACAAAAAAGAAAGTAAACATGAACCTGAGACTGACCTTGTGCCTTAATTTCATTAAAAGAATCTGAAGGAGGAAGGAAGAAAATAAAAAATTAATTTAACAATAAAAAGATGAAAATTTTAAACTAGTGTTAGACGTCTGAGGCAAACAAGAGAAACATGCTAACATGAACACCTAATAGAATGAACCTGATAAGAAGTTTAACTTACACATGAGAACGACTAGCAGCAGGAGATCAGCCATGATTAAAAGAACAATGTGAATGTGCAGAACAGACTACAACAGTCTGACTGACTGCTCTGACTCTCATTTAGATTAAATGTCATTAGGAGAAGTTGCTTTCAGAAAAACCACAGTTTTCGCAGTGTCACACAAGCTGGCCACAGTAAAACCCATGTCACACAGACCTGCTATGATACACTTTTCAAAACCTTCACCAATATAACTAGAGTGTATACAGCCAGCTACAGCGTTGGTACAGAATAGTTAAAGTGTTTGTTGGTCATTTGTGCTGCTTTTTTTTTTCTTTCTTAGAGGTGCTTATTCACTAGAATGACAGGACGAAAAATTATTAATGAACTTTTAAGATGCTGGTACATGGTTATTGAAACCTTCCACCTCGTGTCCTGACTGTAGTTATGTTTACTATAGAAACATCAGAATAAACCTTTAAAAATACTATAAATAAGCATTTTGCTGTTTTACCATTATGATGTACTCTTTTAGGCATATTATGAATACGTTTTTACAATCAGTGTGATATAATCATTACATTTTTGTATTGTGACACTCATGTTAGACTCAGGCATGAAGTCTTCAGTCAGAACTGCAGCTCTCACAGCTCTGTGAACCTCAGCAAAGCTCTGGTGCGCTGATCTAAACATTTACAATGAAAGTAATATGCTGACAGTAATCAGATAGCAATGTCACTTCTGGCTGTCATTTTTGTTTGGGTATTCATTTAGTGATCACATATTGCACTGAAAATGTTGCATGTTAACGGCACTACAATAATAAAGTCTGTCATGCCTCACTTCATTCCTTAAAGTCATATTATGTCCATATTTTAAAATACTTGTCTCAGTTCTCATTTTAAAAAATTTCACTTCATGTCCTCAGAGAAGTTTCCCTTCATGACTGTACAGAGTCATATGAGCCCCAACAGGATGAGGATGTGGTACATTAGTGGGTCAAACACAGAACACTAACCGAGACTAGAGTTTATATCCTGTGAGAAACTGAAGCTTTGCAACTTATAATTCTTTGACGTAGCTGATATTTATTTATCTATTTGTTTTTGTTCACCGTTCATTAACAAGGGATCTGTGAGATTAGCATCCGGATTGGAATATACATGTGTCAGACAGAATTAATATAAAGACTCCAGCAGAAGCAACATTATCATGACCCTTGAATGTCTATGCCATGTTTTTATTTAGCAATCCAAAGCAAAGGCTTCAACACATAACGCGACCAACATGACAAACCGTTGACAGTCAGGATGACTTATAAAGTAAGAAAGCTTTGACTGTGAGCAGAGCAGCTCCTCCTAACTGCTGTAAAAATGTCGTCATTTTGATGTTCAACCAATCAGAAAAAAGTTTGTCTTAAAGGAAAATAAAAAAAGGCTGTGGCTGAACTGAGGGGTTTAACCAAGGTCTGTTATAAATAACCTCCAATAATGAAAAAAACTGACCTGAAAATGGGTATAAAAGGTCTCCTTTAAAGCTAAATGAACAAAATTGAAAGCTGACTCACATGTATATTTTATCCAGTTTGTACCATTTTTTTAAACAAAAAATGAAGAAAACAAAACAGGAACCCCCCAAAATATACACAAAATATTAAAACATTTTGCGGATGAAGTTTTTAATTAAATTCTAGGGAGAAAATGTTTTGCCCTTGTTTTTACCTTTGTTAAACACTACTTTCCTTTTTTAATTAATTATTTATAATTTGCATTTAATGAGTTCACTACTACAGATATTGATAAGCAGCAAAATGGAAAAAGGAAGAAAATAATTGATTCCGCAGAGGAAATAAATTAATGTTTGCACAAAGCAATACTGAACATGACTGCATTGTAACACTAATGTCAACGCAGAAGCTGCTGTTGAGTTGAAAATATATATTCAGGACATACATATGAATTAAAAATACAATTTATAAGCTTAAAAGGTAGACTTCCCAGTATTTTATAAATCTTCAGTGTTTGCATACAGAAAATCCAGGATTTTACTGTCCCATGTTTTACAGTTTACATACAACTTAGAAGTTGGCAGAGTGCAGTCCAGATTAACATGGTTAAAAATGCCATTGAAGATGATGAAAGTCTTAAGGTGTTTATACTATAGGTCAACTACAGTCAAATGTGTGATGTCACATGCCACGACCCCATGAGCTGATAATGGTATGGCAGAGGAGAATTCTTATGATAAATAATATGGAAGCATACCTACAGCTAAAGGCTCAGTCTGGAGAGCAGAGACAGCCCTTCATGGTAGCATGTTGGGGATAGCACCACCTTTCATTCACAAACACTGCAATCCTTCCACTTTTCTTCTTACCATTTAGCTTTGAATCTTCACCAGCCTGAACAGTCATAAAACTGGGTACTGTGTCACTCTGGTCCAGGTGCAATCATGTCTTCATGATCCATAACACGCTGCAGTGCCAGTACTCTTTCTGATGTCTCACCAGGACCCACAGCTCATGCATCTTATCAGCAGCTCACAATCCCTGCAACCGATGGAATAGAAGGTTTATATTTACTTCTCCTTGACTTTTGCTCCTACTCAAGCACACATAACATCTACAATTGAGTTAGTGCAGGTTAATCAATCTGGCTCTGGGCAACAGAGAGCTAGCAGCTGGTCATGTTTGAGAACTTGATTCCCAGAAAGCCAGAAATAAACATTATGTACCCACAATAAGACAAATGTCAAACCTGGTGTGACA
Organism: Maylandia zebra; assembly: GCF_041146795.1. Taxonomy (NCBI): domain Eukaryota; kingdom Metazoa; phylum Chordata; class Actinopteri; order Cichliformes; family Cichlidae; genus Maylandia; species Maylandia zebra. Next base: position 23,009,263 of record NC_135171.1, on the reverse strand, counting down.
CACTTGTTGAAATCCATTTAACTATGATATATTTAGATAAACTGTGGCCCAGTGTTGGCTAATAGGTACAGTGTGGTTTATATGTTCATTCATTATTTCGGTTATTTCGGTTTATTCATACATAACTAAGAATAACAGTATATTTATAATTTATAAATGGATAAACTGTTTCTCAGTAAAGCTTGACATCAAGCACTAATGAGTTGTTTAGAAAGTCTGTATAAATGATTAAGTATTTAGATGCACATTTATACACATGATTAAATTATTAGTTTATTGTTTGTGAGTGTGTTAATGAAAATTTTATACATACTTATTAAAATTCAATTCAGTTCAGAAAGGTAAGAAAGGTGACTGTAGAAGAAATACTCAGTGCATCATTACGGTGTGTTCACACCAAACGCGATAGACGCGACCAGAGCGTCAGGTTCAGTGGCGGTCCTAGCCTGTTTGGCGCACGGGGCGAACACTCCATCTGCGTGTGTCTCCTATATGATATATGGGTGCCTTTGTCTGGACGTGCTTCCCACCCAGAGCTCCACAGCACAGAGGGAAGTTCCAGCGCTCCTGGAATCCCTCTGTGATGGACCGCCAGTCTCCAGGTGAAGGCACAGCCATAAAGTTGTCCACTAGACAGTCCCAGATGGCCATCGCTGCCTGGGGGGTGATCTGACACACCGTGGACACACTGACTCTGAAACTGGTCCTGAAGGAGTCCCCGGTGACAAGGAGCCTGGACAAAATTGTTCAAAATTAGTATTATGTGTGCTGCAGTTACAAAATATATTATTCAAATTCCAAAATACTTTTGTGATGTCAGATTTAAATTACAAAACATAAATCTTACATAAAACATTTTGTAATTATAAGGATAATTACATAATATATATTAGATATAATATTAAACAGTCAGTTGTGTTTTGTTTTAACTTTAACATATCATAATTTGATTGGTAGCAACTTTTACAACTACAGTGTGCCAATCACTCATAATTCCTAAACATGTCAATCAGGTAGGAATGAAGTAAGACATTAATAGAAATAAAGAGTTGTATGTTGACATGTAGCCCTTTCCTTGCTTAAATCATTGTTAATATTTTTCAAAAATTCTATCTTGATAAGACAGCTTATCAAGATAGAATATGCTAGATAGAACCATATAATTAAAGATGAACCAAACTGTTCACAATTTTATCTAACTCTCAGTTTTAAGAAAGGCTGGTGGCCCCTGTTATAGAGTCTGATAGCTGCGGGGATTATATACAAATATTAAACTATACCAGAATTAAACCAGGTCTAAATAATTTTTAAAAAGGAGTGAGTATCACTACAAAGATTAGCAAGTTCTTTTCGTTCAGGACAAGAGAATTACTCTTGAACCAGTCTTTAACCTCACGCATGCATTCATTCGAAAATAGTGAAAAGACATAGCAAGAGTGTGAGTAATCTCAAAATAAATCTGAATATCATCAGCATCGCAATGAAAGGCAATATTAAACTTCTCAAAAATTACTCCAAGAGGTAGCAGATATAGTGAGAATAGGGCCTAATATAGATCCTTGAGGCACACCACAGCGTACAGGTACCGAGAAAGACAAGAAGTTGCCCAAATTAACCGAGAATGACCTGTCAGCGAGTTAAGATTTGATAAGCTTTAATATGATCCAACTCTGCCAACAAGAGCTCAAACTGCCCATTGACATCCTGAAATATGTACGAACACAATCGTGATACAGCTTCAACTTCTGGATCAAACCATGACATTATCCATGTTGCTGCCTTCTCATGAGAAGTGGCAGAAGTCAAAATCGCTGTTTTTTTCCTTTCCTTGTTTAGAAACATCAGGAGGTGCGCATCATTGCTTGATCATTGCTTCATTTTTTTCACAGTGCAGTTTTTGAGGGTGAAATCTTTGCGAAAACACAACATTTTGGTGTGTATATGTATAAGTTCGTAACCAATATTCACCAATATCCAAATATTCAGACTTTGATGTTGTTTTTTGCAACAATCTTAGTGTGCAAAGCTGTAACCCTACATTGTAAAATCTAATTAGTTCACAGAATTCAAAAAACTATGCAAACTCGTTGCCTCAAAAAAAAAAAGAGTAAAGTTTTACTTAAGATGATTAAGCTAGGGCAACTTACTCATTTTGAGTACACTGTACAACCTCGTTAGTTCCCAAAAAAACTAAGTAAAGCTTACTTAAGATGACTGTTAGGACAACTTATTAATTGCAAGTATGCAGTGTTAAGAATAACTTGATATTTCTGACTGTACAAGTTTACCCACTGACAAACATTTCAAGTTCAACTAAATGAAAAACAATGTGTGGTAACCTGAATATGATTAAAAATAATTAACAACACTTTTTGTAATGATGTTAAAATCAGTCCAACTTTTATTTTCAAATGCAACAAAGTATAACAGCCAACATACTGGACACTGTTCTACTGAACAACAAACAAGTATATTGCCATCACTGTTATAATCTTACAATGAAACAAAGTCTCAGATTTAATTATTAAGAAAATAAGTTTAGGCCTACCACAAGTTTGTTTTGTACTTACATTACTTATATAATCAAAATAAAATATATTTATTGTTCTTCACAAGTGCAGTCTCTAATTTAAACAACACATTTGTTTTTCATTCCAACACATGAGCTGGAATGTTGTAATATTTTAAGGATGGCTTGTTTCCAGTCCAGGCATTACTGCCTGAATGACTATCATGGATCGAGGTGATCCAAATGTAGGTGCAGAAGAAAGTCTTTAACGTCCCTTAAGTACAGTGGCAGTGGATGGGGGTTGGAGATGCAATGAGCTTGAACCTGCAGGCGACCATCTTCACTGACCACACCATCTGTGACGGAGGACTCATCTCTCCTGTTGTCCTGCAAGAAAACAATCATATTTTTTGGAACACAAACTTAATTGCTTTCTTAAAACATTTTTTCTGCATTTTGTATAGAACAGACTCCATTTTAGACAATCTCAGACTCCCTCCTGAGATTCAATACATTCAATGTCCCACTTGTCAGTCTGGATAGCCGTGACCACCACCCGACACACAATAATGTCATGAAAGCATCATTTTAAAAAGGGCTATGCAAACATGGCCAATAACTTTCATTCTAATGATGTGCAAAATGATTTGGGAACAAAACAAATTTTGCTGTTAGAAAACTTGCAGACTTCACTATATACAGTGTAGACCCTCTAAACTAAGTTTGGGGGATGTGATCTTTCAAGAAATGCAGACCAGACTGTTGTTGTTTGTTTACTTACACAGCATGTCTTGTAGAATTAACTGGAGTCACCAGCAACAGCATAGTGCAGTCATATCTCAAGTCTAATAACAGAAGACAGGAAAAGATCAGTAAAGAAACAACTTCCCCAAACCAAAGCACAAATAAAACAATAAGTAAAACAGGCTGATCTAAAGTATGATTAAAGTTCAGCCTGAATGTCACTGACAGTTGCTGATATATTGGAAAACCAAAATACTTACCTTAGTTGAAGTCTTTCTGTCCAACAGCAGGAGTGCTGTTCCCGAGCCTCAAAGACAGTAAGAAGCAAGCAGAGGGAGAAAAAGCAGAACATTTTTTAGAAGCTGATTTGATTCTTAATGGCTGTGCAATCATTATAACTTACAACACAGAAGGTCAATGTAGACACCATACAACCAAATTAGACTAACACCATCTACTATTTTTCATTAAATCATGTGACCTTTCTCCAGTGAGCCTTGCAGTTGAGTCATTTGCATAAATTGACATAAACAAAGGGGCAAAATAATTCCAACAGAAAACAAGGACTGTGATTTTTTTTAATGTACATTAATTAATCAGCCCTGAAAGTGCTGATTTATCTTAAACGTTATTATTTTGTTGCACTGCAGAAAATGTCACTGTGTGTAGAATTAAATATGTTTGATTATTATTATGTACCTTAATTAGGTAAGAAAGATTTTTTAATCACAACATAATAATAAGATGTTTACAAAAGTTTACAAATGTTTATTAAAAGCAAAGGATCTTTGCTTCTCAATGTCAACTTTGAAAATATTTCTTTTTACTTTGTAAATCTTAAATACAGCAAGATGGGCCCTAGTTTGAGGGATAAACACTCACATGTGTTACAACCTACACATGCTGACCTTGACAAATCAGTTTCTAGTCCAAAACACCAATATTAAAACAAAAGAAAGAAAGTTTAGCAATAAATTTCCCAGGCCTGGAACAGCTGGATGAGGGCGTGATGTACAGCCATCATACTATAGAAAATAAACAGAGAGGCACAAATTAACTGATTTCAGTTAAAAATATTTGTTTTCCATCATTATGCAAAATGTAAAGTATTTCATATATGACACATCAAAACAACTTATTTTCCATGTCGCATATAAAACGATTTTACCTGTAGTGTTGTTTTTAGTTTCAGTAGAATTTGAAAATGAAATCGGTCAGTTCCTGCCTGTGTTCAGCTCACCAAAGATGCAGTCATAGGTGACGGTACTGTAGGTGTCACTATCAGCCTGTAAATTATTTCAAACAGACGTTAGGTGGAAGGGACAGAATAATTCCTGCAAAGTGGAACATCTATGAGTAGAAACAGAAGTTTTTGAAATATTCTTCAACTTTTGAGACTTACCATAGATTTCGAGTTATCTAAAATAGAAAACAAAACAATAAAATGGCTTAAATGACCAAATATATATAGACTATATCACTGCAGTGAAAGCAAATGAGCAACACATTTTATGTCACCAGTGATGTTGCGTCATTTATACGTGACAAAAAAAAGAAAGAGGGAGTTTTTCTTTAAAACCTTTCACCTTCCTCATTCTCTCCCTCACTTCTCCACAGCTGTTGCTAGAAGCCACCGCCTGTGACTGATTGGGGCCCAATCAGTCTGTCTGCATTTAGGTGGATTTGTGAAGACAGTATATCTCTGAACGCCTCAAAATTCATTCGGCTGCTTCTTTCCTGTTTCACATCATCAATAAACACTAGTGTCTAAGTTCCACTGGCAGCCATGCACACCCAAGCCATCCCACTGCCTCCACTGTGTTTTATAGATGATGTAGTATGCTTTGGATCAGGAGCTGTTTCACTTCTTCTCCATACTTTTTTCTTGCCATCATTCTAGTAGAAGTTGATCTTGGTTTCATCTGTCCAAAGAATGTTTTTCCAGAACTGTGCTGGACTTTTTTTTTTTTAGATGTTTTTAGAAAAGTCCAATCCAGCCTTCTTGATTCTTGCAGTGAACCCTCTTTGACCGCATGTTGCCTGTTCATAGCAAAATCTTCCAAATGCAAGCACGACCCCTCAAATCAACTCCTTTTATCTGCTTAACTGATAATGATACAGCAAAGGAATAGCTCACACTTGCTCATGAAATAGCCTTTGAGTCAATTGTACTTTTCGTCCCTTTAAAAACAGGGTGACATATGTTAAGGAGCTAAAAGTCTTAAACGCTTCATCCAATAAAGGCACCTGAGCTTCCATTTCAGTGGGCACGGGAATCACCCGTACAAAACAAAGGAATTCTTGGTCAGAAATGACCTCTTACATACTGTGAAGGCTTGAAATTTGAACAGTATGTAAGAGTTGATATGAGAGGACTGTGGTGGCCAGAATGAACATAATTGAAAGCAATAATGGAAAAGAAGCTGTAGACTGGTTCTTAAGGAAGATGACCAGCTTGAAAATAATATTACTTATGTCTTGGAATCACATTTCTGTAGATTAAAAAAAAAGAAAACAACAAGAGTAATACTTTCATAACCCACAGGAAATCAGAGATACAGTATATTTTATTACTAAAAATGTTATCTGAAAGTTAATTGTAATAAATTGAGAAGTAAAGTAACTGCAGCTGAGATTTTTCTTACCAGTCTTCCTTTGATTAAGCACAAGAGGTAGTGTAAGCAAGAGGACATCCACCATTACGAATGATCTGATTGTCCATATCATTTTTGCAGCTTTAAGAAAGGAGTTCAATTCACATTTTAAGTTTAAAATGTTAAAACAGTAATAAAAAAAAAACTTATTGTGGGCATGGTGTAAGAAAAGCTCTACATTGGTTAAATTCTGTTTTTTGTTTTTTAGAGTGCACTGGTATCTTTATGATTTTATGAAGGTGTCATAAGTTGGTGTGAAGGTGGACTTTTAAATTTGAGTTAAAAAAACAAAAAACAAAAGGTGAACCTTTATTCATAAAAATAAGAAAACAATGTCCATAAATTAAAAGGGTTAAAACATACAGGCATTCAAACACGCAGCAATCAACAGTAACAAAACATTAACAATGAGGAAATAAGGTAAACTGAGGCTTTTAATATACTGAGATAACAAGGGAAGGGAAAACACACACAGCTTAAACTAATCATGGTAAACGAGACAAAGGAAGCAAAACTAAACAGTGCACATGAGACGACAAACTAACAAAATACAACAAGAAGTGACTAAACATGGGAACATCTAACAGGATGGAAAACACTGGGGATGTAAAGTAAACAAACTAAAACAAAGTAAGACAGAAAACATTAAATTACAGTCCAAAAACTCAAAACGTTAGTTCAAAGACCAAAGATTGTGGCAGATGCTGACTAACCTATTAAACAATATCCTGTAAGTGCAAAAACATTTTTTTACTTTATTCAAAATAAGAAAATTAAGTCTGTTATTTCATCACTGGTTGCTGGATCTGTAAGAGTGTTAGCAGTGGTCAGATTACTGGCAGCTGTGTCAGTTATACCAGGAAAAGAAGGAGAAAGGGAGCTGCCTCCAGTGGGACAGCAGGAGAAATAATTTATTTAGAGCTGAAGTCTTTAGAAGTCAAGCCTAAAAAGTGTACTTGTTCAAACAATTAAAACCATTTCATTTTTAAAATTCTTATCTGCAGGACCATGTCCTGTTGTGACTTTCATAGTAGGAGCAGAGGTCAAAGTGCTTGCAGATGAGAGTGATCTACAAGTAGTCAGAACTAATGCATTCACAAAAAGAAAAGTCAAATCTTCAAAGTCAAAAAGCAATAAACTACAATCAACTACTACCTCAACTTTCCTCTTGGTGTGGCTATATGCACATAATGTAAAAGAAAAAGAGGAGTATGTCACTTACTTCCTATGTTGATGGAAAATATTTTACTGTGAGGACACTGATGTTGTCCTCCTTTATTGCTGTGACATGTAAAAACATGTCACTACCACCTCAGCAGTAAACTCTGCTGCCCAAGATAGGACTTCAGTTCCTGTTACATTCTGCTCACAGGAGATGGATGTATATTTGCTTCTTCTTATAACGTATGAAAAACACTTAAAAGATGACGGAGTCTGACAGTTCACTGTGACTGAGTCTGTCTCTGTGATCACAGGTGGATTCAGATGAAGGAATTGCTGAAATTTAGAGATACTAAATATAAGTTATATTAAATAGATAATAATTTCATGTGTCAAATCACCATTAACAGAATAATATATTGTTCAAGAATAGTCAGTATATAGTTGACACACTGATGACAGAAAAAAACAATAAAATAATAAATTAAAAGTTAAATGTGCAAAATCAAAATCAGTGTTTTAATGGGTAACTTTGTATGGTGATTGGTGACATGTTACTGAGTGGGGACTTCTGAAAAAAAAAGAAGCAATAACATGTCACTTCAAGTGTAACAGAATAACTTTTGGCAGTTTTTTTTCTTGAAATGAGGAAATAACACTGAGACACAGAAACATGAGTTCAGTGTGACTGAGTCTGTCTCTGTGATCACAAGTGGAGTCACAGTCAGTTCAGGTGGCAGAATGCCTGAAATTTCATATGCACAGATTTTTATTTCTAATAGTTAGTTCCCAGTGTCAGAAATCATAAGGTGATAAGATTTTTGTAGAGAAACTGCAAAGAAAGTCTAAATAAATAGCCAACACATTGGTGACAAAAAACAAAACATGAAACTTAGAGACTGACCTTGTGCTTTAATTTCATGAAAAGAATCTGGTGAAGAACGGCAATATGAGAAAAAAGTGATGATACAGCTGTAAAATGAAATCATAACTGACATAATAACTGAATAGATTTTAAGTAATAGGAAACAATAAAAATTAGATGTGACAAAAAGTTTGACTTTAGAACATTTACTAAATAATGTCAAAGTAAAAAGCCCATAGAAACATAAAAGCTTAGAGATTGATCCCGTACTTTGTTACTGATAGTTAAAAATACAACACAGAAGCAACAATGTACGAAATTTACTGTCTAGTGTTAGCATCCTCATGTAAAAATGCAACATGCTAACAGTGATACCTAACTGATAAATCACCTGAATGGCCGACATCAAGTACCAGCTGATATGAGAAAAAGTTTAACTTATATGCAAAGGCCACCAACAGCAGCAGGAGTTCCGCCATGATGAAACCATGTGAACAGAACAGACTACTACTAACTGCTTTTACTTTTGCCTGAAATAAGTGACATTTTCAAAAGTTGCTTTCAGGAAAACCACAGGATCAGAAGTGAATCACACTAACTGGCCACAGTAAGCCATACGTTTTTCTCACTCTGTCCTGTACATGTTTTTTCATAATATTTTAGGTTAATGTGTAAAGTCTTTTTCTTCTTTTTTTTTCTTAATTCTATATATTCAGGTAAATAAATGTGTAGAAGGAACAACACTAAAAACATTCATATACAAATCAGTCTATTTCTGATTAACAATCGTTCTACTTCCTGGGAGTGGTGTGAGTGTAAACACTGCATCTGCTGAGGTTCCGTTCTTCTGAATAAAATGTGCAAAAAAGGTCTTTGTGAGAACAACTAATGAGCAATGAATAATGAGTTCCTGTTTAGCTGTTTTGTGTGTCATACCATGTTGAACATTCCTGATGCTCTTTTCACAACATCTAACGTAAAAGATAATTGTGGTCGTAAATAAATTAACATTTGCATCTGCTGTCTTGTTCATCATCTTTTTGTCAATAACTGTAAGAAGGCAAAGTTTCACTTCTACTTTGTGTTACGGCCGAGAGGCCAGACCAGGTGAGAGGCCTCAAGTGCAGACACAGACAGAGTGTCATGGTCCTGGGCCATGTTGGCCCAGTGTTCTTAGTTTTCTTGTATGTTTGTATTTTGTTCCTTGCTTAGGCCATGTTTTCTGAGTTGCCCTGTTGTGTTGTTCCCTAAGTGTTTTCCCTTCATGGCTTTTACCCCCTGTGTGCCCCTCTGTGTATCTGTGAGCCCTCGTCTCTCCTTATGTTTTATTCCATGTTTCCCCTGCCCATTATGTCTAAGTTCTCCCCGTGCTCTCTCTTCCCCCTGTGTGCCCTCTATGTATTTATGAGCCCTCGTCTCCCTTTGTGGTTGTTTCATGTTTTCCCAGCCCGTTATGTCTGTGTTTTCCCCGTGCTCTCTCTCTCCTCCTGTCTGAACCTCTGTGCACTTCCTGTTTACTTTGTGACTCTCACGCCCGTACATGTCATGTTCAGTTCACCCCGCCCTGTCTCGTTATGATTATCAGTGTCACCTGTGTTCCCCGTGTGTTCCCACTTTCCTCGTTAACCCTCTGTGTATTTCTGTCTGCGTCTCCCTCTGTTCAGCGTGACGTCGTCCCTCATGCTGTGTGTGATTCCCCCGTGTTTCCTGGTGAGCTTTATGTTAGTTTTTCCCAGTTTAGTTTTGTATCTCCTATTATCTTTGGTCAGCAATAAAGCTGCTTTTTGAGTTCATCCCCGTGTGTGTGAGTTTTGCATTTTGGGTCCTCCTCCTGCCTGCCACACAGCCGAGCCTTGACAGTACGACGTCACCAGACATGGACCCAGCAGGCTCCTCCCGGGAAAGCGATTTGGCCCGCATCTTCAGCCTGTGGGAGCGAGTTTCCCACGCCTCGGACATTAAAGCAATGTCCATTGGGATAAACGCCATCGAGGCAATTCTCAAGGGGAATCCCCATCTTCACGAGCTCTCAGGATTTTCGGGCCTACTGTCCAATCTACAGAAAGCCAAGGAGACAGTACAAATTCGCGAGCTCGTCATACCGCAACAGCGACCGCCACAATCAGGAAACGTTTCCACGCTGCTGCCACTGGACTCCTCTCCATCCACCCTCCACTCTGACTGTCACTCACCCGCTGCTTTTCTCGCAGCAATGTGGTCGGAGGATGAGGAGCCGGCCGTGATCTCTCCGTCGTTGCCGGTTTCCTCCATCACCGCACCTCCGGCTTCCCGAAGAAAACGGCATTCACGCCGCCGACGCGCCACCCCACAGCCGGACATTCGGCCTTCTAATTCACCTGCTGTGGTGAGTGAGGACTCTGTGTCTTTTCCAGACATTATGACTGTTCATTCAGGGGCTGTGTTTTGTGTGGCGGATGTCAATGCGAGCTGCTTATCGCCTGTGCAGCTACCAGAAGCTCAGTCGGCTCCCTCGCAGCTACTTCCAGCTCGGTCAGCTCCCTCGCAGCCCTTCACAGCTCAGTCAGCTCCCTCGCAGCCCTTCACAGCTCAGTTAGCTCCCTCGCAGCCCTTCACAGCTCAGTTAGCTCCCTCGCAGCCCTTCACAGCTCAGTTAGCTCCCTCGCAGCCCTTCACAGCTCAGTTAGCTCCCTCGCAGCCCTTCACAGCTCAGTTAGCTCCCTCGCAGCCACCCTCAGTTCAGTTTCCCGTGTCCCCCTCAGTTCAGTTTCCCGTGTCCCCCTCAGTTCAGTTTCCCGTGTCCCCCTCAGTTCAGTCTCCAGTGTCCCCCTCAGTTCAGTCTCCAGTGTCCCCCTCAGTTCAGTCTCCAGTGTCCCCCTCAGTTCAGTCTCCAGTGTCCCCCTCAGTTCAGTCTCCTGTGTCCCCCTCAGTTCAGTCTCCTGTGTCCCCCTCAGTTCAGTCTCCTGTGTCCCCCTCAGTTCAGTCTCCTGTGTCCCCCTCAGTTCAGTCTCCTGTGTCCCCGCTAGCTCAGCCATTAACTCCACCACACGCTCCATTTTCACCTCTACCATCGCTTCAGTCATCAGTTCGGTCTGCCACTCAGTCGCCCTTAGTTCCGTCATCCACACTACCACCTGTTTCCCTTCCACCCCAACCATCACTACACCCAGCCATTCAGGCTGCTACTCAGTCAGACATTCAACCCATAGCCCTGCCGTTACTATACTCTGTAGCTGAGCCACTAGCCGCCCGACCCACAGCCACTTCAGCCACTCCTCCACCCGTTGCACCTCCACTACAACCATCACTGCAGTCTCTAGCGCAGTCTCCTGCAGCTCTGCTTTCCCCAGTGCAGTCTCCAGTGTCCCCAGTGCAGTCTCCAGTGTCCCCAGTGCAGTCTCCAGTGTCCCCAGTGCAGCATCCCTTAGCACAGTCATCCACTCAATCACCAGCTCCACTTTCCCCTCAACTATCACTACCACCTCTAGCTCAGTCTCCTGTGCACTCACCTCTGGTTCATTCTCCTGTGAAGTCATCAACTCCACTGCCTACTCCACTCTCACCACCTCCGTTACAACAGACATCAGTTCAGTCCCCTGTGCCAGTGCAGACGCCCTCAGTTCAGTCTCCCGTGCAGTTATCTACTTCACCACAATCAGTAGCTCAGCTCCCACTCTCATCCGCATCTCTAGTAGCTCACTTCGCACCTGAACCATTGGCCCAGTCCCCGATAGCAATACGGTCTTCTGTTCGGCTTAACATTCAGCCAGGGGTCCCAAACCTCTCTGGCTCTACATCAGCTCCTGCTGGAAGCTCGGATGAGCTCATCCAGGACTCCGCGGCTCCCACGCCGCCATCTACCTCGTCCGCTGGGGGTTCCAGTGAGCCCGGCCAGCACCTCCTTGTCTCCGCTGGAGGGTCCGAGGGGCCCGTTCAGCCTCCTGTCTCCGCTGGAGGGTCCGAGGGGCCCGTTCAGCCTCCTGTCTCCGCTGGAGGGTCCGAGGGGCCCGTTCAGCCTCCTGTCTCCGCTGGAGGGTCCGAGGGGCCCGTTCAGCCTCCTGTCTCCGCTGGAGGGTCCGAGGGGCCCGTTCAGCCTCCTGTCTCCGCTGGAGGGTCCGAGGGGCCCGTTCAGCCTCCTGTCTCCGCTGGAGGGTCCGAGGGGCCCGTTCAGCCTCACGCCGCATCAGCTGGAGGGCCCGAGGAGCCTGTCCAGCCGCCATCTGCGACCGCCTCGTCGTCGCCTGGTCCAGCTGCATCCGAGTCTTCGTCATCGCCTGGGCCAGCCTCTGCCTGTGCTTCTGCTACGCCTGGGCCAGCCTCTGCCTGTGCTTCTGCTACGCCTGGGCCAGCCTCTGCCTGTGCTTCTGCTACGCCTGGGCCAGCCTCTGCCTGTGCTTCTGCTACGCCTGGGCCAGCCTCTGCCTCTGCAGCTCCGCCTGGTCCAGCCTCAGCCTCTGCAGCTCCGCCTGGCCCGGCCTCAGCCTCTGCAGCTCCGCCTGGTCTGGCCTCAGCCTCTGCAGCTCCGCCTGGTCTGGCCTCAGCCTCTGCAGCTCCGCCTGGTCTGGCCTCAGCCTCTGCAGCTCCGCCTGGTCTGGCCTCAGCCTCTGCAGCTCCGCCTGGTCTGGCCTCAGCCTCTGCAGCTCCGCCTGGTCTGGCCTCAGCCTCTGCAGCTCCGCCTGGTCTGGCCTCAGCCTCTGCAGCTCCGCCTGGTCTGGCCTCAGCCTCTGCAGCTCCGCCTGGTCTGGCCTCAGCCTCTGCAGCTCCGCCTGGTCTGGCCTCAGCCTCTGCAGCTCCGCCTGGTCCGGCCTCAGCCTCTGCAGCTCCGCCTGGTCCGGCCTCAGCCTCTGCGTCCTCGTCTGGTCCGGCCTCAGCCTCTGCGTCCTCGTCTGGTCCGGCCTCAGCCTCTGCGTCCTCGTCTGGTCCGGCCTCAGCCTCTGCGTCCTCGTCTGGTCCGGCCTCAGCCTCTTCGTCCTCGTCTGGTCCGGCCTCCGAGTCTTCGTCCTCGTCTGGTCCGGCCTCCGAGTCTTCGTCCTCGTCTGGTCCGGCCTCCGAGTCTTCGTCCTCGTCTGGTCCGGCCTCCGAGTCTTCGTCCTCGTCTGGTCCGGCCTCCGAGTCTTCGTCCTCGTCTGGTCCGGCCTCCGAGTCTTCGTCCTCGTCTGGTCCGGCCTCCGAGTCTTCGTCCTCGTCTGGTCCGGCCTCGTCTGGTCCTGTGCCCACCAGGCCATGGCCAGCACGCCTGGGACTGGAGGGCCGCCACTGCCTTCCGCGCGGTCGGCCCCCTGAACTGCTCCTTCGCCGCCGCCTCCGCCTTCCGCGCGGTCGGCGTTGCCTTGCGCACGGCCGGCCTCCTGAACTGTTTCCACGTCGCCGCCGTTGCCCTGCGCACGGCCGGCCTCCTGAACTGTTTCCACGTCTCCGCCGTTGCCACGTCTCCGCCGTTGCCTTCCGCATGGTCGGCCCCCTGAACTGCTCTGTGTTTGGGTTGTTTTCTTGGGCTCCGGTGTTTGCTGTGCTCTTCTTTTGTTTTCTGTTCCGAGCCCTCTGTCCTGGGCCCCCGCCGCCCGCCCTGGGTTGTTTTCTGTTTGGTTTTGTTTTTCTGTGTTTGGGCTGTCTGGAGCCAGCCCTTGAGGGGGGGGTACTGTCATGGTCCTGGGCCATGTTGGCCCAGTGTTCTTAGTTTTCTTGTATGTTTGTATTTTGTTCCTTGCTTAGGCCATGTTTTCTGAGTTGCCCTGTTGTGTTGTTCCCTAAGTGTTTTCCCTTCATGGCTTTTACCCCCTGTGTGCCCCTCTGTGTATCTGTGAGCCCTCGTCTCTCCTTATGTTTTATTCCATGTTTCCCCTGCCCATTATGTCTAAGTTCTCCCCGTGCTCTCTCTTCCCCCTGTGTGCCCTCTATGTATTTATGAGCCCTCGTCTCCCTTTGTGGTTGTTTCATGTTTTCCCAGCCCGTTATGTCTGTGTTTTCCCCGTGCTCTCTCTCTCCTCCTGTCTGAACCTCTGTGCACTTCCTGTTTACTTTGTGACTCTCACGCCCGTACATGTCATGTTCAGTTCACCCCGCCCTGTCTCGTTATGATTATCAGTGTCACCTGTGTTCCCCGTGTGTTCCCACTTTCCTCGTTAACCCTCTGTGTATTTCTGTCTGCGTCTCCCTCTGTTCAGCGTGACGTCGTCCCTCATGCTGTGTGTGATTCCCCCGTGTTTCCTGGTGAGCTTTATGTTAGTTTTTCCCAGTTTAGTTTTGTATCTCCTATTATCTTTGGTCAGCAATAAAGCTGCTTTTTGAGTTCATCCCCGTGTGTGTGAGTTTTGCATTTTGGGTCCTCCTCCTGCCTGCCACACAGCCGAGCCTTGACACAGAGGCAGATGAACTCTGATGTGAGATCAACAGCCAAAACTTCTACAAAACAAATTCTGTGATCACTGCTGTTTCATTGCCAGTTTTAGACCAAGACATGTTATACTGAACGCTTAGATGTTATGTCACATAATATACCTGGGCCTTTTTTTTACCCTATTTTCCCATGTAAGCAGTTATACATTACCCAATCCAATCATAGACTAATCGTGGAATAACATACAGTTACGACACAACTCAGCAATAAATACAGTAGATCAGAGACTGACCTTGTACTTGCATTACATGGAAGGACACTGTTGAAAATATATGTCAAGGACATAAATAAATCTATTAATAAGTCAGAAATAACTTTAGCAAAATATATGTTTCAAGTGTGAACTTACACGAATGTTGAGAGATCACATTAAATATTGCAAAATCTGCAGGATGTTTAACTCACACATTAGGACACCACACCAAAGGCTCTGTTGAGAAGAAGATTCTCACGTTTCTGACGACACAGAAGGGGATGAATCGTTTTGTAGCAGTTGGTCACAGGAAAACCACAAGAGGCAGGAAAAGTACTTCATCACATATTGAGGCCACAAAGCTACACATATAAAGAGCAGCTAATTAAAAGTACCTATATGTGTGTTATATATACCAGCCACCACAGGGGGGCTAAGTTAAGATTACTAAATATATGCTACAGTATCATTTCTGTTGCTTTAGCTGTTCCTCAGATGAAGGTCAATCAAGGTGCAGTGCACAAACTTGATAGTACAGTAGGGGTCTTAATTCCTAATGCTACTATGTAGCATTAGACAATATATACAATCAAGAAATTGTATATATTGTAACACAATTATTCCAGAGTTCAAATTTCAGACTATATTTTCATTTATATTAATTATAATTTCACAAATCATGTGACTGATTCAGATACCACAGTTTATAAATACACCAGTGGGCTCTGTGTCTGAAAGTCTCACTGGCCTCAAAAGATGTTGTGAAAAAGGAACTTCAGGCCGCTCGCGTGAGTATGACATGTGCTGTGCATGCCCACATTGTCCTTCTTCTGGTTATATGCATACACCCAGAACCTGCTGATAATAATGTGGAAATAAACATCAGTCTATGAGAAAAAACAATTAATAATATTATAATAATATTTTGAGAAGAAAATGGTAAGTTTACCCACCAAAACAATTTAAATATGTTTAATGTTGTTATCCGCGACCTGGCCCTGGATAAGCCGAAGACGATGGATGGATGGATGTTTAATGTGTGAGGACTAGAAAAGTGGTTTACAAGACTTGTGCTGGCAAATGGTTTGAGGCTTTTAATGCATTTTAGATCACTTTCACAGTTAACTGAAATTCTGAGCACTGAAAATAATATAGTTAAATTGGGCTACTGAGCCCTCAGAATAAAATAAGTAGAAAAGTTATAGATTCACATGATTGAGAATTGTTTGTGCAGACTTAGTGAAAGGAGTGTGGAAGTAAACAGAGCGAGGCCATAGACAGTAGCTCACATAGATAGATGCAACTTTAGGTGCATGAAACTGGGTAACGGGTCAGGGAAATGTGTGTGTGTGTGTGTGTGTGTGTGTGTGTGTGTGTGTGTGTGTGTGTGTGTGTGTGTGTGTGTGCGCTTTCTTCATCCTAGAGAAAAAAAACACGCGACAAATACTGTGGCTTATTACCTGTGTTAGTTTATGTGTAATAACCAGGAACCAGAAACTGAAAATGAAAAACTACATATTTCTAATACATCTCACAGTGATATATCACACAAATGAAACCTAGAACCAAAAACATACATCTCTATTTACTGAATGTAAATTTCAGATCTTCCCCCTGTTGTTTTACTTCTGTTGCCTGTGTGGATACAAAGTATCATCATCACTAAATGTTTTATGTCACATGATTATGTTACTACTACTAGGCAAACTGTAGCAGCTGTGTAGTGCAGTAATCAGCTACAGTACATTATTCTTCCTGTATTTTTTCATCATCATAATCTTTGGCCTAAAATGGTCTTGTGTGCTGACCTAAAAACTGCAGCTGGTTGGTGGGCTGAGGGTCAATTGTATGTTGCCTATTTTTACAAGCCTGTGTGCAGTCACAGCACGTAACAAAAGACTAACTGCTAATGTTATTGTCACAACTCAGAGTAGTAGAGCATCATCTACACAAATTTATATACTGGAGTTGTATTATATGGATACATTCGAAGTACTAAACAGCTTTATTAAGTTGTGCAATAACAGACAGGGTACAGATAAGATTAAGGGGAGATGTATTTCATAGCCCTCAGTAAAGATAGAGATTCCTCTAGATTCCGCTTATTAGAAATACTAAAGCTGAAATCATCATCATGTCAGTTATCTTTAAATAGAAAAAAAATCTACAACAATTCAAGCTCAAGATTTTTTGCAAGATTGCATCTATTACCTGTCACACTTTTCTCACTTTGACATGATTTAGATCATTTTAGGCATTTTACCAACAACGTCACCAAACATGTTTCAGTGTGCATTCAGCGTGCTGTATATCGTGTCCTGTGAATCTGGTGGATCTGTTGCTTCAGAGATGGTGGCGTACACATGGTAAATGTCAGACTAGAAGAGAAAGAGTAATGCCCTTTTAGTCATTAGCATTGATTAAGATGAGAAGCGGACATATTTATTACTACACCAGGTCTAACTTACATCTTCATTTTTTGTCTGTTCCAAGTTTAGTTTCTCTCCTGAAAGAGAACAACATTGAAAAATTATTTCTTTCAGTCAGGATTAAAACACACACACACACAAGTGCAAGACAACATGTAGTCCAGTGGGTTCACAAAGTTTGTCTTGTAACTGTATATGTCATAGTGTTCTTCTAAATTTGGACATTTTAAAGGCTCTTTAGTGGTCAAATAGCTTTCCTTATCACAAGGTAGTAAAATGTTATAAAAGCCAAAGCTCCCTTGTCATACACTGGAAAAAATCATTACTGAAAGTTAGTCAGCAGTAATAACTAAATATGCTATAGATATGAAATAAAGATTTGAGCATATTAACAATATTACTGTTAAACAGTCATCATGTTATTGTGTTACTTTCAGAAACAACTAATGGTACACATAAATAATTACTCCATGTAGTAGGGCTGTGCGATATGACCAAAATCTCATATCCCGATATAAGATATTTATCGTCCACACAAAGATATATATCACAAAAATCTCAACAGGATCTTGAGCTTTATTGTGAAATGTTTATGTGGAAAATAAACAAGCAGATGACAGAACCACGCAATGGTTTTACCATCGTTGTTGCTAACGTCAACGCATAAAAACAGTCGCTTGATCGTCTGTAGTGTGGTTATATTAAATATAAGCGAAAGAGAGAAATTCTACAGTGACCATCAAAACAATGAAAAAATATTGCCATAAACAGATTATTTTGCGACACCACGAAACAAACGATAGTGTAATATGCAATGATAGACGTTTTCATATCGTTATCCGATATATATCGTTATATCGAACAGCCCTACCATGTACAACAATTTCACCATCTTATTACTAGAGGCAAAACACAGCTTACTAGTAAGACAGTTGTCATCAGGTACTGAAGTGATTACACTGGAGCCTCCATCATTACCTGCAGGTAACTTAACACAACAGGGAAAAATCAACTTTATGTCCTCGGTATTTAAATTGATTGTTTTAATTAAGAGTATTTTTATTTGACTGAAACATTTTGTTTACCATTCTTCCCTGGTTCATTTTAGTCATTGATATAAAATCACCTGTAACAAAAGAAAAACTCAACAAAATAAAAACCATAATACATGGATTGATAGTTTTGTAATGCTGCCTGACAGCTAAAATGTATACAATACCTGGTGATGTTGCCTTTGTCCTACACATAAATAAAGAAAATGTTTAAAAAAAAATAGAAAAAGCTGTTTGCATTACATTACACAAGAAAAAAGTGTGTTTGTTGTAGAGAATTAGAAAACAACATTATGAGACATATTTATTAGGCGTTCTGCCCTCAAGCAAGGCATTTGATTCACCACTGCTCCAGTGATTCTGTTCACTGGATAAATAAGAAAAGGTCTGAAGTAAATAAGACCAACTTCTGGTTGTCTGAATGATGACAGGAAAACAGCTTATTAAGGTTTGCTGAGAAAATATTCCTTACCTGCTTTGAGAACATGTTTCTGAAAAGGTAGTGGCAAAGAAATGTCTGATCAGCATCTGATTAGCTTTAAAGTCACAGGTTCATTTATAACTATGAAACTGATAACATTTTTTACACGTGTATAAATTAGGCATGATGAACTTTTTCTGCTTGAACTTTTTTTCTTCTTCAGAATAAGATGATCTTTTTAATGTACAATTATTATTATTATATATTTAATGCTGCTATGAAAAATGTATCACTATATTACAAAAAGTTCATGAGTTCCAGGTTCTCAAAGTGGGGGTAAATCCCTGTGAGCCCTCACAATGTTGTACTATAACTACAGGAAATAGCCACATTGATTTTTTTCAGAGCAAATTTTTCATTTGCTTGTTCATGGCATAGATGAAGTGAAATAATCATTGGTACCATGGGCTTTTTATCTGTTTTCTGATCATTCAAAAGATAATTTTTTAAAATGCATATTTTGGTTAAACTTTCAAAGGTAATATTATCTTATTTTTGGTTGACAGGCAGATTCTATCTCTAAAAAACATAAACATAAAAAGTTGTATGCTTTCATATGTGCCCTCACCACTTCTTCTTTTGAACGTGAGAAGCCCCAGCACCAGTAAGATGACACCCATGGTTACTCCCAATCCAGTCACAGCTACTGCCAACTTCCATATCGATGCTTCTGCTTTGAAAGCCAAACAAGAGTTTCACTTCTAACTCAAAACCAAAACACTTAAAAGTAGACACAGTTGGTCCAGCCAAACTGCTTAAAAAAACTGTAAGACATTAATACATTATTATTATTTTTTTTATTAATTCTATTAATAACCATAATGCCATGTACAAAGAGAAAGAGTTGAAGACATTGTTGTTTACCTACATGATTGTAATATTTTTGAAGAGGAGTTTACTCTACTGTCAGGCTGGCGTGCCTGACCCACTAAAATGAAACCGAAACATTGAGAAGTTGTGAAACTCATGTGATAACATCTTTTAAATGTCATTTTTCTTTCAGTTCTTTTAAAAGCAGAGGTCACACTAATAGCAGTTTAGGATAAGCACTAACTGATCCTTTAGGATATAAATATATGATAAATATTATAATGTTATATACACTATATCACCAAAAGTTTTATTTATATTGTGTTAAATTGCAACAAGAGTACCTCTATAGGATGCCCCTAATCTAGACATGATATCTCCTCGCTACTGAATATTCCACAGTCTGTTAGTGGTATTATAACAAAATGGAAACAACTGGGAATGACAGCAAAGTGGTAGGTAACATAAAATCAGAAATTTGGGTCAGCAAATGCTCCCCCTGTCCTGTGTGCAGTTTGTGTAGTTTTGTTTCCCCTTGTCTCGTTAGGTCTGAGTTGTCCCAGCTGTGTTCCCACCTGTTCCCCATCCCACAGCCATCCCTGTCCTCGTGTGGCTGTGGCTCAGGTGGTAGCGCAGATCAGCTACTGATTGGAAGGTTGGTGGTTCGATTCCTGGCTCCTCCAGTCTGCATGCCAAATATCCTTGGCCAAGATACTAACTCCAAGTTGCCCTCCGATGCATTCATCGGAGTATGAATGTGTGTGAATGTAGTTTAGTTTGGACTTGAGTTTAGAAGTGCTTGTATGAATGGGTGAGTGAGGCATGTTGTATAGAGCGCTTTGAGTACTCCGGGAGAGTAGAGAAGCGCAAAATAAGAATCAGTCCATTTACTTTCATTATCCTTCTGTATTTTAAGTCCTTTGGCTTCCTCTGTTCAGGGTCATGACATCTGTTGGCTTCTGTGCCATGTCTCATGTTCCAGGTATCTTTGTATCCAGACCAAGTTTCATGTTTAGGGTTTTTCATGTTTATTTTTAGTTTTCCCAGTTTAGGTTATGGTTTATTCCTGTCTTTGTTTGCCTTGTTTTGTATTTTTCCATCAGCCATATTAAACAGCTCACTTTTTGCTAATTCAAGTTTTGTTCCACGTTCCTTTGTGTTTGCATTTGGGTCCACTATACATTTTGAAAATTTTCATTCTTCTGTCTTTGTAAGAACATGTGTATGTGTATATGTATGTATGTATATATATATATGTGTATATGTATATGTATGTATATATATATATATATATATATATATATATATATATATATATATATATATATATATATATATATGTATATGTATATATATGTGTATGTGTGTGTATGTATGTGTGTATGTATGTGTATATATATATATATATATATATATATATATATATATGTATATATTAAATATATATAAAATTGTAGGTTGTGTATCCTTCAGGTGTTAATGGGGTTATTGAAAATGTGTATATGTGCGTATGTGTGTATATACGTAGGTATGGATAGATAGAAACATATATGTGTATATATTAAAAAAAAAAAAAAAAAAAAAATTACACATAACATATAATGTAATTACAAGGAGGTATTTCTGTAGTCTATTGATACTAGATAGTGGAAAAGGGGTGGGATTAAATAAGCTTATGCTTCTTCCTGCTCCTTTTTGAACATGGACGTTATTTGGAGTTGTGGTTGCTCGTTTTCCTTTTGTTTGCTTTGTTCATTTGTCTCTTTTAATTCTATTTTTTTTTTATACTTTTTCAACATGTTCAAAATAAAGATTCAATCAATCAATCAATCAATCAATCAAACAGTTTGTGGATGTCCCCTTCCTGTTCCAACATGACCATGACCATAAAGATTTGGATGGGTGAGTTTGGTTTGGAATAACTTGACTGGCCTGCACAGAGTCTTGACCTAAACCTGACTGAACACCTTTGGGATGAATTAAAGTAGAGATTCCAGGCCGGGCCTTCTTGTCCAGCAGAAGTGTCCGAGCTCAAAATGTGCTAATGGAAGAATGGAAGTTCCCATAAATACGTCCTTGCAGAAAGCTTTCCTAAAAGAGTTAAAGCTGTTATGGCTGCAAACAGTGGGCCAACTTCATTTTAAACCCTATGGTGTGAAAAATCACTCCACAGGATTTAAAATGATTAAGAATGGGATGGCACTCCAGTTCATATGCATGTGAAGGCACTTTTGGTAATCACAAAAAGTTAATTCTGTTAATGTTGATGTAACGTTTTCAGTGGGAGAAACTTTTCATCACTCATTCAAATGACCCTGTATAATGACTGAAAACAGCACCACTGACTAACAATGTGCCGTGAGATAAGTTTCACTTTTGATAATATAGTGTATGTTACCATTTTGTTTAAAAATAAAAAATAGATACCTGAGGTAGCAGTGGCACGGGTGGAAGTATGAGACCAAGTAAAAGTTGGACCTGGTGAAAAACTTTTTACTTTTGAAATAACAGATAAAACAGATGACTTTTATAATATATTTTTTTATATATATGTACAGTTTAACTGCACATTGTCTTACCTTTGACTGTAGTAATAGTCACTGTAGCATTAGTCTTGTATGAATCTTTTTAGAAAAAAAAATATTTGGATCAAAATTTCAAAAAGCTGACTGAGGTTGTTAGTGTATTTGCACAGTTAGTTTGAAATAACATATACTGCAATAGTTGATTCATGTGTTAGCTTATTTTTTTGAGTTGGTTTGCATTAATGTAGAAATATATTTGTATACAATATTTTACAATTCTACTGTCCCTGCAGTTACCTGAAGGAGAATTCACAGACGTGGTAGGACTGGAAGCACTAGGAGTACTGAGACTCGAATCTGTTTCAAAAAATGCACAAAAATGAGTTTCTTTAAAGAAGTTGTGTGTGTGATGATGTTCTGGATTATATTTCGATGTATTGTATTTCCTACCTGTGGCCAGACTAAATGGCATTTTTGCGCTGGTCATTCTTGATTCTCTTCTCACAATAACTACAGTTTTAAAATGAACTATGATCATGAATATTCAAAATAAAGAATATTAAACACACAAAATATCTACAGATAAAACATATCTGGTCATTTGCATCAGTGTTGGAGGGTTTGTGACCAAGGGCCAGCAAAATTAGTAACTTCATTTCAACATCAACTATAGCCCTGGTTACAAAGTACTGCCATTTATTTAAGATGCTGAACATGGTGAATATTTACTGTTCCTGATGAACATCAGAATTTTAGAGTTAGAGTTGAGTTTTTTTTTTACATTCTTAGAATTGAATCAGACATAAATAAAACAAGGACATTTCAATTTATCTTCACATTATTGATGCACTCGGTCTCACCTGTTGTACTGTCTGGTGAGGTTATATACGGAGTTGTTTTGACAGGAGTGTTCACACCAGTTGTAGGGTTTAGATTACGAGTACCCAATCCTTTAAGATAGAAAAATATCAAATAAATACTATAATGTCACATATGTTACTGTTCTCTGTAAAGAAATTCCTGCTTCTTTTTTTTTCTTTACATTATTCAACCCAAGTAAAGGGAATGAAATGCCAAGTATTTGAATTGTTACACATTGTTTCAGTCTTCAGAATATTTAGTTTGAAAAATAATATATAACAGAAAAATTAAATGTCTAATTTTTAATTTGGGCAGATTTACATTATCACAGAAAAATATTTACTACTTTACTAACACCACAGCAGTAATTTATTTACCTGTTATCAAGTTCACTGAAGTGGAAGTTGAAGCACTGAGTTTGCTGAGACTTGATTCTGTTTCATAAATGGACAATAAAATGTTAAAGACATTTAAAAGAAGTGATGTGTGATGATGCTCTGGGTTGTTAGTTAAGTGTACTGCATGTCCTACCTGTGGTCATGATAGATGACGGTTTGTTGATCTTTGGTGATTCACTTTTCAGAATAGCTACAGTAAAAGGAAATGGGTTTGTGTACAAATAAAGGTTTTGTTATTTATGCAATCAATTCAAAAGTGATTGAAACATTTTGAAACCACATTTACTATTTTATTAAATGTCACATCTGTCCCAATGGCAGTGTCAGGTGGCCCTGAGATAATGAATGCAAACAAGTTTAGGCATTAAGGCAAAATTTTACTTGAGATGTTTAGTGAAATGTGAAATGCTAACAAAATGTGTTCTGTTTAAATTGATCACTTTAAGTCCTGTTCTGATAACTTTCACTTGATTTTATAAAGGACAATCTGATGAATTGTGAAAACATACTTGTACACTGTAGACTCTTCTGCTAATGAAAGGTTTTTGTTCACCTAAATACAATATCAAATTTATTTTAGGTTTAAAAAAAATTTGACCAACTGTGAATGTGGAAAAGAAATGTTTTAGCTGTCTTTCAATTCTGTCCTTCTTATTTTATTTATTTATTCTTTAGACACAATTATAGTTTTTAAAAAAGTAACCTTTCAACAAATCTTTCAAAGGTTGGCATATTTTGAAAGTTTATTGGTTTGTTTGCCTAACAAACTAAGTATCATGAGCAGGGTCATGTGTACTCCCACACTCAGATACTAGAGTTGCATCAGGAAGTGTTTCCAGTTATAGAAATTCATCCCACACCAAAAATGTTATTTTAAACCTCATAGGGTGTATTGTATATATGTATTGTATTGTGATTTGGTAGTCAGAAAAATTCCAATTGCCTAAATTCAGTACTTAATATGTAACAATAATTTCAACAATAAATGAATCAACAATGATTGTTAACACACAAAGACATTTGAACATGTCATGTTAACAACCTGGAAAGTGCTGGCTGCATATTGTTGTGGTTTACACATTCACCTACGAATAGATGCCCCGATACCCTCCTCTCCCAGGAGAAGATACAGTGGCTTGCAAAAGTATTCGGCCCCCTTGAACTTTTCCACATTTTGTCACATTACAGCCACAAACATGAATCAATTTCATTGGAATTCCATATGAAAGACCAATACAAAGTGGTGTACACGTGAGAAGTGGAACGAAAATCATACATGATTCCAAACATTTTTTACAAATAAATAACTGCAAAGTGGGGTGTGCATAATTATTCAGACCCTTGAGTCAATAGTTTGTAGAACCACCTTTTGCTGCAATTACAGCTGCCAGTCTTTTAGGGTGTGTCTCTAGCAGCTTTGCACATCTAGAGACTGACATTCTTGCCCATTCTTCTCTGCAAAACAGCTCCAGCTCAGTCAGATTGGATGGACAGCGTTTGTGAACAGCAGTTTTCAGATCTTGCCACAGATTCTCGATTGGATTTAGATCTGGACTTTGACTGGGCCAGTCTAACACATGGATATGTTTTATTTTGAACCTTTGCATTGTTGCCCTGGCTTTATGTTTAGGGTCGTTGTCCTGCTGGAAGGTGAACCTCCGCCCCAGTCTCAAGTCTTTTGCAGACTCCAAGAGGTTTTCTTCCAAGATTGCCCTGTATTTGGCTCCATCCATCAACTCTGACCAGCTTCCCTGTCCCTGCTGAAGAGAAGCACCCCCAGAGCCTGATGCTGCCACCACCATATTCAACAGTGGGGATGGTGTGTTCAGAGTGATGTGCAGTGTTAGTTTTCCGCCACACATAGCGTTTTGCATTGTGGCCAAAAAGTTCCATTTTGGTCTCATCTGACCAGAGCACCTTCTTCCACATGTTTGCTGCGTCCCCCACATGGCTTGTGGCAAACTGCAAACGGGACTTCTTATGGTTTTCTGTTAACAATGGCTTTCTTCTTGCCACTCTTCCATAAAGGCCAACTTTGTGCAGTGCACGACTAATAGTTGTCCTATGGACAGATTCCCCCACCTGAGCTGTAGATCTCTGCAGCTCGTCCAGAGTCACCATGGGCCTCTTGGCTGCATTTCTGATCAGCGCTCTCCTTGTTCGGCCTGTGAGTTTAGGTGGACGGCCTTGTCTTGGTAGGTTTACAGTTGTGCCATACTCCTTCCATTTCTGAATGATCGCTCAAACAGTGCTCCGTGGGATGTTCAAGGCTTGGGAAATCTTTTTGTAGCCTAAGCCTGCTTTAAATTTCTCAATAACTTTATCCCTGACCTGTCTGGCGTGTTCTTTGGACTTCATGGTGTTGTTGCTCCCAATATTCTCTTAGACAACCTGTGAGGCCGTCACAGAGCAGCTGTATTTGTACTGACATTAGATTACACACAGGTGCACTCTATTTAGTCATTAGCACTCATCAGGCAATGTCTATGGGCAACTGACTGCACTCAGACCAAAGGGGGCTGAATAATTACGCACACCCCACTTTGCAGTTATTTATTTGTAAAAAATGTTTGGAATCATGTATGATTTTCGTTCCACTGCTCACGTGTACACCACTTTGTATTGGTCTTTCACGTGGAATTGCAATAAAATTGATTCATGTTTGTGGCTGTAATGTGACAAAATGTGGGAAAGTTCAAGGGGGCCGAATACTTTTGCAAGCCACTGTACAAATCCCTTTGAGGATGTGTCAGGAAGAGTATCCAGTGTAAAAACTACCCACTGTGCCACCCACTTCTACTGTAAGCATGTTAATATACTGACAATATCATCAAAGCTCAACTCTTCCTACGTTCCAAGAGACTGCTAACCTGGATCTATTCTTTTTCACATCTAAGGTCGTGGCCAGTGAAATGAAATGATATCTTGCGAGTAACAACTAAAAAACATTTTTAGAGAAAAATACTTTGAATGCTTTTATTTTAGTCATTTTCATCATTTTAATGTATCAAAGTAGCATCTGTGCTATAAAGTCTGCTTATCTTCGACTTACCTGTTAAGTTGTATCGATCACTGCGAGGAGACAAAGACCTGGGTTCCCTTTTCAAAGTGTAATCACAGCTGGCATCTTTTTGTTGAACAAAATGTAGATGTCTCAAAAAATCATCAATTGAGACATAAAACTGGCAGAACCGCTGTTTGTGTTTTGTCTTGCTATTCTTCCCGACAGCTGCTGTGAGGACTGAACGACTTGCTTCTCCAAAGTACAGATTACATCTTGTATCATCTTTCACAGATCCAGGCAGAGAGCAAACAAACCGAACACGTTCCCCATTAAAATGCTGCACACTCATCTGTGGTGTTTGACCTACATGAAGATTAATCAAGTCCCATTAATATACGAGAATATTGTATGTTTTACCAGCACAACAATAACAATACTGGTGTTCATAAAAGCTGAACGGCAACACATTTTGTAATTAACTGTAACTGGTCATGTTTAGATTCCTGCGTGCTGTCTTTGGTGGTGTAAGAAAATATGTAAGAACAACACTCCTAAAAAAGTTTTGTGAAAGAAAACATGAAGCTTTATAAAGATAATAACGTCTAACACACTGTATGATAACTTATCCAGTCACAGGAAGAGCAGTCTCTCACTTTGTATGGTGATGAAGGATGGTTCACTGTCAGCAGATGTTGAATTAAGGTCTCCAGTGTAAAAACATCTCACTTTAACTTCAGCAGGTGAACTGTGATGTGACATTAACAGCAGTTCTGTTGCAGTGAAATTCTGCAGGCATGAGAAGGCTTTGGAAGTATTTTTGCTCACCGTGTAGAAAAAACACTGATGAACTGAAACAGATGTTGGTGCCTGACAGTGTAACGTGACCGAGTCCGTCTCTGAGATCACCTCTGTGTTCACTGTCAGTGTTGGTGGAAGAAGAGCTGAAAAATTAGAGGTAAAGAAATTTTTGATCTAATAGGTAATTTTTGGTTTTAATAAAAAACAAATATGCAGTCAAAGAAAATCTTTGTGAAAAGTAGAACATCAGGGACTCACCTTGTGCTTGAATTTCATGAACGAAAGCTGTTGGAAAGAAAGTCTGTCAACAACGTACTGGAGGCATGTATGACTCATTAATACAACAAACTGTCTTTTCAAGATCACAGGGAATCGTCCTGCTGAGGAAGTTTTAGTTTTTGATTCCACACGTTAGTTTATCAGTTAAAAATATAAACAAGGAAGCACCAAAAGACACAAAACTGGTTACAAGAGGTTTAACTTACACATGAGGATGACAAACAGAAGGTGTCCAGCCATGATGAAGAGGATTACTGTGACTGTGCAGAACACATCTGAAAGTCTGACTTTGTAAAGGCTGATGTTCCAGTTTAAGGAACGTCACAGGAAAACCACAGCAACAATGAATGCTTTTACACAGCGGAGCAAATGAACGTGAACAGCCCTTTGAAACTACTTATGAGTTTTATTTAGATCAAAGAACAAGAAAGGAAGTGAAATAAAGACAAGCATGAGTACATTTGTGTCATTTCTGTTGCTATGGGCTTAGTTTCCCAGATGTCTGTCCTAGCCTGTTTGGCGCCCTGGGCGAACACTCCCTCTGGCGCGCCCCCCCCCCCCCCCCCTCCACACACACACACACACACACACACACACACACACACACACACACACACAGACAAAACATATTAAGGATTGTACATTAACATAAAGCTGTTGTACACACACACACACACACATATGAAGAGAGAGAGAGTATGCATAGTATGCAAACGGCTACCAAACAGCCATCATAATTCGTCATACAATGAGAACAGGACAAATCAACAATTGACAAGGACTAATTAATATTAAAATCTTTAACATAATGCATTGTTTGAAGTTGAGTCTGTTACTGTTACTATTTTTACCATTTCTTCTTGCAGCAACTGTAACGCACATAATTTCCTTAGGGATTAATAAAGTATTCTGATTCTGATTGTTTCAGGATGACCTGCCATTATCCAATGACATCTGCATACCTGCATCTTTTGCTCGTTTCTCCTCCTCTTCTTTTCTCTTTTTTTCTAAACTGAGGACCTGATGGCTTTGAACTTTTCTTGTCCATCTTCCATTGGTTTTAATTTTGCGCCCCAGTATGAACACCCATCCCTCAACCCAAGGATCACCACAACATGATCTAACACACCTAAACCTTAGTTCACAGATTCACTTTGTCTAGGGTGCATTTCTGAGATTTCACACAACCCAGGATTCAAATCATGGGCTTGGATTTACAACATTATAAATGAAATGTGCTCTATTTGGAAGCAGCCGCCCCCCTCCCCTTTCGACGGGTTGTGTGTGAGACTTTAAATCATCAAACTGTAAATTTTAAATTGTTATTGATCCCTTTATCCCGAGTCCTAAAGTGTATATTTATTTTCTTACTCTTCTTATATATATTGTTTGTTTACTTGCACTGCTGTAACTGGAGCCTCGTCATCTCGTCTGTCTATATACTGGACTGTATGTAGCGGAGATGAGAATAAAGTTTACTTTGACTTCAGCAGCGAGCAGGCGCACCGAGGGCTCTCGCGCTCACTTTTCGTGTATAGAATTTCGAAAAAACATCGGTGCAAATTATAAGTCTGTATCTGTCTGGTGTTTTCGTGTTTGTTGGTTTGTTTTTATTTTGTTTTATTTTGCGAGTTGGTTATTAGATGCTGCTCCAGCCGGTCAGAGAATCCCCCGCCGCCCCGCCCTCTCCTCTCTGCGCCACAAGCAGCAGGCGCACCTCGCAGACGAAGGGCGCCCTTACTCCCAGGAAATGGGCGATAGAAAACCGATCGGTGCCTATGCCATTCCCAATATGCGCTGGCTGACGTCGGGGCAGCATGAGTACGAGCATTTTTTTTTTTTTTTGCCGATGCCCGTGATGCCGCTCCCCACCACGATGCCGCCCCGGGGAACCGCCCGTGTCACCCGTATCAAAAACCGCTACTGTCTGTGTGGCAACATGTGGCAGTAAAGAACTCAAGAGTTTTAATAACAGGGACACCATCATGGGAATTTAACCAAGAGAATATTTATTTCAAACCAGTACAAATAACACACAGTTATACTTGATTAAGACCTTAAGAAGTTATTTTTTCTAATATTCATTTTAAAAATATTCACACATGTTTGAATCCCAGTTTGGTGTTGTGGTTTTCCTGTAAGCAGAGGTCCAGGGAATTACTTTACCTCGAATGTACATCTCAGTTTTACACACACTGTTACTACAGTGCAGTTCAAACCAGGGCTGCACTGACAACCACTAACCACTGAAGAGAAAGTCTCCACCGTTACAGCCCAGCTACAGCCACTTTAGGCCCTCAGCTCTGGTCAAAGCAAAAGCAACAAAAACAAAAAAGTAACCCCTACTGTTCCTAACCCAGATACAAAAGCAGCCTCCTGCCAGTGTCTAACAAATATTTCATAGAATAAAATACAAAAGTGGAAAAGGGTCATTACTTGGATACACTATATGCAAAAAAAATAGTTTCAGGAAAAATGCTGTGCAAAAATTTTGAGCCAAACACAGATAGCAATTTGACATTAACCAGGCAGAATATATCCAATTACAAAATGTTGTGCTAACATTGATTAGAACAAAAACACGGTTTCAATCTTAACTTGCAGCTTCTGCAGAATACAGTTTGTTCAAGGGACAAAAAACATTTCCAGTACTGACAGAGTGACAGTGGGCATTTGGTTCCATTACTGAAAATAAAATAATAAGCATCATCAATGTGCCTGCAGCATGCTGTAGGTCATGTCCTGTGAGACTGGTGCAGCTGGTTTCTCAGCGATGGTGGCGTATGGATGATAAATATCAAACTAGAAAAGAAAGAACACAGCTGTGTGAGTCATTTACGTCTCGCATCTTCAAAGCCAAATAACAAACATCTTAATTACTGAACCTTTGTCTCACTTACATCTTGATCTTTCCTTTCTTGTTTATTCAGTTTCTCAGCACCTGCAATTAAAAGAATCACAAACTAAAACTGCTGTTTTAGACAGATACAAAGTGCAAGAAGAACTGAAGTAATACAGTTTTGTTCTATTCCTGCACAAATATGACCTGGTGTACTTCCCCATGTACTGAAGGGCATACACCACATGTTACTGTCATTTCACTATTCTTTTTTTTCTTTAAGAGGACCTGAAACATTGGGATCTTTTGTTGGTGTTTTTCATGCAACAGATAAAAGCAACAATGTAACTGAAAGATTTGCTTTTTCATTGGTGCAACTCTTTAAATTATATAGTATTCACTTTGTCATACTTTGAAAGAAACACAGCAACTAAACAACTAAACCTGCAGATAAACTGAGGAAGAGTTGGGAGTTCGCCTTGTAATCGGAAGGTTGCTGGTTCGAGCCCCGGCTCGGACAGTCTCGGTCGTTGTGTCCTTGTCATTGTCTCGGTCTCAAGACACTTCACCTGTTGCCTACTGGTGGTGGTCAGAGGGCCCGGTGGCGCCAGTGTCTCTGTCAGTGCGCCCCAGGGTGGCTGTGGCTACAATGTAGCTTGCCATCACCAGTGTGTGAATGGGTGGATGACTGGATGTGTAAAGCGCTTTGGGGTCCTTAGGGACTAGTAAAAGCGCTATATAAATACAGGCCATTTACCATATTGTACATTCTCTATATAGCAGTAGGGACTGCAGGGATTAGGGACACTGAGGGTCCTGCAGCACCCCCTGGTGGATGGTGGATGTCCACAAATATAATTAAAAACGGTGTAGTTGTGTGTTATGTTACAAGGTCTTTGCAGATAAAGTGCTGCCATATTGAACTACTTTTCAAACACGTTTCATCAAACATGCATAACAATGTACAATTTACAACATTTATATAAATATTAGAGGTGCAACGATACTCGTATCGATATTGAACCGTTCGATACAGTGCTTTCGGTTCGGTACGCATATGTATCGAACAATACAAAATTTTTAATTTATTTTATCAACTTTTCTTCTGACGATGCTGTCTGTGTTGAGCGCTCAGTGGATCTGCGCTCGACAGTGCAGCCTAGGCGGAGTAGTCGAACGCAGATTCACTGAGTGCAGGGCAAGCTAGCGAGACAGAAGTTAAGCTCTGGTTGCAACATGGCAAATTGAACCTCCCCCACCCTCATTCAGATGTGGCGTTTCGAACCAATTTGGTTTTCATGTGAAGTATGACCCTGAAGGTAAGCGCGTCATGGACTAAAGTAAAACAGTATGTCGGATGTGCCACGCAATGCTCAATTACATGGGTGGGAACCAGGGCTGGACTGGGACAAAAAATCAGCCCGGGCATTTTGACTAGTGACCGGCCCACCATGGTATTATAGGAAAAGCCATAAAGCCTTTATAATCAACTTAAACCTACACCACCCTCCCTATTCTGGTATTCTAAACGGTCTTTAGCAAAAATATAAAACAACCTAATTTATAATTACATATACCTAACTAATAGGGTTGCCAACTCCCAGCAGAAAAAAAAAGGGAATCACTCCCCCACCCTCTGTTTCAAGATACTTAATTGACAAAACTGATTTTAATTTAATGCACATATCAAACAAATGCACAGAAATCTATTATTTTTCTCCTGTAATCAAATAGATTCAACATCTTTCTTCAACAGAATTGCAGACTCCACAGATGGTACCTTCCCAAAGGAAAGAATACTATAACTTACTAGGGTATATACTAGACTCAATATTTACTGAATACAATAATGTATTTCTATACATTTTACATCAGATGAAAACTTTGGTTGTAAGATTCAGATAAATATTTATTAAAAGCTAGACATTTTAAATGAGAATAAGAAAGAAAAGTATGGATTCTGGTGTTATTTGTCTCTCAGAAACAGTTCGTTTCTTCCCTTCAACTCATTCATGTCACCTAAAATGTAAACCTGTTTCTCCATCACCTGTTCAGCTCTGATGATTCAGTAAGGACATCTCCTGGTTTCATCTTCATGTTTCCCTCTTACCACATATCCAAACCGATATCATGACCAGCAGCTTTACAGCTGTGGCTCCAACGAACATCAGCTGATACTTGAAATTAACATTAAATAAATTCTACCGACAGCTGATCAAGCTTAAACGTGCTGCTGTTGTTTAGCGCGACATCTGCTGGTTCCCTCTTTCTGGAGAGAAAAGCCGATCAGCTGATCATTGATCAGTTTCATGACTGAATTAGCAATTTTCTAGCTGAAGTAGTGATGAAATTGTGTTCCTTTTCACCTCAACTTTAAATTTCGACCTCCTCTGCTGTAACTGGTCAAGCCCAGAGTCGATCATGACCAACTGGCCAATCCACCACCATTCATTTATATCGTTAAAAAAAAGAAAGAAATAAAACCCCATCGGCCCATAAAAATGAAAAATTACGAGTGGCCCACCGGGCAAATGCCCGGTATGCCCGATGGCCAGTCCAGCCCTGGTGGGAACTAGTGTGTTAGCGCAGTTAGCTCGTTAACGTGTTGGCCTTCCAGCCCCACGCACGGGGTGATCCGCGGTAGCTCGTTAACGGAGATTTGCCGTGTTGTGGCGTTAACGTCATTTCAACGAGATTAACACTGACAGCACTAGTGGGAACACAACGAATATGACTGCACATTTACTCCGACATCATCCTAGCGCAAAGACAAGTGGAAGCAGACAAAAACAACAAGCACGCATGCTACAAACTTTACCCGAGTCATTTAGACAGCCGTTAGCACATGATTCTCCTTATGGGGACCTGATTTGTTTAATATGCTGCTGAGAATATAGCCCAGAAGAAGCGGATAGTATAGCTTTTATTTTGGAAAGAGCCATTTCGCTGTAATAAACTCTCTTTTCCAAAGATGAGTGACTTCTCCATCAGATAGATTTATTATTTTATACCTTTGTTGTTTCAGCAACATTAAATTTAAAAACTGTACTTTTGAGTTAAAATATATATTTATAATTTTAATAAATGACAAATTAAAAAGGCATGAAAAAAAATTTTTGTATCGAAAAAATATCGAACCGTGACACCAAAGTATCGAACCGAACCGAACCGTGAATTTTGTGTATCGTTGCACCCCTAATAAATATCTATTTTCATATTGCTGTTGAGGTACCCCCAGTTTTCACACATGTCATCCTTTCAAAACCCCCTGCCTCCACATAAAACATGTTCCCACAGCTGTGGTATAATAATATAATTACAATATTGAAATTTGTCTTCCACCCTGCACTACAGTGTTTAAGTAGGTGTAAAACAAAAAGGAAAATAAAAATAAATGAATAAATAAAAACAGCTCACCGGTAGCACAGCTGGCGTCAGGTATTGAAGTGATCACACTGTAGGCTCCATCATCACCTTCAGGTAACTTTATGCAGCAGGAAAGAGGACATTAAATGAGAAAATCCATTAATAATACATTAAAGTTAAACTACCCTTAAACCTCTTGCATTTCAATTTTTGAATGTTTTGTTATATTAGTGTAGAATTTGACAAACATTTTAGTTTATTTACCATTCTTCCAGGGTCAATATTTGTCATGCACACAAAGTCATCTGCAGCAGTAGGTAAATCATAAAGCTCAGTTAACAAGTGTATAAATACTGTCCTAATATTGTATAAATCAACAACACATTGATGCTGCAACTGAATGAATTCAGTACCTTGGATGCTGGTTCTTGTCCTAAACATAAAAAAGAAAAATTAATTTAAAAATTAAACAAAAATCATATAAATGTTGAATATTCTCCATAGACCAATCGTATTACTCTGTTTGGTTACTACTTTAAAGACTGTTTTTTGATACAGGAAAGTGAATGGACTTTCTGCCCTGAAGTGCCCCGCTGCCCCTGAGCAAGGCATTTAATCCACAACTCTTCCAATAATTCTGTTTAGTTGCAGAATAAGAAAATCTAAAGTCAGTAAGTTTAACTTCCGTCTATACAAGTGATAACAAAATAATACTTGCTGAAAACAGGTTTCTTGCCTCTTTAGAGAATATCCTTCTGGAATAAACAGCAATAAAGAAGTGACAGTTAGTCTGCTGGGGTCAGATCAGCTTTACAGCCATTAATTACAAACTGACAAGCTCTGATTCAGTGAGACGTCTGTGAAACAGAAGAGCCTTTAACAACAAATCTGACTACAAAACTGCTTTTAAGAAGAAGACACTGTAGTCGGTATTAATCCACTGAGTGTGAAATGTTAATATTACACTCTAACTATCAAATACATCTGCATGATTTTACATAATAACTGATTGAGATCTCACCAGTTCTTCTTTTAGATCTGAAAACTGCCAGTACCAATAAGATGGCACCCACAGTTACACCAGAACCAACAACGACCAGCACAACAGTCAGTGTCCACATTCCTGTTTAGGAAACCACAAACACATCTCATCTCTAACTGAAAAAGAGATTAATGTCTGCTCTGATTTCTTATTAACTATTGTCACAAATAATACATCAGTAATTTAATTACCTGATGGTGAGATGACAGAAGTGGGAGAAGTGGAAGCACTGAAACTGCTGAGACTCGATTCTGCTGTAAAAGCACCAGAAATGTTTAAGATCTAAGATTTAAGAAGTGATGTGTGATGATCAGAGTTAATATTCACGTGAATTGTATGTCGTACCTGTGGTCAAGGTAAATGAGGATTTTGTGTTTGTTTTTCTTGAAACTTCTTCTACAATGTTTAGAATAAAAGCATATTTAAAAACTAAACAAAACAATATATTACACCAAAGCTCCATGTCTCTGCTTTGAGGAGGATTGCATTAATAAAGAAAAATCAATAAATTCTGATTAAATAACGCTACAATGCATAAAACCTCAGTAATTTAGTTACCTGACGATACGTCCACAGTACTGGTAGAAATGGAAGCCCTGGGTGCCGTGAGACTTGATTCTGCTGCATAAATACACAAAAAATGTTAAAGACTTTATTTATAGTGATTGTGTGATTGAGTTATCAAGTCATTTTGAACTAATAATCAAAAGTATTATCACATTAATGACTAACTATTTCTTTCCCAGCAGTATTGTTAGTTACTCAGTCGATCCACTGCTTTGTTCCAAATTCTAATATTTTGTTTATTGTTGTAAATTTAGTGCAGACATAATATGAGTGCAAATGTCTGGAGATGCTGAATAGTTCTTGTCTTTGTGTCCCTCTGGTGGTTATTTTTGTTGTTACACTCAAAACAGTACTTCTAGTTTTCTTGGTCAGCAGTCACAGGAACAATAATTAAGCTAAGAGAATTTAATGATTACAACTTTTGTTATACAGATAAGAGAAATCATGTAGGTTTTGCTCTGATAAAAATGTGTTGGTTTCTTTATTTTCCCTGTGTTATTTCAGTTTTAGAAATCCCCGTACCTCAGGGGAACAAAATAACAGTAGAGACCAGACAGTAGACAGTCGTAATTATAATAGAAATCAAGTTAATGTAACTTCTGTGCCTGACTGTGTGAGTATGTTCACTGTGCGTCTAACTGGAAAACTGATGCTAACTCTGAGGACAGAATTACTTCAGTAAATATTTTGTAATTTTAGCCATAAAAAGAAAAAAACTGTTGTCACTCTACTTAGTTCCTCTACTTTTACACGAACAGGCTCTTTCTTTACCTGCAGGAAGTTACAAATTTATGATGAAAAAAAAACATTGCTAAATTAATGGCTCAGCTGCTCAGAAGCACATTTTAGCAAATGTTTATGCTTATGTCTGAATTTTTGATGCATACCTAACAATCTTACCACTCAAAAATCGTCACGTTTTGACTACAGAGGTCGCACTAACTGTAAGGCTGACGCTAACTATTTAAATGTGCTATCAACAATTGTCACACAAAACACATCAGTTACCTGACTTAGACGGTGAGTTCACAGAAGTGGTAGAGGTGGAAGTATTTTGCTGCGGTTTTGCTGCATAAATCCACAAACATGTTTAAGATCATTTTAAGAAGTGGTGTGAAAAAAAGAAGTGATCTGGATTGATATTTAAATGTACTCTGTGTCCTACCTGTGGCTGTGGTAGATGTTGACTTTGTGGTGGTCGCTCTTGATTCTGCTTTTCACAACAGAGTAAAAGAAGACAAATAAATCAACATGACACGTTTTTTTCCTTTCACACAGTCATTTTAAAAGAAGCAATTTTGGAACTAAAAACAAATTTACTGTCACAGTACTGCAGCATTTCCACCCTAAATGCAAGGTTGAGTTAATCAGTCATCCCCCACTTTGTTTCAAACTGAAATATTTGGGGACCTGTTTTAAAATATAAAATTAGTTTTTACCTCCACCTTTACTCTGAGTCTTTACTGAAAATGTTTTATATGTCTGTTAAATATTTATCGTTCTCGTCTTTGTATTTCTCTGGTGCTTGGTGCCTGTGGTGTTGCACTCAACAGTCACATGGACAGAGTTAATTATTAAGCCAAGAAGAGAAATTATTGGAATCATGGTATTATTGTTATTCTATTAATAAAAGGTCTCTAAGATGAGACCTTTTATTATCATTCAGTGGTCAAAGAAAGGACAGAGCCAGTGGACACTGTGGATTTATTATCAGCTCAGCTATCAACGCAAATCTCTCTAACTGTGACTCTGGGGACAGTGAGCAGTTTCTTTGCACAGGAAACATTTGACACTGAAAGCTGATGTGTATTTTTTATTTTTTTTTGTTATTGTTGTTGTTGTTTTATATGTAAAGCAGTTACTGTTGCTTATCTCTTATTAGCAATAAAAAAGTAAAGTATTTCTGTTATGGGTGTAAGAGCCAACATCTCTCAGTGAAGGCTGATATTTTTCATTTATCAAGTTATTAATGGTTTTACTTTGGAAAATTAAAGCAGTGCTTTTCTGTTAATCTTATTCAGCATTTTTATTTCAGAAATCAAAAAATACTCTATAGAAGTGAGGATGAAAAACAGTAGTTTTGTATTTATTTACAAACAGATTTAATGATGAATCCTCCCCAGGTGTATCAGAATTAAAATGGCCACTGCCAGTGGCGGACTCCCTCAGACATCGGTGTGTTGGTGGTTCTTTGTGTCTGGGGATGGGCATCCAGGTACACACCGGCTCACTCCTTGGCGGCCGCTTATCGGGGCCTGGAGCCTGGGGCTCGCTCGGGCCACTTCAGAGTTGGGGTGCCCCCGGCCTCTCGGCCTGGGGCTCGGTCACTCAGGCACAGCTGGCTGCCGGCGGAGCTCACGGGCGCGTCACTGCAACTCCCCCTGGCTTCTGCTCCGCGGCTGCTGAGTGAGCCCTCATCTGGGACTCTCCTCAGCTCTTTCTGGGACAGTGGCGCAGCTGCCCCTCTGTTGGTCTTCCTTGGTCTCTTGTGTTCTGGGGGCCTCTGGATGTCTGGAGTTTTGATCTCCTCCATACCTGCTTCATGCCCTGGAGGACGGGGCTGTGGCCCCCCCACACCCTCTAGCAGATCATTACATGAAGGAACCTTTTAAAAAAACAAGCGCGTCCATGCTCACAGGTGTACACACGGGTGATCACACCCACAAACTACACCCCTTTTGGCTCCTACCTCAAAGCACACTGTGTTGTGTTGATCTTATGTGCTGCACAATAATGTTTAATATTTAGTATTTACTGTCATATTCCCATATATCATTGTGATGTTGTTTATTCTATTACTCTTGTTCTCTTCTGCTTGTTCTCTTTTTTCTTTCTCAGCAGGTGATCCAGGTGATTGATATATGCATTTTTTTTTCTGCCCATTCTGTTGGTTTTTGTTTTTTGCCCTTCTCCCCCGTCCCTCTTCTCAGCTGTTTCTCTTTCCCTCTTTCTTTCTCCCCTTCTTTCCCCCAGTCAAGTCTGTCCCGTATTCAGCAAGTGAAAATAAAATAAACAATAAAAGGTGAATCAAATGGACCATTACGGCAAGGCTGGGATGGTCAATTTGGTAAAGTAAATCCGTTGGGCATCTTTCTTTGCCTTTAGACAATAATTCTGATGGCAAAAGAGCCAAACGGGACAGGCCAAAAAAAAAAAAAAAAAAAGAATTAAAATGGCGACATAGTGTTTTATATACTCATTGCACGGATGTGTCCTTGTTGTGGAGTTCAACTGATGATGACTTTCTTTTTCTAATATGCTTAACTCAGATGAACACACTGGGAGCTGAATGAACTTAATATGTTAACATGGTGAGAATTTAATGAATGCACAAAGTACACACAGCTGCTGTATCATGGTACATAGAAAAAATCTGGTTAAAACTATTAATAAAAAAAATATTATGGATTTAAAATGATTGAATTGTTTTTACTTACCTGATGTTTTCTTGTTTGAGGTATGGTTTGATTCAGGCTTTTGAAGTTTTGGAACTTCTGAAGTGAAACAGAAACATTAAAAAAAAAATCGTGTTTTTCCATTTTTCATGTACTCATAACAAAATCACACATTGTCATCTCTACTCATGCCATGCTCTTAGGTCACACTAATTGTGGGACTCAGATTAACAGACTTTTCTATTTCTGATTAATTACTGTCACACATAACCTATCAGTAATTTAGTTACCTGATGGTGGGGTTACAGGAGTGGTATTATTGGAAGCACTGGGATTGCTGAGACTCAGTTGTGCTGCATAAATACATAAAAGGTTTGTTTGTTTTTAATTTAAAGAAAACATTCACAATGTTCTGTATGTTACTTAGATGTATAGTCTGTCTTACCTGTGGTCATGGTACATGGTGACATTGTGCATTCTTTTGCCAAAATATCTAAAAATTTTAAAAAAAAAAAGTGTTTATGTATATAAAAATGAATGTGTCTATATTTTGATGGGTGATTTTGTTGGTTGGTTTTCTTGTGTTTGCCTGTGGTGCATTGGGAGTCATCTGCCGGGTATTTAAGGAGCACTGTGACAGCTCTCGGGTGTCGGATTGTTGTCTCGGCCTTAAGTGGTAAATCATCAACCGGCTTCTATGTAGTACTTTGATTTGCACGACATTCACGGATCGTCATCTCTTCTGCTTCACTGCCCAGCCATTCTCAATCTGGAGTTATCCTGGCTAACTCTCCAAGCTACCTCCCTGCTCACCTGCGCTGCCTGGGGTCCACGTCGTCCCCACTTCAATGTCCAGCCTTAAGTACCTCGCCCAAGCCTTTAGTAAATGTGTGGCAAGTAAGCTCTCTAACTTATTCCTTGTGCAGTCTCTCGTAACTCCTTTGCTCCGTTTCTACAGGTCGCTTAACTGCATTTTCTCCTTTCCCCCTCCGGACAGTTTGAGTTCTCTGTTCAGACAGAACTGTCATGTTTGTTAAACTGAACTACAAACATTAATCGAAATGTTTGTAGTCCCAGATTTAAACCTAGTGGGGAGTCCCACTAGGTTTAAATCTGGGACTCTCCACCATTTGACCTTAGAACTGAAGAAGCTTCTCGGATGAGAGGTGAAACGTCTTCAAGCAACTTAAAGAAGTCCAGACGCTTTTCTTTGCAAGCTCCTTAGACTACGATGACCTGGATGACTGAGAACCTTCACAGACATTAATTGAAATCCTGAAATTCAGGATCTTTTTCAGAGTATACACTAAGTGACTGCAGAGATGAGGTTTTCATAAAACACCTATAAAACATGAAATTAACAAAAATACACAGCAGTCTTTAATAATAAACTCATTCATTTAGAAACTGCATTTTGTGACTACTTGTGTTTTCTTTGTCTAATATTTACATTTGTTTGAAAAATAGGAAAACAGGAAGGTTTTTACACCACTGTATGTCTTTGTAAACTACCCCTTCTTGGGAAATGACAACAATTATTGAATATTAAAAACAGATGAGATCTGTGTAGGAGATCAGAGGGTTGTAACCAAGTAGAATATTAATGATTTCATGTCAACCTCAGCTGCAGCCTTGCTCACCACTAGCACATGCTGGGCTCAATGCTCAACATTGTTAATATTTACAACGCTTACAAAATGGCTTACTAAGAGTTTAATCATAGCTGAACTGTGACTTTATTCACATCTTCTGGCACAGCTGCACTCTTATAACCACCAGTTCCAATAATTTTGAATTTTTTTTTTCAAATAAATTCAAATAATTTTGAATTTTAATGGACAAACAGGCTGAAATTCAATAAACTGAACAGAATTCAGTCAAATTAATCAGATCAACTACAAGAAAAGATGGAATAATTATACAGCGACTAAGGCACACTTTGTAAAGTTATGTCAACTTCAACATTCAGTAGCAGTTTATTTAATTAATGTTTTATTAATTTCAAAAGTAGCATCATATACACTAAAACAGGTTATGCTATGTTTCTCTTTGACTTACCTGTCATGTTGTATCGATCACTGCGAGGTGACAAAGACTTGGGTTCACTTTCCAAACTGTAATCACAGCTGGCATCCTTTTGTTGAACAAGAAGTAGATGCTTCAAAAAATCAGCAACTGGGACATAAAACTGGCAGAACCTCTGTTTGGTTTTTCTCCTGCTTTCCTTGGAGACAGTTTGATTTAGGACTGGACGACTTGCTTCTCCAAAGTACAAATTACATCTTGTATCATTTTTCACAGATCCAGGCAGAGAGCATGTGATGAGAACATATTCTCCATTAAAATGCTGAACACTCATCTCTGGTTTCTGACCTGCATGAAGATCAATGTATCGTCATTAAGTATCAGTCACATACTCGTCATGTTTCAACAGTGCAATAATAAAACAGTGTTGACATTCACAGAAGTCCTACTGTAACACTGAGTCATCATGTTTTATAATTTACATTAACATACATGTGTAATGTTAGAGTTTAATCTAAACTGAAATGAGAAACTGTCTGTCACTTCGTACGCTGACAAAGATTGTGTTACTGTGTGAAGAGGGAGAATTCACATCTGCATACTGCACAGTGTAAAAACATCTCACTTTGCCCTCAGAGGGTGACCTCTGATGTGGCACTAACAGCATTTCAGTTCCTGTCTGTGTCTGTAAACGTGAGAAACCTTTGATAGTTTCTTGCTCCCCAGTATAAAATAACCTAAACATATTGAAGCAGATGATGGTGGCTGACAGTGACTGAGTCTGTCTCTGAGATCACTGTTGCATTGGTCCAAGACACGCTAAACAATAAGAGGTAAAGAGGCGTTTTATCAAAAATATAATTGTTAAATATGACAGTGAGAAATTATGATTTCAGTAAAGAGCAACTCATCAGAAGAAAAACATGTTAAATGTTTAAAGAACAGCTTGAAATTAAAATAGTAAATTGTGGACTGACCTTGTCCTTGAAGCTCAGGTGAGGAAACTGTCAGAAAAAAATGACAAGGTAAATATATATATTAATAAGTAAAAAAAATATAAATAAAATGTAGAAACATTTTTTATTGTATCAGAGTCCAGATAGAAGTCAAGATCAATTTAATTTAACACAGGGAAATTTCTTTTGGACTCCATACTGAATTTTCTCAATACAAATAAAAATACAAATAAACAAAACACACACACACTGCATAAACACTCAACACAAAACCAGCCATCAAAAATTATTGCTACATAAAATGCAAAAACTTTCAGGATGTTTAACTTACTCACGAAGATGACAAATAACAGGAGTCCAGACATGATGAAGCTGAAAACTACAACTGTCCAGAAGTCTGACTGATACACTCGATCAATCATTTTGCAGAACTTACACAGAGTAAAACCACAGGAAGTAACAGTGCTGAAACTCCCACATAAAGACCACAAGCTACACAGTGAACAGGCTTTTGAAAGTGCCTATAGATGTTAGCCTGAGCTAAAACCACAGGAAATAAAGAAAAGGAGAACATGTTTTACACCATTTCTGTTGCTGTGGCTTTCTGTGATCCAGATACAGATCCAGGCAGAGAGCAAGTGATGAGAACATATTCTCCATTAAAATGCTGAACGCTCATCTGTGGTGTTTGACCTACATGAAGATCAATGCAGTATCATTAGATATCAGTCACATATTCTGCATGTTTTACCAGTACAAAAACGACGACAGCGGTGATAATCACAACTGTCCTACTATAACACTCAGTCATCATATTTTACAACTGACGTTAACATTTTTCGATCCCCTGAAATTTCTTTTAACACCACATGGAGGCTGAAATGTATTTTACATGTATTCGACGAATCAGTAAAATTTGACATTCAGCCTTCTCAGATGATGCGTGAGAAACACATGTTGAACTGGTTAAATATCAGCTGGACCATCACATCATGTCTGTTAATATGAACACACAGAAAGGTGTAACTGAAATCCATCATAATTTTATCATAACAGGTTTTTATATGAAATACAAACAGTGATTCTGTATCAGGTTTTTGTATCTGCAAATTTAGTTCAGTGTAGTAGGCTAGATGTTTATAACCAGAGACCTGCAAAGTAATAACTGACAACAACTGTAATTAACTTTAACATACTCTCCTAAACATGAAGCACTGTCCACCAGATTCCTGCTAAAGGTAATTGTATGATAAATGATCTAATAACAGGAAGAAGAGTCTCTTACTTTGTATGGTGATGGAGGATGTGTCACTGTGCGGTGAAGGAGAATTCACAGCTCCATATTTCACTGTGTAAAAGCATCTGACTTTGACCTCAGCAGGTGATCTCTGATGTGACATAAACAGCAGTTCAGTTCCTGTCAGTGTCTGTAGACACGAGTTGCCTTTGTTACTTTGTTGCTCCCCAGTATAAAAATAACAGTGATGAACTGAGGCAGATGCTGGTGCCTGACAGTGTAATGTGACTGAGTCTGTCTCTGAGATCAATGATGTGCTCACTGTCAGTGTTGGTGGAAGAAGAGCTGAAAGATTACAGGGAAATACATGTATCAAATATCTAAAAGGTTATTATGACAACACACTTTGTTGTAAACAAACAGTGTGGGAAAACTTCGTTTGGTTATTTGCAGACTGTATCAGTTCATATGATGCTAAAAGAACAGTTTGAAATTAAAACTGTAAATTGCAGACTGACCTTGGACTTGATACTCATGAGAGGAAGCTGTCAGAAATAACATGTCTAACAAGGGAAATACATGCATGTGTTAATAACTGGATATGAACACATATGTAACATTTAAACAATTAAACTGTTAAAGTTTGAGTTAGTTCTTGCTCAGAGTCTGTATAAATGCAGATTTAATCCAACAAGAACAATAGTTTCTCAATAAACGAACCTGCATAGAATCACCAGCCATGAAAAATGTAGGTAATTTGCAAAGATGACCCTGAGTTCATTTATGGTGAAATCTACAGAGAATTGACTTACTCATGAGGATGGCAAACAGCAGGTGTCCAGCCATGATGAAGCTGAATACTGCAACAGCCAAA
This sequence comes from Maylandia zebra, assembly GCF_041146795.1. Taxonomy (NCBI): domain Eukaryota; kingdom Metazoa; phylum Chordata; class Actinopteri; order Cichliformes; family Cichlidae; genus Maylandia; species Maylandia zebra. The sequence goes on along the minus strand of NC_135171.1, from coordinate 22,965,823 downwards.
TTAAACAGACTGATTGTTATTTTGCAGCACTTGTTCAAACTAAAAAGACAGGAAGCAACAGCACTGAACAACAGCCAAAGGCCACAACGATGCAGCTTTCGAAAGTACCCATACGTGTTTTACTGAGAAACAAAGAACCACAGCAGAGGGGTGAAAAGAAGCTAATGAGAAGAGCACATTTGAGCATCATTTACTTTGAATTTGTGTGGGTTAAAGGCCTCACTATCTGCACACATGCATCACTTGCATTTATTTTCAAAGCACTGCAACACATGAAGTATTCACAAGTTAGTTCATAAGACAGTAAAGCGCACATTTTAGCTTTTGTATCTGCTGTTACCTGATAAACCTGTTACCTGATATTCTGCCTCTTTACTGAGCAGTCTAAATGTTTTCTTGCTTCATATATAGATTCATTCAAAGTTTCAGTGATGAGAGGTCAAATCAAATTTAGTTCCTGCCCTTTAGCTCTATTAAATAAATGTATTTATGACAACACTGAAGTCACAATGATGGTTTTTACTGAAATAGAGATTTTTAACACCTCTACAACACATCATATACATCTGCTTTTGATACAGACAAATGTGCGCACTGAACAACAGCTGAAACGATGTTCAACATTCTCAAAAATGGGACTCAGTTTTTTCAGAGGGAGAACGATACATTCAGAAAGTGCCGCATTCACTGAAAACACTACATCCAGATGAACAGAATCAACATTTGGCGATTTTCTTACTTGAATGATTGAGTATGCATAAAGATGTTCAACATTGCACTATCAGACTAAGTTTAATTACATCTGCACTCTCGGATAATACTGAAATAATGTTACAATCATGACCATGATCGACATGATTTTTTTAACCAACTTGCAACCCAGAGACAATAACAGAGCGCTCTACATATCCAACATTTAAGACATCTCAATCAGTGGCTCATTGCAAATCATCAGCCTCTTTTTTAAGTAATGTCTGCTTGATATGTTATTTGTGTTTCTTTTGTTGTATGTCTGTAGACACATGAACGCATGGAGACTATATTCATATGAAGGTGGAGGAGAAAAGATGCAAAATGGAGCCCACTACATTGTATCTTTTAGGGTTACTGGAGCTGTTGTTTCTCTATGAAATAGACAAAATAGAAATAAAGTCGCATAATGTAATGGTGCATGCTGCATGCAAATTCAATAAATGGATGAAGAACTAATATTAAATGCACGAGTGGTTAATTCATTTTCTCAAGGGACCACATGGGAAATTGGGACTGTTGTGAAGGGCTGCATCAATAAGCTGGACTCAGTTCTGTTTAATACTAATGTTATCCGATTATAAGCTTACCACAAGAGTCCCAGTGTCCTGTGTGGCCCCAGAGGAAAATTCATAAAACATACTCTGAGTGGAAAACCCATCATGTCACCACTACATTGTGTTTTCAGAGGAGCCGCGGCTGAGTTTCTGAAGTCCTCAATATAAACATATCAAAGCCATTCTTTGTTTGTAGGCATTTCAAGACCCAAGGCTGAACTCAAGCATGAACTCATCCTCACCTACGCAAACATTTTTACACTCATCACAAGTCTGCCTCTGCAGTCACTGAGCAATCTAAATTTGATTTTGCTTCATATGTAAATTAGATACAAAGTTTCAGTGATGAGTTGTGAGTACAAATTTAGTTCCTGTCCTTTTTCTCTAGGAGGTAATTTTATCTATGAGAACACAGAAGCCACTAAGGCGGTTATTACTAAAGTAAAGATCATTTTCGCACGTCTACAATGTGTGACACGCATCTGCTTTTGACACAGACACAAGTGTGCACACTGAGATAGCAAACAATAGTTGTTCAACATTGTGCTATCAGTCTAAATTTGATGAATTCTGCATTGAGCATTGATATTGTTTCTTAATCAGTTTTGCACCCTCAGATAATATTGAGATAATATTAACAACATGACCAGAGAACTTCAATAATAAAGCTAAACAGCAACAAAAATAGGAAGCATCTCAAACACTGGCTGATAGCAAACCAGGTGTGTGACCACCCAGAACTCATTTAAGTATTTATTTTTGTTGTATATCTTTATGTCTTTGTTCATTTTAATGTTTTATGTGACGTGGCCTGGGACTACAGATATAAATGATGAGTTTGGTTATAACCTGGCATCTTTTAATTTTGGCATACTGATGTACATCAACATGCAATTATCCAGTTAGATAAAGAAAAACATTTCATTTAATCAATACTGAATTCTGACATTGTTTTTTAATCACTTTTGTGGCTTTCAACTCATATTAAAAGGCAAATTACTAACAATACTCAATACTTCAGAGTATTGTACTTCTGTATCTACAGCCAGGATAAATTGTGTAATGATGTTGAAATATATTATCCTTATTAAACTTCTTATTATTCATTTAACTCACGTTAAATACTTTTTAGAATATTTTATTTAGCTTGAAATTATGTCTGGGGAATTTTCTCCTACCTCTGTGATGTCCTGCCTCCATCCAGCCTAGACTGTAGCTTTGAACTGCTTATAGCTAAAGGAAAATTCTCTGTGTAATGCATTTGCACCAACTACAAAAGAAAATACAAAAACACAATGTGAATAAAGCACGTGAAATTTTAGAAACCTGTCAACAGCTTGTTTAAAACTAAAAATGATTAAATTCACATCTCAAAAGCTAATTTTGAGCATAACATTTAACCACCTAAAACAGTTTATTTTACTATTACAAATATCATCATAAAGAGGTGCAAAAGGTTGCATAAAGTGCCAAATACAGTCAGCAAAGATATGTATGTGATAAAGTGCGTTTCAGTCCCTGGGTAGGTTGTCTCTTGGTCATAAATCCGTGATTTTTAAATATTATTCCCAAAATCTCGATCAGCCAATTAAAGCATACGTCACTGTCGTCACACCGTCAAGTTTAATCAGTATTTAACATTGATCCGACATTTATTTAGGTCTGAGATTTCAGTCTCAGCCACAACGACGATTCAAATAAAAAGGCAGCGTTGTTTTAATGTCGCCTTGCTATCTGTGCATTTGAAGCACTGCTTGGGTGTTTTGACACCGGATGAGGTGACAGGATTCAGTGATAACACATGAAGTTGGATGAATCCGCGGTGGCTTTCAAATCCTAATTTACCACACCTGGTGCGATGCGGTTCACCTGGTCTCATTATACCGGAAACAACTGCATAAAAACGGAGACAGTTGCCAAATAAAAGGAGAGTACGCATATTTTAAGACTTTAGCTTGTCTGCCTTTATTGTGTCCTGTTTTTAAATTTAGATTTTAGTGAAATGCCTCCCAAAAGGCCACCAGCATACTCCACTGAGCCGTCTGATTCATCCACAAGCGAGGCGTCGGTGGATGAGAAGCCGGAAAAGAAATCAGGTCTGTGCGCAAAAGGCGAAAATCTTTAAGATGGAACGAACTTTAAAAATTATATGTAAATTTACTCTGCGTAGATGCTGCGCCTCATCCATCCACGGCGATCATGGTGAAAGAAGCACTTCAAGCGTTGGACTCGCGCAAAGGGGTTTCATCCCAGGCGATACTGAAGTATATCACAGAAAAATATCCGTCGGTGGATTTGGCGAGGCTGAAGACTTTAGTTCGCAAAAACCTGAAGAAGGGAGTGGAAAATGGGACGCTGGTGAAGCCTGGAAACTCCAGCGCGACAATGGCCACGAGGAGATTTAGGGTAAGAGGTTACATCTGCAGCTGGGTTCAAACGAAGAGTTCAAATGTCAATTACGGGTTTCGTCTTTATTAAGCTTGCACCGAAGCCTAAACCAAAAGCCGAAAACGCAGAGCCCAGTGTGAAGAAGTCTCCAAAAGCAGCCAAGGATGGAGCCAAGAAGCCCAGGAAAGCGGGTATGAATGACCGTTAAACCTCGAGCGAGCAGTAATTTAAGCTGTTACTCGGTGTCAACTCGTCATTTCTTACAGGTGCCACAAAGAAGAAAGACGCTGCAAATGGACAAACAAAGTCCAAAGAGGTGAGCGGACGCAAGTTTGGCTTTAGATGGGAAGTTGACTCTTCATGTATTTAAGAATGTGGATGAATCTCATGGTAATTTACATCTATATTCATGGTCAGAATGTTACTTTTGCAGAACTATAAATTTCAACAAAATGTACAGCCTCACTAGAGAAAAATCCAAAATTGCACAATAGACTTGAGCATTTATTTTAAGCCAGATGTAGCAAATTTGATGTATTTTACTTACATATGACTTGATTTGGAGTGTGTTTGATCATTTGTCAGATTCATCTTAAAGTGAATTTTCTGGCAATTGCGTTACAATTCAAGCTTTAAGGGGTTAATGGCTTGGTAAAGTGTCCTGAACATGTCAGTTTTCATAGGATCTCTTATTTGTCTGGTAAAGTAGTTTACATTCTCTCCAGTGGTCATAAAATTCTGACATTCAATCTACTGCTGTCTCCTAAATTCCCCTTTTGCCTTTTAGGACTCAAAGCCTCCCAAAAAGTTGAAGGATGAAGAGGCTTCTACATCAAAGGTTGCTCCAGCGAAGAAGCCAAAGGCTAAAAAAGCTAAACCGACTGGGGATGGTGAGGAAACTGCTGACTCGACCAAGACTAAAGCAAAGAAAACAAAGGAGTCAAAGCCTGGAAAGGCCAAGGTTGCCAAAGCGGACAGTAAAGTGGCTTCTAAATCAAGCGGAAAATGAGGGACAAAGTCTGAAGATTGAACTTGTAATTCTAGACTGTTTTTATATCGTTTATCAAATAAATCTAAGTTTTTAGCTCGAGTGCATTTCAGTATATTCTAATTACCTTTAATACTAGACTATACAATAACTAACCCCAAGCATTGCAAATGTATTGAATCTGGCACCTAATTTACTTCAGACCTTCTGCATTTGTGCTACTGAAGGTCTAACATGCCCTACAATGAAAGAAACCTGACCGATTTTTGCAATTGTGAGTTTATGACAGCAAGTCTATAATGCTGTGTAACCTGGTTTCAAAATAAAAAGTTGTTCATCTGCAAACATTCTGAACTTAACGTTCAGGTGGCAGCTTTTCTGAGTGAACCATATTTGCACAAGTCTCAGCAGACAATTGTGTAAACGAGCTGACCTAGTGGGCTCCTCACCAAACTGAGTCACTGTTTCTATAAATCGGTGCATGTCCCTGAATATGTTGACCATCCTCAGCTGTAGATTCGTGTCCAACATGTGCAACATTTTTGCACATGTTGAGGAGCGTGTCAGGCTACATTTCACTGTGTGTTATACTTGTATAACTATGCATGTGACAAATAACGAACCTTGAACCTGTAAACAAAGGATTCATTCCTGTGTAACTCGGACTTCACTGTATGGGCTATTGCTTTCTGTAGTAAGACACATGCACTAGATTTAAGTTTCCATACACTGCAGTAATAAAGATGACTGAGGGGTGTCTGCATTCATTTTATTTGTTTCAAAGATGTTAATTGCAGAAGGGTAAATGGTGATACTCTAAAATAACATCCCAGTGCCTCCACAGGAAAGACAAAAGGACCAGAAAAAGCGGTGTGCAAAGCATTAGAAGGGCTGTCTTGAAAAATGGGGCCACCCAGCTGCTCACTGTGGACATCAGCACCAAAAGCACAGTTATAAAGGCTAGCGATACATCAATTAGTTTTTCAAGTACTGTCTGTGCAGTGGTATTGACCCATGTCTCTGGATGCCCTGCATCCTCTTCTTTCTGCTGCTGTTGCTCCAGCTTGAACTGGCGTCTCTCACAAGCCTCCAGCACCTCCTGCAGGCCAGAGACAGAATTGAAGTTTTCTACTGCCCAAGGAGAAGTACAGTTACAAAGTCAGTGCTAAAAAGATGCCAGGCCCTTATAGTGGTTAAAAAGGGCCTGGCATCTTTTTAGCCCTGTCAGAATCTGTTTTTGGAGTTTTTTTCTGAGGTGGAATAGTAAAGAGTAAATCTGGATTTTTTTTTTTTTATTTTGTACAGAAAGGAAGAATCAGCACATCAGTTACATACTGGAACAACTTCTCTTGACATGGGAAAACATTATTTGAAACTTGCATAAAAATCTTGTGTTGCATCAGAAGACCGATCAGCACTCTTCTCCGCTGTGGCGGCTAACTCTTTTTTCAAGTTCCAAACGTCATTCTGATACTGTTCTGTCAAGTCAATGAATCGCTCTTCTAGAGATTCCCTTCTGCAAAACACAACACTACATAAAAACAGCAGATGGTTTCAGCCTATACAGCTGTACAGAGTAATATAGTACCTGTTCTGTAGGTCTTTAAGGTCCTCAAAGAGCAAAGAGTAGTCTCGTTGGTGACTCGCATTTAAGTTTTTAAAGTGTTCTTCAAGTTGGCTGTGGCTTTCCTGAAGCTTACCGACGTACTTCAGTACATCATCAAAGGCCTCGCTGTGGTCACAGGTACACTGCCTTGAGCTACTGTATAAGATATTGAAAGAGACATTTTAGTCAGATTTTGCACCACAGTTGCTGAATAATTGGACTGAAAGAAGATGTAGAGGCCTCCTGTTTGTTACTAGCGGTATTTGGATAACAGCGTGCTTTCCAGATGACGGCTGTAACCTGAAAATTGGTCTGCCTCAAAGTGGGCCTCTGTGGGGTGACTACATATATAAGCATGCTTTTTCCACTTACAGTAAAAAGCAATGAGCAGTGTGTCCTTACTGATAAAATCTGTCTTTTACTGCTGTTTAAAATAATAAAACAATTTCTTAAAAAAAAAAAAAAGTGAGATTAAATTAATTAAAGTCTTTAAATTCAATGGGGTTTTTTTTTTTTTGCATTAGGACAAAAATTCATTTAAAACGATTTATAAGCACTCATTTTAGTGTGGTATCTGCTTATAATCTATCTATGCTTTATTTAAAAAGTCCATTATGTCACTGTTAAGTTGTGCTGATAAAATGGGAACTAACCTATTACAAAAATGACTGAGAGAATAAAAATTCACCCAGAACTCCAAACCATCATCACAGTCGATCAGCATCACGCCAGGGCATGAGTAAATGTTGTATTAAATGTCATTTCTAGAGTGCATGAAACATCCAACAGTTGTAAATGTTAATATGCAATCACCAGCCATTTTATTAGGTACACTTTACTAGTAATGGGTTGGACCACTTTGGGCTAAATTCTTCATGGCATAGATTCAGCACAGTGTTGGAAACATTGTGTGAGGTTATCATGTCAACATGGACCAAAAACTCTGAGCAGTTTCAGCTGCATGTTTATGATGGGAATCTCAAGTTCCTAAATAACCTTTCTCCTCCATTCTGATGCACTGTTTGAACTTCAGGAGCACGACTTGAACATGTCAACATGCTTACATTGTTAAATTTGCTGCCATGTGATTGGCTGAGTAAATGTTTGCTGTGACCCTAGTGTAAATCAGTATTCTCGAAGATATTTTTATTTATTACATTTCAAGAAACACCTGGGCTTATACAGACCACAGAGGATATGTTAGGGCCCTAGCTGGGCCTCCTGATACTGCCCTTGTGTGGGCGTGGTGTTTTTCTCCGCCTCCTCCTCTCTTGCTCCACCCCTCTGTCTCTCTCTTGCTCTTCTCTCGCCCCAGGACACAGCTGCTGCTCATTGGACTCATTTACCACCTGGGCCCAGTCAGCAATCACCTCTCTGAGATCATATAAGCTGGGGATGAGCTGTGAGCAGGGTGGGGGGTGTTCTTGGTGTGGAGTTGTGGGAATAGTATAGCTGCTTTATGTGAGTAGTGTGGGCTGCTGCTAGTGATAGGGTGAGCTTGTGGGCCCCTGGAAGTGCCTCCTCCTGGTGTGGCGTTTTTGTTTGGTTGTTGTGTTCTTTGTTATTGCAACCTTTTTTCCTTTTTCCAAGTGTTATTGGTAAAACGGCGTTGCCGGCTCTTTATGTTAAGATTATCTATAATAAAGACTATTTTATTTACTAAAAACACCTGTCTGTTTTCCTTTCATTCTGTTCTGGACTCATTAGTGTGAATGCTTGAAAAGCATTCACAGTATTGTTCTTCTAATCTTTATTCTATTTTATTCTGTATTCCGTACGTTTTTTGTACTCCTACTCCTTCAAAACCGTTCAACTTAGAAAAACCATTCAAACACCATTAGATTCCTCTTCTTTTGGACATATTCAACTTTATTCAACAAAAATTTCCCAAAATTTCCCATGTATTTCAATGGGGAGACCCTTCAAATTCTCATTCAACTTATTCATTTTTAAACTCTTACTACTTCCACATACATTGACATAGAGCCACCATTCAAACTTTAAAACGAAGACAAGACATTCAACTATTCAACTTGTATTTATCTTTTCAATATCTATTATACTTTTTCTTCAGTTCCAGTTTAAGTTTCATGATGTTTTTTCACCCGTTTCAAAATTTATAATGGGTGTGTATGGGACGGAATGTTGGGGCTAGAGTGAGACAGCTCAACTGCTAGAGTGAGAGGAGCAAAAAAATTAATATTAAAATCTTTTTTAAAACTGCTGCTGTGTCCGCAGCGTTTGCTCTACAGGTATGATTTTACCCTCAAAACGTAGCCATCGCTGTCCTCTTTCATCCAATGTGTTTACTATTGTACTAGGTGTTATGGTTCTTTCATAAATGTCACCAATGCACAGCCTCCTCCCTCCAACTCTTCCATAGACTCTAATGTTAAAATGGCTCAGAAGGTTCGTTTGAAAATCAGAAGAGCATGGTGTCTTTCCACTGTCACCACGTCCATATAATAAACTCCACAGACATGAAAACTGAGAATTTGGTAGACTAGACATTGCTGTCGCTCACAGTGAAAGAATTTTGTCAATACGACTTTTACTTTTCATTTGGGAACGATTTGTTTCGCCCTGACTTTTCTGTTCATTTTAAGCAGCAAAAGTGAGGTGCATGTCTGTGTGCGTGTGTATGGAGCCATTGGGTGCGGTCACTATAGCAACCAGGCTCACACCTTCCTGCTTAACGAGCTCTCTCTGCCACTCTGCCAAAATTAATCTTAAACACTTCTCTTTCAACTGCTGCTGTGTCCACAGTGTTAAAGCCATCATTTTACCCTCAAAACGTCGCCATCGTTGTTCTTTTTCCAACATCTTGTCTTTCAAAGCTCAGAGATGTAAACTTTTTAAACTGTGTGGGTCCAAGTGGAGGGATCACATTTGAGTCATTCAGTGATTCAAAGAATATGACCTTTTAATATTCTTTCAGATGTTTTCTGACTCTAAATGTTCTTTTCTCATTTCTTAGGTTTTTCTAATTTACAATTAAAACATTTTCAGCTTTTTTCCAACTTCTTCTTCTGTGTAACCTTCAGCTTTTAGCAGTTCAGCACTTTTGTTTTCAGGTTAAATTCGGGTTTTTTTTTTTTTTATCTCATTCAAAATTTTTAACTTAAATTCAGTAATTATTTCATTTCAATGCATACATTCAGATTCAAGCATTCACACTGCAGTTTCTTCAGAAAATGCACTTTCTAGTTTGTTACTGGTCCCCTCACTCGCATGCCTAGACCCTTTCGGGGGGACGTAACAGGATAGAAACAAAGTAACGGTCCTATCACGCTAGTATCGATCCGATACCAGCGTTGGTATCGGTATTATCTGCCCGCCTCTCACCGGGAGCTTTCGTCCGTCAGGCTGCTGCTGCTGTACCCCGTGTGTGTGGCCTGCAGACTTACACCTAACACACAGTACACGGCGATAAAGATCCCTACCTCACACTTGAACATCATTTTTGATGACTGTGCAGTTCTTCCTGGTTATATTAGTCGCTTCATGCTCACCTGGCTTCAAGTGACATCGTTGAGTCGTAGTCGGGTGTCAGTGACCTCTCAGGCGTTGATATGTTGAGACACATTTGTCACCTTTAAAAAAAAAAAAAAAATCCAACTACTTTGCATGTGTTAAAGTTTAGCGGAATCGAAGCGATAAATGTTGTAAACAGTAAAACGACGTTGGTGCCCAACGTTCATGTTGCGTAACAACATGTAAAACTGTCAGAAACAGAAACGTTCACGCTGATTCAGGTTTGTGAATGTCGTAAACGATCTGCTATCCGGTGTTTCAGGTTCAGTAAGTTTTCTGCAGTTAAATAAAATCTGTGGTAGTTCAATAAAAGAAGTTGTTTTGCTGGGTGTAGCTAAAGGTCTGAAGAAGGAGGCAGTTCCCAGCTCAATTTCACCTTCATCCGCGGGGAACAGAGAAAAAAGAAGTTTTTAAAACGACAGCAGATTTAATGGATTGTGTGGAGCATCTGTTGGCTTTGACGTTTTTTGTTTTTCTGTACACTCTCGACCCTTTTATGAGACGATGAGAAAGGTTAACATATAATTGTTGACATGATCTTCATTGCAAATATCTTAGCCAATCACATGGCAGCACCTCACTGCATTTAGGCATGTAGACAGGCTCCATATGAGCTGCTGAAGCTCAAACTGACTTTGAACGTAGCATGATTGCATGTGCCAGAATTATTTCAGATACTGCTGATCTGCTGGGATTTTTCCAAACTACAGCAGCAGCAGACCACACCGGTGAGGAAACTAGAAACTGAGGCTACAACTCCACACAAAATGTGACAATAGAAGATTTAAAAATGTTGCCGGGTCTGATGAGTCTCAACTTCTGCTGCAACACTCAGATGATCAGGTCAGAATTGGTCTTAAACAACATGAAAGCATGGCTCTATTCTGCTTCGTATCTACGGGTCTGGGTGGGGATGGCGTAGTGGTGTAGGCAGGGGTGTCAAATGGGCCGGGGACACATCAGAGGCTCTAATCTGGCCTACGGGCCCACTTTGTAAAATGTGAAGAAAGGTATAGATTTTGGACTTTTAACTGCATTTTCACGTTTTACATTTACTAGTGACAAACTTCCTCCATGGCCTCTCATACTACATCAATTTACCTAAGTAACATAAGCATTTAAATAACAGAACATTTCCTGCATTTTTCACTATCTAAAATAGAACTTTCTTTTTTTCTATAGAGGGTCTACAGAAAAAAAAACTTTTCATTACTGGGCAATAAGCTAACAGCTTTCTGTAATTTTACACATCTATGTGTTACAGTTTAAGCCCAGAGAGCCATGCTGACAGATTTCTTCCATTTATTACGGAATCTATTTTTTTTAGAAGAACTGAGATGTTCTGTCGAAGCTGCACTTCTGTTTTCTTCTTCTAAGATATGTGAATCATTCCATGTGTGGTTAAACTTCTTTACACTGGCAGGAGAATTTCACCGATCCAGCCTACAGAGGGTCAAACACAGCTCTACGTGGCCCACGATGTAAACAGAGTCTGACATCCCTGGTGCACGGGACATAGGGATAGCACACTGACAGCCCCCTTAGTGCAGGCTGATCACTGTTGCCTACCTGAGTAATGTTGCTGACCATGCCCATCTTCTCATGTCAAAAAGGTCAAATCACCTGAAACCAGTTTGTTGATCATGCCAGCGAGCAAAAGTTTTTGTGTTTTTTACCTTCGTATTATTTTGACTATAACCCGCTTTAATGTTAAAGGTGTATGACCCCATAAAACAGATTTTTATAGACAACCGAGGATGGAGAGAAGTTAGACTTTCAAGTTCAGTTTTTAAACAGCAAATTTATTTATCTTTAATTAAAAAATAAAAAACAAGAAAAACCCCAACTAAAAGTATTACTATTTCATTGTCACTAATAGAAACAGTACGGAAGCACTGAGTCTTTGAGCACTTTAACTGCTCTTCAAGTATGTTAAATGAGTTCATAGATGATTCCTCTGCAGTGGAAAAACCACCAGGATAGTAGGGTCCGGTTTGCATGATTGCAACTCCAAGCACAAAATTTCATAATAGTAATATCCTGGCTGTGCCGTTACCAGTGTTACTGACTTCACACATCCAGTAAGAAACAAGAACCCACATGTGTCTGACCCAGAGCAATGTAGCTGATGTGCAAGCACCCCGTTCTTTAGAGTGTAGTGAGCAGAGAGAAGAAGTGTTGGTCATAAAAGCTGAAATCTGAAAAGAGAGCAAAGAGGGGAAAAAAAGCAGACGGAAAAAAAATTGAATCACAAGACCAGAAAAAAAAAAGTACAAAAAAGAGAGCGTGGGCGACTATGACTGCAGAACACTGTAGGCTCATTACAGTTAAAAAGAACATAAAAATCCATCAATCGGCTGTATTAAAAATAGCAGTAACTCCAAAACAATACCACTTGAATCAGTTGAAAAGTAATAAAACTCTGAATAATATTTTCTTCTGTGGGGAAACAATGAAATGTTTTCCCACATGTAAACAAATTCACTCAGAAGAGAGAAATCAAGTGTGCAGTTCTCTCAGCCCGCTCCTTCAACTATGCCCCGTTCACCCTTTTACAGTATGCTCGTGCCACAATTGCACCAGATATAGAAAGTCCATATCAAACATCCAGCCTTTTCTCTCCGTATCCACTTTTATTCTCCTCGAAACGTATTTCATAGAGCAGTAAAGTGACAGACAGCTTTGTAATCCTCCTGTTTTGAGAAGCTGCTGGAAAAAGGAGGACTGCTGAGATTCATCTTCCCACATGGGCCAGTGTCATTCCTTTATTATCGCTTTCACACCTCCGGTCCCTTCATGTTTAAATTACTTAAATGCACCTTCTCCAGGCCGGTCATCTGGGGTGCAGAAGAAAGCGATGCATATACTCTGAAATGGCATCCCAGTGCCTCCAGAGGATGGCGAGGATAATTACAAGGAGCAATGTAGAAAGTGTGCGGCTGCGGGTTTTCATCAGGGGCACGACGCAGTTAGCCACTGTGGACACAAACACCAAAAGGACTGCCATCACAGCTAGCAGCACATTGATTAGTTTTCCAAGAAGAGTCCGCGCTGTGGCATTCTCCAAACCCTCCAGCTGCACCACCTGCTGTTGCTGCTGCTGCAGCTCCATTTTGGAAATGCGTGTCTGACAAGCCTCCAGCGCCTCCTGCAGGTGAGAGACAAAAGAGTCGGTGACAGAGCTCTAATAAGGAAGCACACGTGTTCTGTTCATCCAAGCGAGGCTTACCTGTATGTCTCTCGCTCGTTCATAAGACTGATAGGCGATCTTCTCCTCCATGCTCGCCAGTTCTTGTTTCAAGTTCAAAATTTCATTCTGGTGCAGTTCTGTCAAGTCATTCAGTTGTTCTTCTAAACGTTCACACCTGCAAAGCAGCACATTTCACAAAATGGTACAAGTCCTACATAAACAGACTATACTGCAGAGCACATGACAAATCTACCTGTATCGTTCCTCTTGCAGCCCTTCCATGATCATAGTGTAGTCCCGCTGATAGTGGGCTTTTAAATTTTCAAAGGACTCCTCGAGTCGACCTTGGTTTTCCCGAAGCTCTTGGATCTCGTGGAGTATAGCATCAAAGCCTGAGGCTTGTGCATGATCAAGCGTGTTGCCCTTAGAGCTGGGGGGGCCTCCTGGGGCACCAGGGGTGCTGTTTGCTCCTGCAGAACCAGAAGTAGCACTAGAGCAGTCATCATCACTGGGATACTTTGGGCTGGATGGTAAGGCCCCTGTTCCAAGTGCCCTTGCTCCCCCAGGACCAATGCCCTCATCTCCTTGGGTTTCATCGAGAGAGTCCTTCAGAGCTGCGATGTTATCAGCGCTGCCAAACTTGTTACGGATGATGTTAGCTATTTCTTTCGGCTTGGACACCACGGCTCCAGCTGCAGAATGAGTTGCTTGAGAGAAGCTGGAGAGGCCTCCTGTTACCTGTAGTGAAACAGGATCAAGTCAATACTCAAGAATGCTTTTGTGATATACTGTAAAAAAGCTCTGGCTACATTAAACACCAAGTGTATCGAGACAGTTTGCAGAGCGCACACACTTTTAATTGGCACATCTGCAGATCTGTGCATGACTGGGTCAATCACAAATAAAACAACATTTTGAACTTTTACTGGTATGTTTTCAAGTTGAGGTGAGAGGTGATAAACCCTATCCTAACTGACACTGGTTAGAAGATAAGAGTACACCTGAACAGTTCAGCAGTCCAGATAATCACAGATAAATCTGTGGATGTATTTTGAATTATCCATTAACCCATTAACCCATTAATTGGCTGTAACCAAGGAACCTCACACGACCACAGGGAGAATGCAGACTCCGCACAACAATTTAATAAAAAAAAAAAAAGTTAAAAAACGGAAGACTAGTCTATTTTTTTACTTCTGCGCCTCTAATCTACGTGGCTGATTTGTACAACTGCACTGACACTTCCAATGGCATCATCAAAAATGGCTAAACCAGGTGAAGTGCTGCAGCAGATACTCAGCAAATGGTCGGTGAAGCCACAGATTAAGATTGTATGATGTTTGTTATCAAGTAAACTGAAGGAAAAAGGCCACAAATATGTTACTGCAACACTATCAGATGGAGAACTTGAGGATTGATTCCACCAGAAAAATAACTAGTCTGTTATTCATGTTTATGCATTTCAGTCTTAACATTGAGCATTGTCCTCCATGTGACCTGGGAGCTGCTCTGAGAAAATTCACAAAGGTTTAACATAAATAATTAGTATGGAAGGTAAACAGTAACCACTACCACTGTACTCCTCTATATCGAGTCACATATTTTATCAGTTATTCAACAGAGTTCTGCTTTTCAAGAAAGTCAACAGTGAGAACAACGACTGGCAGTATGTGCAGTAAGTAGGGCTGAACGATTATGGAAAATAATCTAATTGCGATTTTTTGCCCCAATATTGCGATTGCGATGCGATATGCGATTATTTTTTAAGGTCTTTGTCTTCTGTATTATTAAACAAAGACAAGCAATACATCATATAGTATGGCCAATACTATATTACATTAATTTTAAACTGTTCTTTCCTGGAAGACCTGGAAGTCTCGGTGGAGTTTAATAAACTCGGCCGTCTGCTTCTTGCTATCTAAAATATAACCAGACACTGGTGTAAATTCTCGACTGTCTCATACTTCTGTTTAATAAGTTTTCTGTTTGACGTTTAGTCAGCTGTGTGAAAACCAAGGAGGAACCCACCCGGGGGATTAATAAAGTTTTATTTTATCTAATCTAATAACTTTAATCTCAGCCAAACCGATTTACTCACGAACAAACAAAACACTGAAAAAAGCCCAACAATAACATTTTTAGGTTGTCTAAGTGACTTATATATTACGTTTAACCCGAGCAGCGAAACTCCGCGGTGATCTGAAAATGATGTGCCGGGAGTTGTGCCGTTCTCGGCCGCATCAGTAATCCTCGAGCTCCCGGCTAGCTGTCGAGCTGGTGGGTAGCAGACGCCTCTGAAAACGTCGAAGCACTTTTGCAAATATGGGATATCTTGATAAACCGAGCAGATATTTGATGTTTACACAACTACTTTCTCGCCTGAAAATATGTTAAAAGTTTATTTTGTGACCCTGAAAGATTAGTATGAGTAATTTTAAAACTCAGTAGCGGCCGCCATTGCTGGAAACTGGAGTTTGGCTGGGCCGCGCTATGAATTCTGGGATATGGTAGTAATTTGGACAGCCTTCGGCGCGTCGCTGTGACGTAATCGGTCTACAAATGCGGCCTCAGGAGGATGCAGCCCATGAATTTGGACATGTCCAGAGTATAATCGCAGCCTTTGCGGTTAGAAAATTGCACTTGATCATGTCGCGATATTATCGCAAATGCGATATATCGTTCAGCCCTAGCAGTAAGTATGCAGTATTTACATGCAGTGATGTATTTCAGGTAAATGCCACAGCACCTTGCAAGAGAGCAGAATGCAGAGGTTTGTCTTATTTGGTTGAGATAATATGAATTTTAATGTTCTGTTGTCAGGGCACTTTTTTAAGGCATGAGTGCACTACAGGAGAACGACTTGGACAGGATGATTTCAAAGCTTTGGAGAGCTATGAAAAAAAATTACCTAAAACTTTAAATGATGCTTAAAAAAAACAAAAAAAAGAAAAACACAGACCTTGGCTCCGACGTCCTTCAGGCCCTGATGCATGTCTCGGAAAACGTCTTTGGGCTGGCGAGGGATGCCGTTGTGCTCCACCTCTCGAAGCTTCCGGTGGTAGTGCTCAAGCTTCCTCTGCAGCTGCTGGATAGTCTGAGCCGACTTTTGGTTCTTCTTCTCGAACACCTGTTTGATGCGTGCACTCTGCTGTTTGTCAGCATTATTGGCGAGTTTCAGGTATTCGGCCACATTGTCGTCACGTGCAGTTTGTTCTATCTTGATTTGTTCTGTGAGCTTGAGGATCTTCTGCTGCAGTTGGGCAATGGCCTGCTTGGTACGCTGGGGGTCTGGGGTACTGTCAACCACGTCATATCCATCTGCGCCGTATGGGAGGGCATTGGGTGATATAGCAGGGCCCGATGCATCGTAACGATCAAGCTGTTCAAGAAAAGTGGAAAGAGGAAAGTATTTAACCACTTAAAACATAATCAAAACATTTAAATCACTGTGCCATAGTTAAAACTAACCTCCTCGTTTCATATAGTGTGCTAAACAGATGTGTTTTATCAGTTTAGTAAGTCCTGCACTGAAAGTGTAAAAGTATCAACTACTCCACAATTTGTATAAATGGCAACATCGTTTTTGATACATTTCTCTAATGTCTCTGGATCACACCATTTGTGTCCAATTCAAAATGACAAACTGCTCTTGCTGGGCCAATTTTGTAGTTTTAATCATCCTATAAACGCTGAGTAACCTGTGAATCGCTCCTTTTAAACTTAAGGTTTAATTTGCAAAGATTTTTTTAGGCCAAAAACTGGCAACACTAATCAGCACTAACTGAAGGTATACAAATGACTATTTTCACCTACTCATGCACACACGTTTGCACCCTTCAGAGTGATCTGTAACTACATATTCACAACAGCAGAGGGCACCTGTCAACAAAATTCCACCTTAACTGTCACTGCCCAGCTCCAAATCCAGAAGGTACAAGTACAATAAAATAGGTAAACAGAAGGAAAGAAAAATCATTCAAAAGGCAGCAAGTCAACTAATTTTTGTGGTGCTGCTTTGACAGCAATTTAAATGTTCCCCCTGTGACGTGCTTTAGTTACAAAGTCCAGGACAAGTAACCCGACTCCACAAACGAACACCCTCACCCTGAGGCCGCGGGAGAGAGAAACATTAAATCTGAAACAGAAAATCAACAAACACGAGAGCCAACACCCATGACTGAAAACACGACTGCAGCCAACTAAATGACGTAAACCCAAAAAGGTGATGCAAGGTTATGCTATCTAATAACCTGCAAAACAGGAAGACTACTTCAAATTCCAACTGCAGGGTTGAATATACTTGAAACGACAAGGGTGAGTCGTAGAGCAGCTACATAATAATGTAACATCTTCTACAAAGCTCGTGTTTTATGTGTGATTGTGACCCTATTCCTATAATCACAATAATCTTCTGTAACAGCATAAATAAAGTTTTTATATTCAGAAATCATGAAATTTTCCTCCTACATGATTTCTGAATCAGTGATCCTGACTGGTGTCGGTTTGTATCCGGCTAAAAAAAAAAAACCACATTCAACACACCTGCCGACTATAAAGGTAAAGGACTGCAAGGCTGATGGATGTGATGTTTGACCACATGCAAAAACTAGCTTTAAATTTACAATTTGTTTATATAAACTTGTGCATCTCAAACTGAAAACTCATCCATTAACCTGAATTTGTGCTTCATTTTTAATGTCTACTTCTTCTAAAAGTAAACAACAAAGAGATTGAGAGACTTTTTTTACTGTCAGCCATAAGCAGACTTTAGCTGAGAGCTGCTGATTACAAGTTCAGCATCATTAACCACATTCCAAGTGTATCACCTATTTAGAGACGTGCTAATACCCCCCACCATCGCTTCTTATTTCTGAGGTTGTTTTGGGGGGTTTTGCCGAATAATCAATTTAAGAGAGTTTCCCGCCATTGTGAGGTCATGCAGTCTTTCATAACTGTACTTAAATGTCAAACAAACAAGTTTTGAGTTTGTTTAGCCCTGCAAGCCCGCTCTGACCTGAAGTACACTCGGACAGCAAAAGCTAAATTTAGAAAGGCTTAAAGCACATAGTGACCAAACACTCAAAGGCAATCTCTGACCTTCCACCGCTGACAGCTCATCTCCCCATTCAGCAGCTCATCCCTGCGCATCTAAAGCATTAATGGCCTCTTAACAAGTTTGTCCAACTCATTTAGTTTTGACATTCCTGCACACAAATTAGTGCGCGAGTCAGTTTGTGTTTATTTTTAAAATGTAACTGTTTATTTTTAAATAAGCCAAACAAATTAATCCTGAGTGCAAAGCCTTAGTATTGCACCTTGATTCTGAAGGTTTAGACCTCATCTCTATATACAGTATAATGATGTCAGGATTTGCAGTGAGAGTTGTACTTCACATCCTGTGCTTTCACAGTACACTGCACATATTTGTATGTGGTTAGAGGTGAGTGTCATTCTGACTTCTGGAACTACAGTTTCCATCCGTGAATCAGGAAATGTCTCATTTTCAAATTAGAAACTAAGTATAAGTAAAGACTCTGGTTCTATTTTTGTCTTTCGACATTACAGTTTGTAAAACAAGCATTTTGACAAGTAATACTACATTAACTGGAGGCAGATCCTGAACCAGCTATAACACACTATTACTGACATTAAACACTTATTTACTGGCAAGTTTCAGTTCAGACTTTTTAGGGCAAACACGCCAGATTTTACAACAAGAATCAAAACTAAGACTCTCACCTTGTCGGGCTCTTCAGTGGAGTGGTAACCAGAGGTCAGCAGCATGTCAGCCAAGGCTGGGCTGCTGGGTGTGTCTGTGGTCGAAGAGGAGCGTGGGCGTCCAGCCTGCAACAGGGCTTCATGGGTGCTGCGCCGGTGGATCTGTGGGCTACCTTTCTGGGGAGGGTCCCCAGTGCCGCCCGCCTTGCTGCGGCGGCTCTGCAGGCTGGTGCCTCGCTTTATCATTGGTGGACCTCGGATCTGCTGCAGGACACGGCTCAGAGCTGCAGGAGGGGCGGAAGTGGCAGGGGTGTCAGAATCCAAAGGGAGGGCCGAGGAGGCGGGGGTGTCCCCTACTTCTGACCCTACGTCAGCGGGTTCGGAGGGAGGGGCGCTTGCGCAGGACGAGGCGGAGTCATGCGGGGAAACGGAGGAGCGTCGGCGCTGTGGCTGGAAGAATTGCTTCAGGCCATGGCCCAACGCTCCCATGTTCTCCAGGGCATTATGGGTGATTTTGGACAAGCCGTGCTCTGACTCCGACGCCCTCCTGCCGAGCTCTGGCTCCGCTCGCCCTCCTGCGTCCGGCTCCTCTGGACTCTGCTCACTACTACCCTGATCCATCTGAGACCTCCAGTTTCACAGTGAGGGTCCTGCTCGGGGTGTGAAGGAGACTAGCTACGCCCCGTCGACACCCCGCCCTCTGAGAGGCAGGTTGAAAGCAGGGAAGCAGAGGGGATGGCGCTCAGTTGGGCCTTTTGAGTGGGCATGCATCTGTGGCTTGGCTCAATGTCATGCTTGTCTACCACAAAAGGAAAATAAAATGTATTATGACATGCAGCAGTGAGTGAGGAACATAATAAGCAGCAGAAGAATAGGAAACAATACTAAGCAACAAAAACCTGGGTTGGCACAGACATGACCTTTTTTTTTTGCAGTCAACATGATTCTTAGTTAACTTTTGTTCACAATCTGGATAAAGACAGTAGGTACCCATTTCGGTTCGTGCTGGGCAGATGTACTGGACGTGCTGGTATACCAGTCGTAATTTTTAGCGTGATATTAATTTTTTAAAATGCCACTGTTTCAGTAAAAAGACAAAACACCCACTGTGGCTCATCAAGGGGTTTAAATGTGTTATAATATTCAGACGGGACCTGTGGTGACTGAGCAGCCTTCCTCCTCACAGTTATTATCAATGAGGCACTTGTTCTCGTTGTCCAAAAACACAGACATGCGTGTTAATCTATCGTGTTATTCTTATTTGGTGAGATGGCAAATACAGCAAATGGTTCAAAACACCGAACAACTGAATAATTAAAACTTATATTTATTGTTCTTGTATTTGTTCATCATTTTGAGATCTGCAACTAAACTTCATATATATAATTTGCAAGAATTTGTGTTATAAAACTAATTCCCAAATGCTATTTACATTTAGATGCTGGTGCACTAGGTAGTGTCATCTAGATTGGTTAACACATCCTGGATGCTATGATTATTCAATTAAGATTTGATGTAAAAAGCCATATAAGGCAAATATTATTAACCTACAACTAAAGCTACGTTTCCCTGCTTCCTTGTCAAAAGGGTTCGTCACAGCAGGCAGCGCCGCATGTTTAATTTGGCACAGCTTTACACCGTTTGCCCTTCCTGACTCAACCAAAAAAGGAATTTGTGTCTCCAGCTGGAATTGAACAGGTGACCTTTTGTGAATGTGAATGTGTAAACCACTACATTGTGATTAATAATCTGCAACTAATCTGTGAATCATTTACTATTTCTCACATTAACAGCTGAATGGAATGTAATTACAGCTAACCAGGTAGAATAACAGTGTGTGATAGCTGCAAGGGCAATCTGCCACTGGTCAGAGGACGAGAAAATACTAAACTGGAGACGCATCAAAGTAACTTGTGACCAAGAGAGACTGTGAATGTTCTATTTGGATATTTGGTGTTTTAAAAATAAAATTGACAAGTTTGCTGGAATTTGTGCTCATGCAGCTCCTCTGTGTTCAGTAAGGCAAAGCAAACTTGTTATTCGAGGGCTTTTCCTGATGACAGCAGAGCATGTGCCACAAAACTTGGAAGAGTAAGTTTGAATGGAGGCTGTGGCAAAGCTGCACATAACTACACTTCCATGGAAACATTAATGCAACACAAAGGGACATTATATGTAACCTAAAAGCACAATCAGCACCCTGTTAAGGATCAACTTTGTTTAAGTATTTTATTTTTGCAAAGAGATCCTAAAAGTAGATTACTCACATGATATGTAAGGGAAAAAAAACACCAGAATCACCACCAGAAAGCTATACTGCGTGTTTCGTGTCATGACTGTGTCAACCCAGAAAAGCAAAAACATAAAATCTACGAAATAAACAAGTACAGTTTCTGAAATGCTCATATCTGATATACTGCACATGTGCAGATAGTGTCCATTCTTTATTTTTGCCCTTATGTATAAAATCATTGAATTATTACATTTCAGAAAGTGTTCCTTACAGAACTAAATAATCAACGTAACTGAGAATGTTCAGATGCTAACAAAGAGACCACAACAAACTAAACGTAAAATAAACATAAATGAAGATCTAAATGGAGAGTGACTACAATCTATTTCTCAACTGAGTAAGGTGCTCCACGATCCACAGCGGCCTCCCCACTTTGCTTCTCATTTCATGAGAAGGCTACATCCTGTAATATAGAGGGCCACTCCAAGTGCTCGGCTTTTAAATGTCAGTTTGTGCTGAACACAGCTCTTTGGGTTTATCAACATGAAACGACAGAGTGAGGATGAGAGCAATAGAGAAGGTTAGATAGTTTGTAAGAGAGCTTACCATCAGCCCAGCCTCTCCTCTTCTGACTCACGAATCAGGACTGGCTAAATGAAGCAGAAGCGCAGACAAAATAAAAAACATAAATTACAATATTCAAATAACAGGAAAAAGAGAAAAACAGAGCTGAACAAAAGCCACTCAGTCACTAATGAGTGGAATGATGGATATGTAAACCAGCACTGCAATAAACAACTTATCAGCATCCAACATGTTGCCCACCGGAAAGCGTCAACAGCCTAGTGGACCTTTGGTTAAAACCTTTAGTCCCTGACACTAAGTTTATGTTTAATACGCATTGTTACTGTTGAATAACAACTACTAGATATACACTACAACAGCAAGACAAGACAACAGCTCATGAATATGAAAACATGAACGCAGCTTAGAACTGCTCCAAGGAGCTGTCACTGCACAGCTCATCTGCAACACATACGAGACGGGAGGATGTAAGCCTGAGAGATTCCTACTTAAACACTTTTCAAATCATTTGTCCTACAAGCTCCAAACCAAACAGCAGAGTTAGCGCTACACAGTCTTCTTTGTTTGAATTCATGGGCATGTTTTGACAATAATTAAACTCAATTATTTTTAAGTACAATTTTCAAGCATGCTGATTTCTTATATCACTAACAGGCAATTTAACTGGTCTCAAGCCGTGCTTCTGCATGCTTCAAGTATGTGAGATCGCGCCTGTCCCTAATCAGAGTGCTTATGGACAGCAGAGGATTACCAATTAGAGGGTTTGATGTTTTCTAAATCAAATATTCACTTGCTACGTTACACCTTTAATACATCTTTCAAAGCATGATAACCAAGGGAACATTACAGTCGACGCTGCATGTCACTAAGGCTGTGATGCGGTTTATTTTGCAGCAGTAACTTTATGATGAGCCGTCAGACAGTCTGTTTTGCGAGACACAATGTACCGTCTGTTTCATCGAGCCATAAAGAAAACATCCAAGGCTTAAAGTGATTGAGGACGAGCTACTTTGCAGACAAACAGAAAAATGATCCTTTGAGTCAGCACAGCTATGTATGTATCATTTAACAAGTCAGCAGAGCAAACCGGCCCAGAAAACCCTTTGAAATGCTCCATTAGTGACACTGTGACTCACTGCATGCTGGTCCAGCTTTTAGACCTGCAGCATCTGAGAAGAAAGCTCATTGTTCAAGAGTAGGTGGTGGTGAACAGTTCAGTAACGAAAGGAAGCTCCTTAACCGCTTCTTGCAGAAACAACACATTAAAACGCTGCTATTTAGTTTTAAACCAGTATCTTGGTTCACTCCTGTTGTTGCTCTTGGTTTTCGTATCTGCTGCTTCAGTTCAGAGGAGCTACCTGCTCATAGAGGTATTGAATACTATATTTATCTAAATAACAACATATCCAACAGATTAAAGCATAAATTTCATCTGATATGAGAAACAGAAGCTCTTTGACCACACATTATTACTCTGAATCGCTTACAAGACTCGTGTGAAGACAAATATTCGACACAGATATGTGACAACGTCCTACATCTACAATAAAAGTACAAAGGCATCTGAGTCCTCCAGGCTGAGGGCAAAGTGTTCTCTTTGAAGTGGGTCAGCCAACATTCGCCCATCACTCTGTGTACATACAGTGCTGCATGGGCACATCATCTACATGAGGTACGTTTTCACTGCAGGAACAAGCGGCAGGCACGAGGCAGCTCGAGGATGAATGAAACCACAACAGAGGGAACATCGTTCCACTTCTCCTAAATTAGCGTTTTTCAGGAAAGAAAAGGTGGTTAATTGACTTTAGAGAGTTTAAACCAATGCTGCTATGATTCATTTTTTAACCACTGAAACCAGCTGTTGTTGTTTCAACCAGTTGTTGTTTCAAGGTGCCCTGAAACGACCCACAAGTTCCTACACCAGAAATATGCAAGCAGCGTTCCTGTTTGGAGCATGTCAGCAAGTCCTTTTGGAGCTGTGTCTTACTAGTATAAAAGACACATCTCCTGGATGCACTGGTACGCATCTTCAGTGATGTATCCTGGGGTCATCAGGTGTTTCGGGTCTCACAACATCATACCCAGCCGGGGGTGATCAGGCCCCGACTTGCGGTACGTAGCTACCCACGGATCAGCCCTCTTGATCCACAGCTACCTTGTGGCTTTCTCTGCCGCTTCACTCACAGCCTGGATGGCCCTCTTCTTGGCTGCCCCAGCCACGCCCAGCCGGCCTAGGACTTTGCAGAGTGATCGTCTGGCAAACCCCTACAACCCACTTCTATGGGCTCATAGAAAGTCTTCCAAGTCGTCGTTTCCTTTCATTGGCCTCCTCAATCCACTCTTCCCAGGGCACTGTGAGTTCCAGCATGATCAGCTGTTTTGAGGCCTCAGAAATACTCTTGAATACTCTTATTCACACTCATTACCATAAACTAGGTTGAATGCATTAGTTTATTCCTTAATTTAACTGGGGATAGAGATAGATAAGTGAAAAGATCCAACAATGTCAATCCTGACAAAAAGGGCATTCATTGCAGCAGGAGTGTACTTGGTGATAAGACATACCTTCAAATGTGGTCATGTGCAATAGATCTATTCTATTGCCACAGAAAAAGACTCAGTAATCCAGGCAAGTATCCAGCACTGCTTCCTCTGGGTACGTTTTTCCAAATTAAAACTGGCAGAAGAGCTGTCAAACTTCAGTCAACTGTTTCCGTGGACATTTAGAAAGATCACATGCTGCAAAGAAAAAGAAGAACAAGAAAAACAAGCATTAAAAAGAGATGCAAAAGTGTGTACTAATGTGCGGTAATAATCAAGCAGTTACATAATCTGTATTATTAAGACCACAAGCAGCCATCCTCCTGCACTAAAAGTAGAGTCAATATTTGGCACCAATAATTAATTCTAACAATCTTATAAAGCAAAGCTGTAATAGGGTGTTCTTGCAGTGCTGCTGAAATTGATGTATGAGGATTTAAATTAAAAACCACAAGGATTGCCCCTAACAGCACACACAACAAACCAAGGCCATTTAATATCCGATATTCAATCCACAACAAATGGTTACAGCCATCCCCCCTATGTCAGGAAGCTCATACAACTCGTTGGATGGCGGAATGAAAACATGTAGTTTAATTTTGTAGAGCGCAGGGCCCCCGCCCCCCTGAGGACTTTTAGCTTAATTAACTGTGTAATGTTAATTAATAGTGCTGCATAGCCCAGAGGGATTATGTGCTGGACAGGTTTACGGAGGCAAATCTACAATAAAATAATGCGACACTGACACAGATGTAAACATCGCTGTCTGTAAGAATAATCTGCCACAATCAAAGCACAAGGAGTGAAAAGGATCTGTGCCTACTAATAAAAAAAAGTCTCCTTTAAATATACTACAGCACCAAAATGATCCTGTCAAGACAAAAAGGCTCAGCTAAATGTATTTATAGCACTGACACTTACTTCAGTTCGCTTCAATGAAGTTAAGAGAGTTAAATCAAACTGTACTGTGCTAATGTTTTTTTCATTTTCTCAACCAGAGAGGTGGTTGAGTACGTTTAAGCTCTACCATGAATTAATGATGGTCCCGGCATGTTTCTGTTGTTTTTGTTCGTGTTCGTGATTGATTCATATCACCTGAACAACTCCTCTCTGCACTCATTCTTTGTGAAATAAAGGACGGTAGGAAAAGAAAACACCCTGACAAAACCACGTAAGCCGCCCGTCGTTTACCCATCACCACACAGCCCCGGCTAGGTAATTACATTACTCGAGGGGTTACAGGTGCATTCGGTGTCATTACATGTGAGGTAACTGTAGTAACGCCTGTACTTAAAAATTGAAAAGGAGATGCTGTGATAAACTAAATTATGTATGTACATACTTGTCTGTATGAGTGCCGTTATTGAGTTACTGCAAATAGTCCGAGCCCAGCGGTTTAACATTAGCCAGAGATAAGAAGAGGATGGAATTAGCAGCTCGCTAGCTTATATTCGTGGGTCCGGGCTTTAAAAAAACTACTGTTGGACATTTTCACAAAACAATCGTGAAATCTACGGCTTTACTTCAGAGTGGTACAAACCCTTGTGCCAGCTAAAGTCAGAAAACATCGCTTTCCCCGAATTGAAGGCTTGGCTTCTCCACTGGTGGCTAACCGGGCAAGCTAACGTAAAGGAGCCGGAGGGCGTTTATTTCACTCCACGGTGCACACCGGTGTTGGTGTTAAGCGGAGCGAGGTCATGCTTAAAATTCATGATAACAGCACATATCGCAGTGTCAAACCCCTGCCCACATCACACCGGAGCTCACGTGAAGCTCTTTAAAATGCAGTCAATGTTTTACAACCTACATACAGAAGCCGAAACTCTTTAAAGCCAGTTTGTGTTGTTTTTGTGTTGTCAGGAGACCTGATTGATTTAACAGTGTGTGTATCCTGCAAAGAACAGAGTGTAGGCTAGCATCACCTCTCATTGCTGCCACGCCTTGTAATGTGGCTTCATATTAAAGTTCACCCAACATCCCTGATTTGAATGTATAAACCAGAAGATGACCGCTGTGTAAGGTGACAGGTGTTTATGACAGGCTCTCCAGTGATAGCAGCAGTTCTGCAGGAGTTCCCCGTTTTCAACAAAACAAAGCGTTAATACACATTTAGTAGCTGTTTATTACACTACATGGCTATTAATGTCATTATTACAGGTTATTCTAGAAGAGCCTCGTCATACACTTACACCCACAAACACAAACTGAAACACAACTTCTTCCCAGAAGCTGTAGCACTGCTGAACTCTGTCACTAACTTATGCATATCTATATCTTGTAAACTTTCCCTTTCACTTGCTGCTATCCTTCTGTCTCAGATCACCCGTGACGTTCATCTCCACCCTGCCTGCACACGTCTTCTTTATCTGTCTTGTGCACTTTCAGGTGCTTTGGATGGATGACCTCAGGTATTAACATTAACACCTTCACTATCTCTACTCCTTGCATGCACCATGTATAGCTATAATTTCATTATGCTTGCATAATGACAATGAAACCTTATGCAGTCATACCCAAACAACAAATAGGCTACCAAGATACTGAGTCATGAACACTGGAAACTCTCCTGCCATATGAAATGTAACCATCAAAATCCATAATAGCAGAAATAAACTGACAGCATCAGCACCGGAGAGGGGGAGGCGGGGACGGTCCCGACAGGTGTGAAAATCTCGAACACGTTTACATTGGAGGTATTGGGTGGCCATCTGTCACCTACTCCCACCAGGCTTTCTTAATCACACCTTCTTGTATTTCATGGTGGCGTATTTAGTCCTCGCAGAGCAGCTTTGCGTTAGCTAATACTCTTTGTACCAGGGCTTGATGGACAAAATCCTTTAGTTTTAGCTAAATGTTATATTCCTCGAATATCCCGACTGTTAAAAAAAACATATACATATATCGTCACTGAATCCAGCTGGGTGTTGTCCCCAAAGTTGAACCCTGACGAGTTACAACATGAGCAATCAGTTCGCTTTTCGTGAGCACACACATGTAAATACACTCCACATCGCCCACCCTGAACACCCTGGCTGGTAAATCAGGCGCTTATTCGCCGCCTGACCACTCGCAGCTGTCAGTTAGCAGCAGGCTGGCTAGGCTCTCAAAGCTAACCAACATCGCTTCAGCCATGGTTAGCTACAGGCAGCAAACAGGCTCATCGCCAGGCGGCAGCGGCAACCGGATAATTAACCCACCGGCCCTGGAGTGCCTGCACGGCGGGCGACAGCACGAGGAAACACGTTTCATTCATACGAGGCTTCTCACATTTAAAAAAAAAATGTGTGTTTTGCGGGTATCAACTTACATGAGCGCTCAGAGGATTGTGTTGATGACCGTTCATTTCTCCCGATGGTGGACACTCCCACGGTGACGTCAAATAGCGTGCTCGACGTCAGAGCAGTGCCGAGCTCTCGCCCATCCTTCGCGCGTGTGATCCACGCAGGTGAGCAGGTTGACTGCTGGGTCACACGTCCCTGACCTTGCACTGTTCAAGTAAATGTTTTCAGGCGTGGCTGCAGATATTTTCTCTTAAATTTAACTCAGTATTTTGTTTGGGAATGTTAGGGTCTGTATTTGTACCCTGAATATAAACGTAACACAAAACAGTATAGAAACCTGGTCGATTATGTATCTGTTCTAACAATGCTTCTTTTTTGGGGGGGAATAAATCTTACATCATTGGAAAAAAAAACTGTTTATATCCCTTTAAATGGAGCCAAATTTGTAAGGCAAATACATTTGTGGTTAGAGCAGCAGAGTTGAGTCTGTGGGTTGCATGAAAAGTTTGTCAAAACGTCTCTCCCAGTGCCAAACAGCTTGGAAATGTGTGATTGCCACTGATCGCAGATCAATTACCTCTCTCTCTCTGCATCTTCTCCATACTTTGACCCTACGATCTAATTGCTAGGCCGACTCTGGGCTCAACGCTGAACATAATGTTCACCCACATGTTCAGGTACAGCGCACATGTTGCCAACAACCAGTCCTGATAAAGACCAGAAGCTCAAAACATTAAGCTGTTTGATTCTGGCACAGACGTTTTCGGCCAGTTTTTCATGGATGCAACCAACATACTCAAGTCTGCTGCACAACTCACAAATGCATTTTCCTTACAGATGTGTCACCATGTCAGGTAAAATAAACAGGTTTTCCAGTGGCATAAGTTTTATTGCCAAGAAGCATTCTTCTCAAAGAAAGACCAAACACATATTTCCTTACTTTTGTGCTAAATATATGTAAATGTGACTGGTTAATGACAACATAGATGCAGAATTTCAGTTTTGGGTTTATCAATCAGTTGAACTAGAAGATAAATTTAAGATTATTCTGTTATCAAACAACATTCATCTTGAGAAAGAAACCATGCAAGTTAAGTTTACAGGAATATCTCCACATCAAAGGAGACAGATGAGGTGGTTAAAACACTCAGGTACCTCCTAATTAAGGCGTCTTGTGTATATCCTACTGTGAGGGCACCTAGAGGCAGATCCAAGAAACGGTGGAGGGATTAAGTCACTCAGGTGGCTTGAGAATATTATGGGGTCCCACTAGAAGAGCTAGAGGACGTGGCTAGGGAGAGAGAGGTCTGGGTATCTCTGCTAAGGTTGCTGTCCCCCTGACAGGCTCTGAGGTAATTAAGTTTTATTTATAAATCACTAAGGTGCTTTATATTGTAAGGTACAGATTCTATTGTTCGGAGAAAACCCCAAGAATCAGACGATCTCTAAGAGCTACCTCTTTGCAAGAGTGGGAAGGAAAAACGTTCTTTTACCAAGACATAACCTCTGGCAGGGGAGCGGCAGCCAGTTGGGGAGTGAGGGGAAAGAGAAAAGAATAAAGGAGAACAAAGTGAGACAAGGGCCAAAACATACTACAGGAGACAAAAGAAATACAGTTTAATGTCACGCAGTAGTGGTGTATAAACACAGGCTGGTGTAGAGAGGTGAGAGTGGAGTGGAGAAGAAGTGTTCAGAGTGTCATAAGAGGTCTCACAGCAGCCTAAACCTATTGTAGCAATTGTTCAGGGTCATCTGATCCTAAATGGTTTATCGAAAAGAAACGTTTAAACCTAATCTTAAAAGTAAAGGTTGTGTCTGTGTTTCAAATTCAAACTAAGAGCTGGTTAGAAGGGAGACGGGCCTGATAGCTGAAGGCTTTGCGTTGAATTCTACTTTTAAAAACAGGCCTGCAGCCTGAGAGCAGTTTCTGTTGGGATTATGTTTCTATGAATGTACCCTGAATGTGAGGGTAAAGATTTTAAATTCAGCTCTGGATTTAACAGGAGTCAGTGAAGAGAAGCCAATATTGGGTCAATATGTGTCTCTTTCTATCCCTTGTTAGTACTTTCTCTGCATTATTTTGGATTAACTGAAGGTTTTTCAGGTAGCTTGTAGAACAGCCTGAAATAAAGGGTTTCAATAGTCAAGCCTAACTTTTTAACATGTTTTTAATTTTAGTGATGCTGCTAAACTAATAGCTAATACTAATAACTTTAGTGAATCTCTGTTTCTGCATCTCATACCATCATCAGGTGAATGTTTGATTTGATATGATAAGAGCACTGTGTTACTGTCGCAGATATTAGGACAGCCAGGCGTGTTTATTAGTTATTAATATTAAGACCAAGCGAAAAGACGCCATATATGAGTATAATTGTTATTTGTTGTAATTTGTTTTAATTGTACGTTTAACAATTAAAAAGCATCTTGTAGTGACAGGTCTTCGTGACTAATTGTGATTTTATATTTTATTTTATGGAAAGTTAGATGTGGTTTGCAGTGCTCAACTAGAGTGACTTTTGTGACACTTCTGTTGCTATAATTAAAAAATAAATAAAAACAACAAATACAATAATTTTCTTACGGACTGAATAATAAAATAAAATAAGTTACTGGCAGATTGGCAGCTGTATGCTATTAAGTTAATGTAAAAAGTATTTACAGTAATTTTACTGCAACTTAAACTACAGCAACATAGTTACTGAAAATAATTTACTGTCATCCAGTTGCCAGTGAGTTAATGTAAAATGTACAGCAACCTGTTCACAGCGTACAGATGAAAGAAAGCAATCCTGCATAAATGTACACATTAAGGAATGCCAAAGGATAGGTGATGGACTGACTGAAAAACACGACAAAACAGTTGAGTATGAGTGTTTTAAACAAATTCAGTCAATGATTGTGTATCCAGTTTTGGCCTCCGATGATAAAGGAAAGGGCAAAGAGGAAACACGGCAGACAGGCTGAAATTCTCTGAGCTGATGGAGCTGTGCTGGTAAGAGGTGTGGCTGAAGGATCAGGAAATACTGGCATGGCAGCCTCACGAGGAACATAATGTCATTACTTGTAAGGGTGTGGATGATAAAATGTTTGAGTCAAAGGCTTCTGAGCGGTGGCAACACTGTTGTTGACATAGTAACAGCAGTATGTTGATGGACACACCACAGGCATCTGGTTAGTCTGAGTGTTCGGGTATTGTGGTGTGGGCTTCTGGATTTACAGGTTTAAGATGCTCGGCAGTTTGAGTTTGATCCTTTGGAGATACGAGCAGTTTGTTAGGGAATGGCAGAAAAGTATATTGAGAAAATACTAGAAACAGGCAAGTGGGGAACTTATTGGACTTGTGATCATTTGTGGCCACAGGTATGGTTACAAAAACCACAGTCATGGAGGAGGGGCAAGAGGGTGAGATGGGGTTGTGGGATGGAAAATTCCAGGTCCCACAGGGAATTGTGAGAACAGAGGAAATGGATATTGTGGATACTATGGAGAGGCAGTTCACGTCTGGGAAACAAGACATGAGGCCTAAATGAGAATTCAGGGTAGGGAAGTGCAGGCACTTCTTAGTTTACAAAGCTTGCAACGGTACCTGAGGGAAGCTACGGATGTAGTAGGGAATACCATAAACATGTGTGATAAGTGTGGGAACTACGTATTGTGGAAACACTGGGAACTGAGGGTACTGAGTCTGCCGCAGGACCTGACCACTTTCACCAGGAGGTGCGATTGGTGTTGTAGTAGGGTTAATGTTGGGTAGCAAAAGGCAAGTAACCAAAAACTCACCATCCGCTCATAAAGGAAGGAGTGAATATTCTTTATCCTGCAAGGAAATAAACTGAGTAAATGTTTGTTTACAATGTTTGACCACAAGAGGGCCCATCACACCTTGATCTGTGAGCACATGCATCAATTAGAAGGTGCAGTAAATGTCAACTGTTCAGAAAACTGTTTAACAATAGATCCACAGATGCTACACGTGTAAACACTCCAGTAGTTTTAATATCTGATTATTAACCATTAATCTTTTTTTTTTAATCTAGTGAATCTAAATTCAATAGTATCAATGCATATTCAATATTCATACACTAAATGAAAAGTGTTTGATTTAGAATAATTAGAATATTAAATATATTCAGACTTTTTGATTTGATTGATGTGGTCTGCTGGGTTTTTATGATCTATTCCAAATGAATAATTTACATTTTAAAATTAATCATTAACAAATCTTTTGTTTAAAAGTAAACAGTGAGTCGCCGGACACACCACCTCTAATAAGACAGATGTGAGATGGTATTTAGGCTATTGAAACTTACCAATTTAAGTCACTCTGATGGTCACATTTGAATGTCAGCAAAGTTTTAGGCTAAACATCAATCACACTGCTGCAGGTGTTTGCACAGCACCCACTGCATCATCATCACAAATCATCACAAAGTTTGAAAAACGATTGAGAAACTGTCACTGCAACATACAGCAAATGGAGGCAAGGCATCACACCTTTAATTATTATATAACGGTGCTTTTGTAAAATGATTTCAAAGGTAATCTCCAGAACCACCCCCTTTTCAAACTGTTGACCAATCATTCATTGCCATGTCAACCTGTAGCGGGAGAAGTCTTTGTTGTGTATGATAAGCATGTACTAGACTAATCAGCTCTGTTATCCTGTTTTTTGTGTTTGCGCACCACTGAGAAATACGACATTACGACATATGCATTGGGGCTACTGAAAGTAGAAATAAGAAGATTAAAATATTTATGGGAAAAATAACCATCGAGTTTGCGATTAAAAAAAACAAAATGTAGGTTTAAAAAAGTTCCAAATTCAGCAGGAAAAAGAAAACTCAGAAAATTTCAAATGTTTCTGAGGTTTTTTCTTGTAAATGTGCCTTTATTTAATCCTGAATTTACCACTTTGTCTCTGTACAATTTTTTTTCTTGTCAATTTATGACTTTTTGAAAATTTTGAGTTCTTCCCAATAGATTCCTTTTTTCTAACACTGGTAGTTATATCAAACAATTCAAGCTGAATAATAACACAACTAAATGCTACTAAGTTTAATTAATTCCCTTTTGTTCGGGATAATTACCCACACCCATGTCTAAAATTGAATGTTTAAATTCTATTATTTTTGTCACCTCTTCTCAAAATCTTCTGTTTCTCGGTTTTTCAGCTTTACGTAAACCAGTTTTCAGTGATCTAAACATCTACTAAAAGATTACATCCTTACACCTCCATGCTGACTGCCATTATTATGATTTGAACACAAACACACACACACACACATATTTGAGGCAAAATCAATAAAAGTAAATTTGGTATGATGTAAAACATGGTTAGCACAAAATTTATTCTTTCAATTTCTAAATTTATTGTTGATCATATTATTCATATAAATTCAAATTGATTTACAAACAAGACAGTAAAAACATCCAGTCGCTGTTGGTACACTAATCAGATGTCAACAGATAAGAGATGGTAACCTGCTGAATTAAAGGTCATCTGTCCTACATACACAAATAACACTGACAGAACAAAACATATTAGACCTTTATTATTATTAAATACTCATATTATTCACTAGGAGAAAAAAATCTGACTCAACAGATTTATTTAAGTGAAAGTACCATCATCTTCTCAAAAACATAAAGATCACATAAAAAGTGACAAATTTCAGGTCATACTGACTGTATTTTTGCATTATCAAACCCACCCATAGTAAACAGTTTTTACTAAAAGAAATATGATAGTTTATGTAAAAGAAGTTTATGTCCTTAGAGGTCTGTGACATCGTCATCTGACCAGTAATGCTGATGCATCACTGCAGAGAATTCCTCTCTCATGTATGCAGCAGCTTTAGACTCACTGCTGCCATTATTTTCAGATGCAGCACTGGGTGACTGTACTGGTTCTTTGGCCTGGAAATGGTCTAGAGATGCCGAAATGGACTCTGTGTCCATCCAGCCGTAGCTGATAAAAGCTGGAGGGAAGGGTTTTAGACCACCGTCTTCATCATTGGTGCCCATTGTCCATGAGGGAGGCGGAGGTGTGAACAGACTCCCTGCTACAAGCTGTCCGTGGTGAAAAGCATTGTCAATGCTGCGCCTGAGGTTAATAGGAGATGGGGGCCGCATGTCAAACTCTATAAGTGAAAGAATACACTCACGTTCACCAACTTTTTGCCACAGCAATGCTGCCTGAGAGTCCGAGCTGCTACTACCAGGATCAGACTTGTGCTCTGATATTTGGGTGGATGTTCGATCATCATATGGGGACATTATGTTGTTGCTGATACCTGCTTTTGACAGGTTATATTTGGACCAGTTATTTGGCATCAGGTCTTCCCAGCTTTTATCTGATTTTTTTAGTGGGACTTTCCACACAGTGGCTAACACCCTATCCCAAAAGCTTTTATCCTCCATTCTTTTGAATGCCTCCACTCTGCTCTGCACATGATCACCCCTTGTGTGACCCTTAGATGGAGTCCAGAAGATCCAAGATCCCAGGACAAGCAAAGAGAATCCCCAGGCTAACTCAAGGAGTCTCGCCCAGAACTGACTCAGCCACCAGCCCCAGCCAAAGCGCCTCCAGTTTCCCAGTAGCCCATAAAGCCAGAAGAGACTATACATCTGAAGGCTGCAGCATAGCACCCCAAGGAAAGCGCACCCTGCTATGACTCGCTTTCCGCGCCTCTCGGGCCTCTGTGAAGGAGCCCACTGTGGTAAAGAGGACCTGAGAAAGGGTTGCAGATTGGAAAGGGCCTTTGTGAGGATCCCCAAGCAAAATGGGAGGCCCCAGCAGAGGGAAAGGGTCTGTAGCAAAAGAGGGACAGCAGGGGTTAAAGTTAAAGAGTATAGATCGGCTACAAATAATGCAGAGCAATGAAATATACCAAACCCTCCAACCACCCATGGGTGCTGCAGCTTTAGTGGGAAAAGTAATAAATTTAACCCTTTCAGTGTAACCAGAGCGAGAGCAAGCTGCACCCACAGAAGAAGCTGCAGAGGAACATTATGTAGCGCTGCCAGAGTGGCATGAGACAGAATCTGACGGGTACCATAGGGGTCAAGTATGAGGAGGATGGTACGCAAAGAACCACCCATGATTAGGAAGCTATTTGCCAGGATCAGGGTGTAACAGAGGGGCCGAGGAAGCGTACATGCTCCAGCCGTCCCCACAACTGCCAGGCAAGCCATCAGCAAGAAAAGGCTGGCAGACCCAAAGACGTGCAATTCCCAGGCAAACGCCAGTGTGCGCCTCATGTCGTCCCAGAGCAGACTGGTGCCATTAAAGTTTTTAAGAACAATACACGGCCCAACACCCAGCACGCAGGGGCCTCCAGGTTCTGAAGGTTTATAATTTATCATGGAAGTAAACGCACTGGTATGGAAAGGAAGTTTAGGGCGGTCTCCACCTGAAAGAAAGAGAAGATTTTATATTTTTAATTAAAAATAATTTCATGGTGAATTTTTACATACTGTACTGTTAGCCCGATTACCAGCATAGTTGCACAGCATGCAGTGTCACAGACAGCTACATCGAACCAAAAGATCCAATATCAATCACTTTTACTTTATTTGCTTTTTAAATAGATTTAAATTTGATTTTTCATACAAAAATGTGAAAAGAAGGATATAATTTTATACTAGATCTCACTGTGACCACCTGACAATTTGATGCAGTTAAAGAAAAACGTCAAGTAATGCACTATGTGCGCTACTTCACTTCCATATCACAGCTTTACTTACGAGTTGGGAAGTTGTGTTTCACAGCAGAGGTATGACTCTCTTGTAAGCGCTCTGCTGTTATGTGGCCGCCTTCCAGCAGAGCTCCCTCTGAGATTACGGGTGCACTGGGGTGAGTGTTTCCTGTAATTGAAGTATTAGCTTTGTCAGCTCTTTGGTCCAGAGGCCCTGAGTGGTGCAGGCTGGGTTCTGTCCCCACTATGATTCCAGACCCAGAGTGGGTTTCTTTGCTCAATGGAGTGACAGCCTGATTGATGAGTTGCTGCAACTCCATGCTGCCAACACTATACCGGCTGCCTTCTACAGGGCTTTCTGATTGAAAGATTACTTCCCTGGCCAAGCTGTCCAGGCTGCTGTTGTTTCTGGCTCCACTTTGAGTTGTTTGGACTGAGCCAGAGTTGGATGGTGAATGCGAAGACTGAATAAGGCTTCCAAGTGAAGAGAGGGACACGGTTAGTGTCACAAAGAGCAGACGCCCCATTTTTGACAGCCAAGATCTGTAGAGAAGACAGAGCGAAAGCACTGAAACACGTTTCCATGCATTCAGGTTCCTAATGTCCCTAGCACTAAAATTAACAGTCTAAAAATATGCTTTACAGTTTTTCTGAAGCTAACGCAAAACTTCAGCCAACCAAGATAATAAAAAGCCTCTTTTAATAAAAAGTTCCTCTTTTGTTGCCACACTTTCACAGCAACTAAATAATCAAAAACTGCTTTGGTAAACACAAACATATGTACTAAAAATATTTATTGATGTCAAGATGGCTAAAACTTGATTTTACCTTGAAATAAACACTGAAACACTTTCTTCACAGCCATAATGGGGAGGTAAATGATTATTAAATATATTTAGATTCACACAGACGAACTTTTATGTTTCAGTTCTAAATGACAATATTTTCTACGTGTAATCTGGAGGATGTGCACCCTCTACAATAAATGCACATTTGAATCAGCAAAATTACAACACAACTTTGGAAAAACTGTTCACAATATGAGTCAGTCGGACCAAAAATATAAAGTAGCCATTTCAGTAATAAATCAGGCAGTGTAAACAATAGGTATCTAAATGCAATTAGAAAGACTAGAAAATGCTGTGAATCCAGAAAAACTCTGAAAAACTGAAATATTTTACCCCTTCATAGTTCAGTTATGATTCAGGCAAACACAAGTATAAAACACACATGACAACACATCATTCAGCTGTCAAATCAGTCTAACTCATTGACTTACCTGCGATCAAGTCTTATTTTCTGCTTTCTTTTTAGTGCATCACGGGTTGTGCTGCATCTCTGGTAAAAGTATGTGTAAAGCCTGATTTCTGAGGTGATACACAAGGTGCATCACAGTGAGCCTTGAACATACTGACTGGCGCGCTCACAACTAACTAACGGCTTATTGCACCTGCTGGTTACTTGGCAACTTTCCATCACTATGTCGCTAGTAAAACAAAGACCTGATTACCATGGCCCATTTCTGGAGAAAAAAAGTTGAATAAATAATTCCTGTTTATTGTTTGCAGTGTTCATAAATGAAGGATTTTAAAATGAAAATCAAAGTTGTAAATGACCGACTGTTAATAACAACCTACAAGCCTTCTGTTTTGTTTTAATGGCAGCTGTTTAAAGGTAAATCCTTCTCAAAAGGATTACATTAAGATTCTTACAGTGGCATAAAGTCACCTGCAGTGATAAGCCAGTAAGTCACGAGCCAAGTAAGCTGTTTCATGCCAACTTACTAGCTTATTATTTTTCCAGAGTGTGCATGTGAAAGACTTACGCTTTATGATCAAATTAGGAGAGTGTTAGTCACCACTCAGATGAATCCTGTGGTCTTTTCTCTATCAATAATGGATCAGCTTTCTTTCCTCTTAACGTCCACAATGGTGATAGTGTTCGGGCTAGATTTTGCTAAACAGGCAGATTTTCAGAAACTAGAAGATGTTACATTTCAAATGAAGATTCACCGCATTATGACTTTCGTTTTTTCCATGAACCCTCTTAGTTCCAAGTCATCTTTGCTGACAGCCCCAATTTAGCCTCAAACCATAAACTTAACCCTGTATTTTGGAGAAAAGCCAGTATATATTATACTGGAAAAAATAGTTCTGTTGCATATGTTAAAATAATTTTGTCCCCTTACTGCAAAGAATTTGGACATTTTCTTTTTAAATTACATCTTCTAGGATCATTGCTTGTGATGAGAGACCTCAAGGGGTTAATTATAATAGACTCAGAATTTGGGTGTTTTAAAGTCTATAAACAGGGGTGGACATTTAACAAGAACCTATCCTTAACCCTAGATGTGTTGCCAACACCCTGGAAGATGTTAAGCAGTTAAAGAAAAATGTACACATACTACATAAACGCTGCCATAAGAGAGCCCTTGTAGAGTCAGAGATAGTCTGCAGCGAGTGTGGGAATTAACTCTTTCCAATCCAGTGTGTAGAGGACACAGCCTATGCACACAGCGCATCTGTCTAGGTCCACCTTAAGAAGGGCAAGAGGCAGTTTGTTGTGGAGGGAACAGGGGGAGGCCCTCAGTAGCACATGCCTGGCTCTTTAAGGCAGACTGGGGAAGTTAGAACAAGTTAAAGGCACATGCATTCATGTTTACCAAGCTTCAGGAGAACCATCCTGGAAGAAAATGTTTGTGTTCATTTAAAGTCACGTATCTTGATTTCCAGAGTCAGAGGAAATAAATTAAACAGTTAATAATAAAATAAAATGATTAATAATCAAAAACAGAGACATCATAACATAAAAACAGTTTGACCGAAAATAATAATTTAAGTAAGGAATCCCTACTAAAATATTTTAAAATAAAATAAATAACCAAGGCCAATTAACCACATAATGTGGCCAATATCTATCTAATTTAAAACTATACAGATCCTACTTTTCTGTAATATTAGAACAGATATCTAATAGTATGACAATGATCAGTCATTATTTTGTCTGATTTTTAAATTAATCCTCAATGAAAGGAGTGGTATTGTAAAAGGCTGTCTATTTATTGCGATCATTCAAACTGGGTATCTGTGTATATAGGTTCTATCATTTCAATGCAAATGACCCTGTTTTAATCTGAGAGACTGTGATTATCTTGCACTGCCAGATTACGGTTGACCCACCGTTACAGATGAGACATGCCCTACCTTTAACTACACAAATGTGGTTGCACTTCTCGTCCAAATGTCATGTAAGTTTTCATAACAGTGCTGCTCTTGCTACCGGGATGGGAGCTGCAGTTATCAGCCCGTTGGTTGGCAGAGCAGTGTGGAGAGCAGCCGCGTTGTTTTCGGGGCCTATACTTCCGTCATTTTATGTCTCACTTGGTAAACAGTGTGTGGGGTTTTGTGCGTGTGTCGCTGAGTGGTGTTTTTTTGGACATACGACGTGGGATTTCGCCGCATAACTAAACCTGCGCTTTGCTGGAAGTGGTAAACTTTTAACACAACCCGGAGCTCAGCGTGAAATAAGCAGACGTCAGAGAATCGGCCAATGGTTAAATTTTATCTCCGTGTAATCACGGCATTGTTTTGCGGTATTGCACAGCTGCTAAAATGTGCTATGTAGCCAAGTAAATGGTATGCTGGTGGTAGCTGTTAGACGTTTATCGGCTTTTTGGTTTTAAACACCGTGCCTTGGCGGAAACAAGAGGATTTCATTTTATTTAAGGTAGCATGACAGGATCCAGAGCAGCCGAGCTAGCTCGCTAGCTAACGTTAGCACAGTGGTTAGCCAGCGAGGTGTTGCTGTGTTAAATACAGTTCGATAGCCTCTATTATGAGTAAAACTATAGCCGTGTTGTATAAGTTACGGCATAAATTATATTGGTATTCAACAGTGTAGAATGCAGTCGGCGGTTGCTACTCAGTGAACTATCCATATGGGTTGTGGCAAAACAGCGCCTAGCTAACATTGTTAAGCTAGCATGCTAACAACTAGCTGTCACATAAACTGTCAATATAATGAAACCAGGCACCATTGTTGGTGCGTTGCTTCATTACTTCATTGCTATTAAACCCAGTTAATCGCTCATAGTAAACATTTAGGTTTACCTTTCAGCTAATCTGTGATTGCAGTGTTTCTTAATTGTAGGAAAAGTTGATTTAAGCAAAGCACAGTCATTGTATTAGCTCCAAGCCAAATGCATTTAACATAGCAACCCTAACGTTCCCAACCTTACTGACAAACATTTAAACTGCATCATTGTAGTTGTATGTAAGAGAGAAAAGCTGTCTCTCATCATTTTACATGAACATTGCAAATGCAGCTTGTTTAGGATGTAATGGATGTAACTGTGCTCTTAGAAGTGTAAAAGAAAAATCTCCTTTCCAGGTCCAGTGACGATGAACGAGCAGGAGAGTGGGGTGGTCTCCTTTGACGAATATGTGCGGCAAAAGGCCCGCACTGTGCCTCAGCACAGGATGAAGGAGTTCCTGGAGTCTCTTGCCAAGGGCCCAGAGGTGCTGCAGGAGTTCAGCCAGCAGGAAGGGGCAGCCACCAGTACAGCCATGGTGTACCATCAGCAGGGTGCCAACTGTGTTTACACAGACAGCACGGAGGTGGCAGGATCTCTCCTGGAGCTGGCCTGTCCAGTAAGACACTTTATATTGGGTGTTGAATTATGTTGTTTGGTGGTTTGCAATTACATGTAAATGTTTTATAACAGGTACAGGTGACCTCAACAGAGATGTCACCCCAGCTGCATCAAGGATCTGAACAGCAGCTTCAAGTGCAGGTTAGTTTCTTCTTGTTTCAGCTGCTCTTGTTATTGGTCGGATCATCTGCCTCCATCTCACCCTATCTCACCCTATCCTCCTCTTTCACACAAACTCTCAAAGTTTGCATCCACACTGCTCAACCTGACCTGGCCCAATGATGTATTCATTTCTAATCATATCCATCCTGGTCACTCCAAAAACAAATCTGAGCAACTTCAGCTCTGTGACCTGCAGTCCCGCCTTGTCTTACTGTCAGTGCCACTGTCTCCAAACCGTAGATCAGAGCAGGTCTCACTACCGTCTTTTAAATTCTTGTTGCTATCCTTCTGTCACAAATCACCCTGCCACTTGTCTCCATCCACTCAACCCTGCCTGCACTCTCTTCTTCACCTCTGTTGTGCACTGTTTGTTGCTTTGCATGGTTGATCCTAGAAATTTAAACTAATCGAACATGATGTCATTTGCAAACGTAGTCCACAGAGACTCTTCCTGCCTAACCTCATACAAAAACATAGTGTGTTTAAATTTTATATAGCCGATTGTCCTCTCAGTCTCAGCACACCACAATTACTCACTAGTGTTTGTGTCATTACATAGAGACCAGAATATGTTACAAATTATTAGTTACTGTTTTAAAAAGCAGTGCGTTATTTTTGCATTACTCCATAGCAT
This sequence comes from Maylandia zebra, assembly GCF_041146795.1. Classification (NCBI taxonomy): domain Eukaryota; kingdom Metazoa; phylum Chordata; class Actinopteri; order Cichliformes; family Cichlidae; genus Maylandia; species Maylandia zebra. Next base: position 22,925,305 of record NC_135171.1, on the reverse strand, counting down.
AGCCTGATACACTGTCACACATATGAGAATGCATCTATGTTGACATTAAAAACCTGAGGCTACTAAGGATGTACCAGTCCAGCTTTTTCCCTTTCTGATCTGACACCACTGCTTTGACTGTGAGTCTCTGCTGATGTACTGATTTGATCTCAGTGTTGGATTAGAAAGCTGTATTTCTCACTGTGAGGAAGAGATTGAAATAAGGGTGGGTAATTATAGATTCAAAATTTATATCATGATATTTCATCAGAAAATTTGTGCTAATTTTGGTGATATAGAAAAAAAAATACAAAAATTTTAAACACTTGCAGACAGCAGCTTTTTTTGTAAGTACATGAAGTGCACTCTCTTACTGAAATGAAATTTGAAATGTGAATCTGTCAAAACAAGATGGCAACAGCATTACATACAGTGACACAGCATACGTCAAATGTAATCACAAAAGTAGCCGAGGTAGTGTTTCCATGTAAGTCTGTATAAACATATAAAATAACTGCTTAACATTTGAGTTTATCAATAACTAAAGTAGCTTAACCTCAAACACCTGCGCAGTATTGTCATATAATTAACCTGAAAACGTTTTTTTGTTGTTTTTTTTTTACCCAGGATGTTTTATGTTGTTTTTTTTTTTTTTCTTGGGTTGAGCTGTTTAAACACCTGCAGGTGATTGATTTGGTAATTTCTACCCACCATTGGCTCTTCCTGTCGTAGTAATGCTTAGTTTGAGGCATTTGTTTACTTTTGGCTTACATGTCAGGAGCTGCGAGGCTCTCCTCAAAGTTTCTCCACCTTTTGCAGGAGTGGTTTTCTGGAATATTTGAAAGGTAGCTCCCTTTTTACTAAATCTATCAGAGGCTGACATGTTGCTGTTCCTCTCAGACATGCCTGGGTTTTTCTCCTAGTCCTACATTTGAAAATGTAAATGTGAGACATTGCTGTAGCCAAACCATCAAAATATGACACTCTTATAGCACATAAAATGTGTACTGGTGTTGTCTTTATCAGCTATAGATGTGAATCATTTGTATGAAATGAGGTCATACTCCACTTAAGTTTTCACAAGTTTTGAAAAGGGTTAGGGTTAAAAACAGGCTATAAATTTACAGAATTTATGGTATTTATTATTGAAAAAGGGAGGATATAGAAATATATTCTTGTTCATTTAATCTATTTGCACTGGACTGGAGTCATTAGGCTGCAAACTGGTGTCATTTACAGGCGTTGTACTTTCTTCATCAAGAATGAGACAGCTGGAGTGAAATTAACTTTAACTGACTTGATCACATTTTAAATTATAATTATATCATAAGTTTAGTAAACACTCCTAAAAAGTGTTACACAAAACTTTCCATCTTGCATGACTGGACAGAGCATAATGAGAGTGAAAGTAAACAGGAGGAAAGTTTCCAGTTAAATAAATGCTTCTGCAGATGTACAGATAGAAGTTGTTGGTGTAGCAGCATGAAATGACCCCAAACCTCCCTCCATGCTGTGTTAGCTGTGGCGCTAACTGCTGCTGTTATCTGGTAAACAGAAAACATTGTAGAACTCAAAGGAATGGATCCCATACTGACCCAAAAAGTTGGATCGAGTATTGGACTGATATCCAATCCAAATATCAAAGCAGTGCCTTCTGAGAGGCTACAGTCAGGCTCACTGGAAGGAATCCCTTTCCTACTGAATACAAACAGAAGATCTTTCACTTAGTATTTAAGTATGCATACAGAGCCAACAGGAAATGTGAAAACCACGCAAAGGAGCACTTTACAGAAAAATGTTGTGGTCACAATGATTCTTCAGTAGGAAAAGGTGCAGGTGGAAATGGAGGATACATTTCTGACTGGTTATACTGATTTGTACCATCACATTGTAGTCCTTCTGTGCAATAAAAATTAAAGCAATGTAAATGTTTTTAATGTAATTGGAAAGAGGGTGTTTGCTTTTTGTTTGCCTGTTGTGCAGATAATTAAAGACCTTGTAGCACAATCAATGAAATATCTGTTTGATTAGTAGCAGAAGTTAGTTCTATGAAGTATCACAAGCCAAAAAAAAGATCAACTTTCTCTCAGGATTATGGTTGCTGTTTCATGCTTGTTCAATTCACATTAATGTAATTAAAACAGGATCGGTCACCTCAGACATGGGTGTATCTTACTGAGACTTCAAATGTATAAACTTGAGACGCCTTATGACTTTGATGACTGTTGTGTTGTTCATAGCAGAAATGTCAAAGAAAAGTATTTCAGTGTGTTTATGATTCATAAGGTTGCTTACAAGTCTGTTTGTTTTTCTTACTCTCCCTCTGTGCCAGGTTCAGATCCAAGAACAGCAGGGCCAAACAGTTGGTCAGGTTCTTCAGGTGGCCCACCCCTCTCAGCAGGACATACAGGGAATCTCAACAGCCCAGCTTGTGCAGGCAGGAGAGCTCACAGAGGAGCAGCAACAGCAGGTAGAGGATTAACTTCAGTTACGTCTATCAGGTTTTTCCATGTTTCCCCATTTAAACAAACAAACAAAAAAAACATGTTTACTGTGTTTCACAGATTCAGGCTCAGTTGGTTGCCGCCGTAGCTGGAGGACAACAAATCCAACTGTCAAGTGGCCAACAAATCCAGTTGCAGGGAATGCAGCATATTCAGTTGCCTGGGGGACAGCAAATTCAACTTCAGGCCGGCCAGCAGATTCAGTTACAGGGTGGGCAACAAATCCAGATCCAGACCATTGAGACCATGACTCCTGCTCAGCAACAGGACTCTACCAGGGAGGCAGAGCGGAGGCCCAGCACTATCCCCACTGTTCTCCAACCAGCCAAGAAGCGTAAGATGGATGTCCCCCTAGCTGTTTCGTATGCTGTTCCACAGGGGCAGCAGGTGGCTACAGTTTTAGCCATCCCTCAAGGCCAGCAGCAAAGTTATGTGTCCCTACGACCGGATTTGCTCACAGTTGACAGTGCTCAGCTGTACAGCACTACAGGAACAATCACAGGTCCCCAAGGTGAGACCTGGACCATCCCTGTGTACTCCACTCCACAGCAGCAGGGTGTAACTCACATTGCTATACCACAGGAGACGTATAGCACAGTGCAAGTAACTACCGCCAACGGCAAGGACAAAATGTCCCCAAATTCCACATCGAGGTCTGCCGACGTGCATTCGGCCACCACTGCAACGCAGGAAGAGATCGTGCAGACCCTCTTCCCAGCACAGTTCATGAACGGCAACATTCATATCCCCGTGGCAGTGCAGACCGTAGGAGGGACATACAACACTACACAGTCAGTGCAAATATGGGACCCAAATCAACAGCAGAGTCAAGGGGAAGATGGACAAGACCAGCAGCTCCATCTGCAGGTTAGAAAAGACTCCGTCTTACAGTTGTACTCTGGTCCTCGATGATTATGGCTGGAACTAAATTTGCCCTGTGCAAATGTAACAGAACATAACTGATAATTGTTGCTTTGGTCATAATCATGATGGTGTTTTCAAAAGTTCATGTTTATTTTTAGCCTTTTTTTCCTTTCTGAATTAAGAATGTGAACTAGTTTAACTAGGACTAGTTAATACTACTAATCATAACAATACCATGTTACAACATAACAGTATTATCATACTATGAATTACCATCATGTAATTAATAAGATGTGTTTAACTCTGCTGCCATCTTTCTCAAAAACCTTTTTTTTTTTTTTTTTTCCCTTTGCTCTTCTACTGCAGGGTCAAGTAGCCACTGAAGCTCAGGGCGAAGCACCCACAGAGATTCTGGTTCCTGTGTGTCTAAAGCCAGAGGAAGGGCTGGAGGTTTGGCGCCTTTGGGTGAAGAGAAAAAATGCTGAACTAAGCAAACGGGAAACAACAAAGCTTGCGCCCATAGGACGTAAGTAGGCCTGTTACAGTTGTCTCAGTAACAGTGAGCTCTTGCTGAAACCAGAGGAAGTCACAACATTTTGCTGTTGGCACTCTGTAGTACGTACTGTTATTCTTAGTCACCTAGAAGTAAAGTCAGTTTTACACTGCTTCTCCAAACGTAGTGTTTTCTGGTATTTCTGCGTTCAGGTCGTCAGCCCCTGCGTTTTCAGGAAGATCTGGTATCCAGTGCAGTGGCGGAGTTAAACTTGGGTCTTTCCCTGATGACTCAGGAGGCACGAGGATCCGAGGACGAACAGTTTGCTCCCGATGTCCTGTATTATGTTTTCTTGTGTATACAGAAGGTTAGTATCTCCATACTCAACCACAAAAAGGCAGGAAGAATAAAACTAAGGCTGAAATTGCTTTTCTGTGTTGTTTGGGTTTTTTTTTCTTTTTTATAGTATCTTTCTGAAAATGGACGTGTGGATGATATTTTCAATGATCCATATTACACTCGATTTTGTGAAAGTTTACACAAAATCCTGCACGACTGGAAACCCACTGTGCATCCTTTAGGTAAGGCAAAATCCACAATTTTGTAATTGTTTTCGATATTCAGGCAGCATTTACATGTCCATTGTCGAGTGTTTACATACATCTTTGACATTTGGGATCTTTTCTGGCATGATTGTCATAGCAACAACCATCAGTCATTCACAAGATTAAAAGAGCTTCTGTTGCCTGTTTGCATTAGCCATGCTAGCTGCACTTTACTAACCTTATGCAGTTAACAGCATTTTTTTTGGCAAGGACGAGCTAAGCAGCAGATCGACGATTTAGTTCGGGATCACATCATCCTGTTCAACATGACGGAGATGCGCTGAAGCCTTAAACACATGCATGTGAATCCTGCCGTACTCATGGTATGTTTTCCTCTTAGGTTATATCATCCCAAGTCACGTGACAGAGGAGATGCTGTGGGAGTGTAAACAGCTTGGCGCACATTCACCTTCCACATTGCTCACAACTCTAATGTATTTCAACACTAAGTGAGTAACCATTGAATGGCCCTTAGTCTTTTATCCTCTCTCTAATCGCTCAGAGTCAAATACCGAATATGGTACAATGTCGTATTTGTTGCAGGTATTTCCACTTGATAACACCTGAACAGCACATGAAAGTAGCTTTCTCTAAAGTCTTAAGACACTCAAGGAAGAACCCAACTAACGCCAAGGACAAAGCAACCAGTATTCGCCTTCTCAAAGGGCAAGGCCTACACAGTGCTGGACAAAAAGGTACTCTCTTGCTCAGGTCGTGATTAGCTCAGTGTTGGATAGCAGAAATGCCCGTTGTTGACCTGTTGCTGTGTACTGCATCATTTAGGAACCGATGACATGTATGAAGAGCAGATCGAGGATCCTGCGAATCCTCTTCGTTGTCCCATCAAACTTTATGACTTTTACCTCTTCAAATGGTGAGCAGCACTTCAGCTTAGTAGGATTTATGTGATGATTACTCTTCAGTTTACACCCCCAGACACATGCTTAACTTTCTTTTCCAGCCCACAGAGCGTTAAAGGACGTAACGATGCGTACTACATGACTCCAGAGCCTGTCGTTGCACCAAACAGCCCGATGTGGTACTCCTCTCAGCCCCTCACAATTCAGCAGGTGGAACAAATGCTGTCTCGCATCATCGTGGTCAGAGAGATCCAGGAGATCATCTGTGTTGTTCCAGAAAATGTGAGCTAGATTGAGGACTTGGCTCACAGGAACTTGTTCTCCAGATTGTTGACTATGCAGTATCCATCCTGACTATTATCATCGATGGCCATTAAAATAAAGTGGAACAACTTCTGAGGAGAGTATCATGATTATGCTCATCAGATCCATAAATTCTTCTCTTCTTATTATCTCTGTTTTTGACCGGTGGGTTGGACTTCTCGTTCTCTTGGCTGCCTTTGTAAGATATCACCTCTGTAACTTTTGAACCGGCAAGTGAGCAAGACTTTAGTCTCTTCTCAGCTGGGCAGAGATGATACACGTTCGTGTACAAAGTCAATCTTATAAATGATTAAACAACTGTAATCTTTTCTTTCTTAACCTCACAGGCTGTTCATGTCTTAATTCTCTAGTACCACTAGTAATAATCTTAAGACAGTTACAGGGACCAGTGCTCACAACTTTTTTTTAAAAATACATTTTGGACCATGTATGATAAGTTTGAATCTGAAATACTTGTGCCTGTTTTTTCCAAAACATAATTACATGATATTGCTTGTGGAATAAGTTAAAACTCAATCATTCACATGGTTAAGTGCTACAGATCGGTGACAAATTGAAGGCAAAACCAGTGTGTTTCAGTAACTTGGTTGCCTGTGCTGCCTCTTTAACTCAGCTGTAGTGAAGGACACAATTTTTCTTTATCTAGAAGATATCCTCTAAATGGGTATTTTAACCATGGTAGTGGCCATGTTGGCCCAAACTCCCCCGCAGGGCACTTTTTGTTTAAGATCCGGTGACTCCAGAGGTCATAGCCTGATTCATAATTTCATAGCTCAAGTATTTCAACCCCTTCCTGCATCCTGGGAGATGCCACTCGTGTCAAAACTGAAGCATTTTAACATAGGATTAATGTGAGCTGAGACGTACTCCCTCAGCATAACTGAGACACCATATACTGTTGGATTTTTTTCCCTTTAATTTGTCACCTATATCTGTATATTGTAGTCATTCAGATTTTTCTCAGGATAAAACTAACATCTGAAACACCCATCAAGGATTTTTGCCAACGTATTCCTTCATGTATGTGTGTATAGTAGGTTATTAAACAATATATGCAGATGGAATCTTTGTAGTAAGTCATGTCAAGCTGAAACATAATGATTACTGTCTTCTAAAAAGAAAAAGTGAGCTGTGGGTCTTTTTAATAATGACGCATTTGAATGGTTCTTATTCAGTTCCATAGCATCAGTTTTTAATAATTAACACATTCTGTTCCACATCTGTCCACTATCACACGTATCGGCGCTGTAGTTACACATCCTGATGTTCTATTCCACATTTAAATTACATTTAACAGGGTTGGACTGTTAAACGCTGAACAAAGCAAGGAGATGATCACGTTCGTTTTTCATCTGGGAGAGTTATATGCAGTCGGCCCAGTGTTTGGGTGAAGTATTTCGGTAGCGGGCAGGACACGTTGACGTCAGCTTGGCTGCTTCCTGGCAGCGTCAGCTGTCGTGCATGTAAATGAAGGGGGAGGTGCCGAACCTTGCTCTGTTCAATCCCAAGTTTTCCCAACACACGTTCTGGTAATTTCTGTGGAAGGAAATGTATTATTTAGTCATCATTTGTGACAAAATAGAAATCAAACTCTTATACATGTTAAAAAAGAGACTGTAAACATCTTACCTGTGGTGCCAGTTTGCTCCAGTGGGAATATTTGTGGTCACCAAGAATGGGACACCCGAGAGCAAAGGCCATATGAACCCTCATCTGGTGCTTCACTCCTGTGAACACAATGAAGCAGAAAAATACCGAACATGTGCCCAGGCAGGTTTTTGGGATGATTTCCTTTTGTTCACATGTGCACTGTTACCTGTAAAAGGCTGGAGTTCCACAAGGCTGCAACCACTGCTGCTGTCCAGGACTCTGTACTTCGTCAATGCTGGATGAGCTTGGCGATGACTTCGGACTTTGGTTACACCATCACCTTCATCGTTCAGTCTGTAAAGAGGACTCAGAGCCATCTGAAATCAAAGAAGTTGTTATGAGACTGGAAAATGCAAACCATTATTTAAACAATAACTAGTAATTTACTCAAATGCTCTGGACAACAAACCCAAACTAATTTAATGTGTAATAAACATACTAACTACTAAGCTAAAAGCCGTACATACAAGGATGTTTAAAGCAATGATCATACAGAATAAGAGGCACCTTGTAGTGTGGCTGAGGACCTGTGACCTCTCTCTCTATGATGGGAATATCAATCAGACCTTCAGATGGCACAGGAACACCAACCGTGATAACCCTGAAAAGGAACAACATAACTAACATGCAGTGGGAGTATTAGCATGTACATTATTTAATTAATCCTTATCAGTTTCCCCTACTCACCAGTACTTCCTCTCCACTTTGTTATTTCTATTCAGAGCGAGTACGTGCTCCACCACTTCATCCCTCCTGGCCAGCAGGAGAGTTCCCGTTGAGTCCTTTTCTAGACCCAGACAGGGAATGAGCTGAGAATCAGACTTGATCTTCATCCCATCCATCATTTTTGAGAGAACAGGAAGCACAGAGGTGATGGATGTGACGTCGGAGTCATCTGGGAGACAGCAGCAACATTACATTTGTGGTGCCAGTTAGACATCCCAGCTTCAGTGTGATAGCTGACATTTTTATGGTCATTCCAGCTGTTCTCAGTAATGATACTGCATGTCTCCTAACAATAACAACAACAATAATAATAATAATAACAACAATACTGAGCCTGTTTAAGAACACCTTAATATGTACAACAATAAAATATAGTCTCACCACATAATTTTTCATACACATGTTTAACTGTTCATTAATACAAATATCTAATTAGATAATCACATTAATTTAGCATGCAGGCATCAATAATGGTCAATAATTCAGAGCCATGATCAGAATGGGAAAGAAAGGTGATTTAAAAGACTAAATGTGGCATGGCTCTTGGTGTCAGACAGGCAGGTTTGAGTATTTTATAAAGTTTCCCAATCATCTTTCGGGTTCACACAGAACAGTACAAATGGATGATGTCAGACGATGTTTTCTTGGCACACTCTGTGCCCTTTAGTACCATCGTTTAAACACCACAGTCTACCTGAATATTGCTGCTGACCATGTCCATTGTAAAACACCATGTTACAAAGATCTCATATTGTTTTTTTTTTTCTTAACATTACAATGAGTTGATTTTTATTTTTATTTCAAACTGAAAATAAAAACTTTTTCAAACTTCTTGTCAGTGTAATCAGATTAAAGAAGACAGCCCAGTGTTGGTTTACCTGCCACAGGGATGCCGTAGGGTTTGTTGACGATCACTACATCCTTGTCCTGGTACAGCACGCTTCTGTGGAGGTGTTTGGCGAGCACGTTGGGGTGCACATTTTGTAACTGTACACTGAACCGTTTCAGCTCCATCACCCTCCTCTGCTGGGCAGACATGGGAGGCGCTGTCTCTCGGGTCTTCGACTTCTCTCCTCGGATCTTACGGGCCAGGTCAACGGCTCTAACACGGGGTTTGTCATCTGCGTCGGAGCCTGGAGTGTGGTTGGCAGCGGTGCTCTGACCCCGGGCGAGGGGCGGTGTTGTCTGCGGACACTGGCGGCAGGTTGTCCGGGGTTTGGCCAGACAGAAGAGCACATCCAGGCCGGAGCGCCGGTCAAACACACGCGCTAGTCTCCCACAGCTGTTCATCACGGCACTGAGTGAACCTCACAGACCAGACGGCGCACACGAGCTTCAAAACACAAGCATGAACTCTGAAGTTATTAAAGAAGTTCCGGGCCAAGCCTTTCAGAATAAAAGCATAATTTCATCCATTCATTCAAATTAAAATAATTCTGACATATTAGACACTATATAGATAAAACCAAACGACAAACGATATAACTATCCGTTTAAATGCTCTTAAACATAACAAATACACACTGCGTAAATGTAAAAAAGCATTCCGGTAATTTCCGCCTTTCTCTCAACGGGTGTATTTGTTAACTACGCTTACACGGCCCGCCAGGTCACAACTGCAAAATATTATAGCTTCTGGCAAGCACCGCCCGCCTGGTAGATGAATAAAACTAAGTCGATCATAATTTCCGGTTGTTACAAAGTTGCATGTTGTCTGCTGTGGATTTTTGTTGCCATAATGCAAATACAAGCACCTTAGTGATCTAATGGACAGCAGATGCGCATAGCTCAACCAAACCGAAATAATTACCAGGCTTCATTAAATCTCAGACAGGAAGCTGATGGAGTGTTTTTTCTCCTAACGTATGCTTTCTTGGTAAAAGCCTGCAGCTATGAAGATCACAGACGGTGTATTACGATGTTTCAGAGTGGCCAGGACTCATCGGAAAAACGAAGAGAAGGTCAACTGCGTGGACTACAGCCCAAATGGTGAAAATGTGATAACAAGCAGCGACGATGACCGCATACTGCTGTATGACATGCGAGATGGAAAGTAAGTGGCAGCCACTGTAGACAGTATACTGTATATGATAAATAAGATCCTTAATGTGACTGCATTGTGTTCTTATGGTGTCCTTGTGCTTTTCTCAGGTGCAAAAGCAACCTCTTCAGCAAAAAGTATGGAGTAGACCTCATCCGCTACACGCATGGAGACACAAATACAGTGATCTACAGCTCCAACAAACTGGATGGTAAACACTTGACGCCATGCACAGCAATGCGAATACAGTTAGTGGTCCATTTTGGAAAATGAAATATATTTTGGGATATTTTTCAGATACCATCAGATACCTTTCGCTCACTGACAACAAGTACATCCGATATTTCCCAGGTCACACTAAGAGGTGCGTAAAGCAAACACACAACCTTAATCAACCACAACTGTAAACATGTAGACTGGTATTCAGTGAAAGCAGACAGTTATATAGTATGCACCCTATATGCCTACTAAGTAAATGGACATGCTTTTATTTACTGTAACCAGACTAAATAGAATAAAATGTAGTTGAGTGGAATTCTCATTTTCTACCTTTCTGGAGCTTTCTCCAGTGTGCTCATAAAAATACAGAAATATACACTCAATGGTGACTTTATTAGCTAAACCTGTTGAACTGGATTTTAGTGGAAATATCTAATCAGCCAGTGTCATGGCAGCAACTCAATACATTTAGGCATGGTGAAGGTGATGTGCTGAATTTCAAACTGAGCATCAGGATGGGGAACAAAGGTAATTTCAGTGACTTTAATGTGGCGTGGTTGCTGGTGCCAAACGGGCTGGTCTGAGTACTTCTGATACTGCTGATCTGCTGGGATGTTCCCACACAACCAACTCCAAGATTTACAGAAAATGATCTGAAAAAGCAAAAAATTCCAGTAAGCAGCATTTCTCTGGGTGAAAATTCCTCGTTGGTGACAGAGGAGAATAGTCAGACTGCTTTGATCTGAAAGGAGAGAAATAGTAACTCAAATAACCACTCGTTATAACCAAGTTATGCAATAGAGCATCTCTGAATGCTCTCCAGACATTTCTGTAGCAGATGTGCTAAAGCAGCACAAGATCACACTGGGTGCCACTCCTGTCTGCTAAGAACAATAAACAGTAGTTACGGTTTATATCGCTACAATTAGACAACAGAAGAAAAACGTTGCCTGATTGAATGATTCTCAATTTCTCCTGTAAGTTTGAGATGTTAGGATCAAAATTTGGATGAAACAAAGCGTTGCACTCAAATGGCCTCCAGAGTCACAGATTTCAGTCCAACAGAGCACTTTTGGATTGCAGAGGAATTCAGATTCTCATTGTGGATGTGCATATAGTGTGCATACCTGAAAAGCTTGTTCCTGTCTGTCTTTCCTTAAAGTAATTTTACATTCAATAAAACATTAGCTCAATCCTGATCAGTTAAAACCAGTTTGTTTGGGTTTCAGGGTTACTGCTCTCTCCATGTCTCCGGTGGATAACACATTTATCTCTGGGTCACTGGACAAGACTATCCGGATCTGGGACCTCCACTGTCAAAACTCTCAAGTAAGTAGTTTGTCACTTGATTGAAAAGTTCCATTTCTTCTGCCATTTGTACACATTTACAAATGTGTAATAACAGCTACAGTAATAGAATAGTGTGCTTTATATTGTGACACAAAATACTGCCTATTAAAGTGCTGTTGATTAGTAGTCCCTGAGTAGTCTTGACCACCAGAGGTCTCCAAATCTCTCTTGGATCTGCTCAGACATAATAAATCTATGGGTAATACCAGAAACATAACCTTGCAAAAATATAAGGAGTAAATAAACACCAAATGGAAATAAACACATAAATATGAAAACATGTGATGCAGAAAGTGGTCATTATTGAGGATTCTTTTGCATATTTCTTGAAAGTTACCAGTTTATGTTGCACAATCTCTCTGATTTTCAGGGTTTGATAAATCCACTGGGGACACCTCTGTGTTCGTTTGACCCCGATGGGCTGATATTTGCTGCAGGAGTGGATTCAAAGACAGTTAAACTCTATGACTTTCGTGCTTTTGACAAGGTACAGCTGAGTCCATTAAGGGTTTTCTGTTTGTGTTCACATGCATTCTTTCCAAAAGCCTTAAATGAAATTCTTAATTATCTGAAAATCTTCCCGTTGAAGGGCCCGTTTGCCTGTTTTGAAACGAGGTTTAATCGCGTTTGTGACTGGACTGGACTCAAATTCAGTAGTGATGGGAAGCAGATCCTCATATCTACAAATAAAGGGATTATTGGAGTCTTGAATGCTTTCAATGGATCTGTTCTGCACACTTTTTCCGTAAGAGACATATTGGAACAAAAATACGGAATTGCATCTGTTTTTATGTTAATATAATTATTTTCAGATTACATGCTGAAGCCATCCCTGTCTTTCCTCATTTTAAGGGCTACAACAACAGTAAAGGCATCTCACTGGAGGCCTGCTTCACACCTGACTCGCAGTTTGTCATGATTGGTAAGCTAAAAAAAACCCCTCAAACTTTAGATTTGAGCCTTTTCCTTTAAGCTTCCTGTTAACACTCTGGTTTTTCCAGGCTCAGAAGACGGGAGAGTTCACGTTTGGAGCACAGAGAGTGGAATGAAAGTGGCCGTGCTGGATGGGAAGCATCCAGGACCCATCAGTGCGCTCCAGTTCAACCCCAGATTCATGACGTTTGTTAGTGCCTGCTCTAACACGGTGAGAGCAAGCCTATCTTACCAGTGTGTCATTGATCTCCTGCTGGAAAAACTGCTTATTGTTCTCATTTTGACTTTTTAAAAATTATTTTCTCAACAGACTTTTTGGCTCCCGTGTGTTGATGACTTGTAAAGGCACCAAAGGTCACCATCATGGAGTGAAGTTGGACCTTCCTTTACAAACATCATGACCAAGGAATATTTTGGAAAAATGTTATGTTGTTTCTACCTTTTTTAAAAAAGATGTTTCATTAGCTTTTATTTGCCTGTGTTTTTAAAAAATAATAATTGTGCTTTTATTGATGGTTTTATAATAAACTGGTTTAAAGTTATATAATAAAAAATCTTGTTTTTTAAACGTTGTCCCTCATCCCTCCTCAAACGTTTGCTAGGAATTATCTGAATTCCAACAAGTGCTTTTATTATTATTATTTTTCCTTTGTATTAACGAACAATATTAGAAGTATAAGTGTAAACTGACAAACACTAACAAGTGAGAGTTTTCTGTGTGTGTGTGTGTGTGTGTGTGTGTGTGTGTGTGTGTGTGTGTGTGTGTGTGTGTGTGTGTGTGTGTGTGTGTGTGTGTGTTTCCAAATCCTGTGCTTCTTTACCCTAGCTTAGATCCTCGTGGCGCAAATTCAACAAGGTGCTGGAAACATTTCTTAGAGATTCTGGTCCATATTGACATGAAGACACAGAAGTTGGATATCAGTTGGAGATGGTTTACGCTTCGTGTCAAGGCACATTATCCTGATTGAAGCAGCCATCTGAAGACCACTACACTGTGGTGATAAAGAGATGGACGTGGTCAGAAATGAATGACGATGCAAGTACCAGTCTACTTCCTCAGCCTGTCTGACCGATTCTGATGCTCGGTTTCATCGTGTAGATGATGTACACATGTCTAAATGCCTGGAATACAGTGGGGCAAAAAAGTATTTAGTCAGCCACCGATTGTGCAAGTTCCCCCACTTAAAATGATGACAGAGGTCAGTAATTTGCACCAGAGGTACACTTCAACTGTGAGAGACAGAATGTGAAAAAAAAATCCATGAATTCACATGGCAGGATTTGTAAGGAATTTAACCGTAAATCAGGGTGGCAAATAAGTATTTGGTCACCTCAAACATGGAAAATCTCTGGCTCTCACAGACCTGTAACGTCTTCTGTAAGACGCTTTTCTGTCCCCCACTCGTTACCTGTATGAATGGCACCTGTTTGAACTCATCATCTGTATAAAAGACACCTGTCCACAGCCTCAAACAGTCAGACTCCAAACTCTGCCATGGCCAAGACTGGCTTCAGCGGAACACCCGCTGCTGAAGCCAGTGCATGTCCAGGCCCGTCTGAAGTTTGCCAGAGAGCACATGGATGATACAGCAGAGGATTGGGAGAATGTCATGTGGTCAGATGAAACCAAAGTAGAACTTTTTGGTATAAACTCAACTCGTCGTGTTTGGAGGACGAAGAATACTGAGTTGCATCCCAAGAACACCATACCTACTGTGAAGCATGGGGGTGGAAACATCATGCTATGGGGCTGTTTTTCTGCCAAGGGGACAGGACGACTGATCCGTGTTAAGGACAGAATGAATGGGGCCATGTATCGTGAGATTTTGAGCCAAAACCTCCTTCCATCAGTGAGAACTTTGAAGATGAAACGAGGCTGGGTCTTCCAACATGACAATGATCCAAAACACACCGCCCGGGCAACAAAGGAGTGGCTCTGTAAGAAGCATTTGAAAGTCCTGGAGTGGCCTAGCCAGTCTCCAGACCTCAACCCCATAGAAAATCTGTGGCGGGAGTTGAAAGTCCGTGTTGCTCGGCGACAGCCCCAAAACATCACTGCTCTCGACAAGATCTGCATGGAGGAATGGGCCAAAATACCAGCTACTGTGTGTGCAAACCTGGTAAAGACCTATAGTAAACGTTTGACCTCTGTTATTGCCAACAAAGGTTATGTTACAAAGTATTGAGTTGTATTTTTGTTATTGACCAAATACTTATTTTCCACCCTGATTTACGAATAAATTCTTTACAAATCCTACCATGTGGATTCATGGATTTTTTTTTTTTCACATTCTGTCTCTCACAGTTGAAGTGTACCTCTGGTGCAAATTACTGACCTCTGTCATCATTTTAGGTGGGGGAACTTGCACAATCGGTGGCTGACTAAATACTTTTTTGCCCCACTGTAACTGTTATACGATTGGCTGATTAGATATTTGAATGACTTAGCAGTTAAACATAAATGTAGGCCCCCTCACACATGTGTAGCTCTAACTGATCCATTTCCAGTTTTCAGACTTTTTCCATTTGTCACACCCCTAAAAGGATCACTCAACGCTAATGCACGATTCTCTTGAATCTTGAAAGTGAGACTTTGCTTAAGTTTTATGTTTCAGTTATGGTGAACTATTCTTGAACTCTGTTATCTAACTCAAACCTGTTGCCTCATCTAAATACAGGGAGTCATGTTAAACAAAGCTCAGTTTAAGTTATCCAGCTTTTCTTAAGTAAAGAAGCTTTTCTTAAGCTGAATGGTGATTTACATCTTAACAACATTCAAATTAAATAATGCTCTGAATCACACTGAATTTATTTACATATTTTATTATATAATTTGCCCCTGTTGGAGGAAGATGAGGCTATTCTTGTCAAGGCTCAACTGAAGAAGCAGCACACTGGTGTTGGCCAGAGGGGCCGATGGCGCGATATGGCAGCCTCACTTCTGTCAGTCTGCCCCAGGGCAGCTGTGGCTACAACTGTAGCTTGCCTTCACCAGTGTATGAATGTGAGAGTGAATGAATAGTGTTGTAAAGCGCTTTGAGGGGTCCCGAAAAGCGCTATATAAATGCAATCCATTATTATTATTATTATTACAGTCGTTCTTCCAGAATAACCCGAACCGCTTTCTCTTCTTTCTCAGACTTTTCTCATTTCCTGTAGATTTTTGTTCTGAACTCTGTCATCTCTCTGAAAAGTGCTTCATGCTGCACATCAAGTTTCTTGAACCTTTTCTCTCGTTCTTTTAGTGTTTCCTGCTTTTCTTCACGTTTTTCTTCCAGTTCTTTGTTTGCCTCATGCATGTGTTTCTTTGTTGTTCTTTATGATGGGTGGCTTGTTACTCTTCATGTCTCTTCTGTAGTAATTGAAATGAAGACTGTATGTCTTTATGACTTTTCTCCTGCCGTTGCTTCTGCTTCTGCTTTTTGGTGTTTGCTTGTAAATGGCTGTTTTTGGTCACCACTTCGTGGATTCGTCACTCTATATCTCTGCATATTTTCTCAAGTTCAATTTTATTTCCTTCACTTCATTGTAAAATACTTGTAATTCTGTATTTTGTGTTTCAAACTCTTGGAGAATGTGCTGCGTCTCTCTTTGGGTTTCTTCCAGTTGTTCCTTCTCTTTTAGCAGGTCTGAATTTTCTTTGTGCGCTTTATCAATCATTACTTGTAATGCTTCCATTTTTTCCTCTGTGTCTTCAAGTTTGCACTGCATCTGTTGGTGACCTGCCTCCTGTTCTTCCTTGTCTTTAAGCATTCGTGTGTTTCTTCTCAATGCTTCATCAGACGTCACTTGGAGGCTTTCATTTCTCTTCTCTGTCTTGGAGCTTGCACTACATCTCTATGTATTTTTCTTCTGTGTCATAGACCTCGTAAAACATTTCTCTATGTTTGATTTTCCATTTTTTAAACTCTTTCTCCAGTTGTGTATTTCTTTCAAGTGCTTCATCAAACATTACTCGCAAGCCTTCATTATTTTCCTCCATATCTTGGAGCTTGCAATGCATTTCACTGTTCTTCTCTTCCAGTTGACTTTTCTCCTCCTGCATTTTTGTGATCCTGTTTTCAAGGTCTTGTTTTTCCTTGTTACAATTATTAAAATCTCTTTTGAGGGCTGGAAATTCACTCCAAGGAGGAGTGATGAGGTGTTCCGTTTGTCTTGGGTGACGTTGTCTCTGAGACAGTTTGGTACCTTGATGCAACGACTCTGTAGTTTTCTATTTTATTTTACTTTATTTAGGTACAAGAATTACCAGTAAAGTTTCAATCTCTATTTTATCTTTATCTTTACCTTTATCTAAGAATTGTCATTATTTTCATATTTTTATTTTCATATTGTTACAACAGAAACAATAGGAACAGAAGCATGCAGCTGGATAGTATAGTAGTAAGACTACACACTCTTGGAGCAGGAGGCTCAAGTTTTATTCCCACCTGGTATCCAGTAAGGGTCCTGGCTAGACCCCCCATGCTAAAACCAAGCCCTGGAATGGCACAACTATGTCCGCAGCTCGTACACAAGCATTTCACTACATGTTGTCCTCTGTATGATTGTGTATGTGACAAATGAAGGTTGTTTCTTTTGCTGAAACAATAATGGAAATAGATATTTGTTTTATAATATATAAATATTGGTACTGTTTGTTGGGGACTATTTTTAATGAGTATATTTATTGTTAGTGTATTTTATTATATAACACACACACACACACACACACACATACACACAAATTCTAAGCTAACTTGTTATTTAAACACAAAGAAGCAAGTTTCCCTTTTCACCAGCCATCTTGTGACCCATGTTAATGGTTGGTCGCATATTTATTTTCAGGGATCATCACATCATAGAAATGGAAAATGTAGAATCACCAGTCAAATCTGCTGAGAGCAGGTAAAATGTGACTTTGCCACAGAACAGGAAGTTGAAGTCCTGGTTCCACTGCAGTATAAGTAGTATCAGAGGGTCGTTCATGGCTTTTTGCTCTGCTTGTGTTAAAGTGGTTCCTGTGGTTTTCCTGTGACGTTCCTTAAACTGGAACATCAGCCTTTACAAAGTCAGACTTTCACATGTGTTCTGCACAGTCACAGTAATCCTCTTCATCATGGCTGGACACCTTCTGTCAGTCATCCTCATGTGTAAGTTAAACCTCTTGTAGCTTTTCGATTGAAGATGCTAAATCTGTAGGTTTTACATTTTTCATGGTTGTGGATTTTACGTTGTGTTCTTACAGCAACTTTTGTAACTTTGTGGTGCTTCTATTTTTTTTTATTTTTAATCAATAAACTCATGTGAGGAGTCCCAAACTAAAACTTTCTCAGCAGGACAAATTCCTGTGATCTTGAAAAGACAGTTTGTTTGTATTAATGAGCCATTAATACATAATTATAATAACGGTTATTAATACGTGCATTTAGTATGTTGTTAACAAATTTTCTTTCCAACAGCTTTTGTTCATGAGATTCAAGCACAAGGTGAGTTCCTGATGTTCCAGTGTTCAGATTTTTCTTTGACTGCATATTTGTTCTTTACTTAAACCAAAAATTACCTATTAGATCAAAATTTTCTTTACCTCTAATTTTTCAGCTCTTCTTCCACCAACACTGACAGTGAACACAGAGGTGATCTCAGAGACGGACTCGGTCACGTTACACTGTCAGGCACCAACATCTGTTTCAGTTCATCAGTGTTTTTTCTACACGGTGAGCAAAAGTACTTCCAAAGCCTTCTCATGCCTGCAGAATTTCACTGCAACAGAACTGCTGTTAATGTCAAATCACAGTTCACCTGCTGAAGTTAAAGTGAGATGTTTTTACACTGGAGACCTTAATTCAACATCTGCTGACAGTGAACCATCCTCCATCACCATACAAAGTGAGAGACTGCTCTTCCTGTGACTGGATAAGTTATCATACAGTGTGTTAGACGTTATTATCTTTATAAACCTTCATGTTTTCTTTCACAAAACTTTTTTAGGAGTGTTGTTCTTACATATTTTCTTACACCACCAAAGACAGCACGCAGGAATCTAAACATGACCAGTTACAGTTAATTACAAAATGTGTTGCAGTTCAGCTTTTATGAACACCAGTATTGTTATTGTTGTGCTGGTAAAACATACAATATTCTTGTATATTAATGGGACTTGATTAATCTTCATGTAGGTCAAACACCACAGATGAGTGTGCAGCATTTTAATGGGGAACATGTTCGGTTTGTTTGCTCTCTGCCTGGATCTGTGAAAGATGATACAAGATGTAATCTGTACTTTGGAGAAGCAAGTCGTTTAATCCTCACAGTAGCTGTCGGGAAGAATAGCAAGACAAAAAACAAACAGCGGTTCTGCCAGTTTTATGTCTCAATTGATGATTTTTTGAGACATCTACATTTTGTTCAACAAAAAGATGCCAGCTGTGATTACACTTTGAAAAGGGAACCCAGGTCTTTTTCTCCTCACAGTGATCGATACAACTTAACAGGTAAGTCAAAGATAAACAGACTTTATAGCACAGATGCTACTTTAATACATTAAAATGATGAAAATGACTAAAATAAAAGCATTCAAAGTATTTTTCTCTAAAAATGTTCTGCGTTTGTTACTCGCAAAGTTTTCATTTCGTTTCACTTTGTTTATTTGGACCCTCAGTGCAAATAAATAGAACTGAGCTTTGATGTGAAAAAGAGTACGTCCAGACTTGCAGTCTCTTTGAGCTTTGATGATATTGTCAGCATAATAACATGCTTACAGTAGAAATGGGTAAAGGTTTTTACACTGGATACCCTTCCTGACACAAAATATTTTGTTTTAATACATAGATATAAAAATATGAATATTTGCTGATAAATGATCAGAATTATAATATTTTTCACTGTCAGATTCAAAATTGAATTGAATCGAATCGACTGGAATCGGGGATCAAATCGAATCGGGACCTTGTTTAATCAGAATCGGATCACTTGTAGAAATCAGTGATGATACCCAGGCCTAGACACTACCAAATATTTCAGTATAGGTAAAAAATAGTCCCTCGTCTGACACTCCCTTTGGGACAGATTTAACATTTAATAAAATAGTAAATGTGTTTTCAAAAATTTAAATCACTTTTGAATTGATTGCAGTATTAACAAAACCTTTATTTATACTCAAATTAATTTCCTTTTACTGTAGCTATTCTGGAAAGTGAATCACCAAAGATCAACAAACCGTCATCTATCATGTTTACAGGTAGGACACACTTAACAAACAACCCAGAGCATCATCACACATCACTTCTTTTAAATGTCTTTAACATTTTATTGAACATTTATGGAACAGAATCAAGTCTCAACAAACCCAGTACTTTAACTTCTACCACTTCAGTGAACTCACTATCAGGTAAATAAATTACTCACGTGGTAAAATTAGAAAATATTTTTTCTGTATTAAAGTAAATCTGCTCAAATGAAAGATGAGACGTTTAATTTTTGTGTTATATGTTATTTTTCAAACTAAATATTCTGAAGACTGGAGAGTGAAACGATGTCTAACAGTTCAAATGCTGTTACAATACTATGTTTAACATACTTCTCCTTTAAATTATAGAAAAGTTGGCAGACATACACCAAGAAACTCTTCTTTTCTTTTAGCACTTCATGCCAAATACTTGTTTTCAATAATGCAAGGAAATAAATAATCAAGAATGTCAATACAGAAAATACGTGGCATTATAATATTTATTTGATATTTTTCTATCTTAAAGGAATAGCTGCTCTTAATCAAAGCCCTACAAATGGTGTGAACAATCCTGTCAAAACAACTCAGTATAAAACATCAGGAGACAGCACCACAGGTGAGACGTCATTGAGTGCATCAATAACACTTAAGGAAGAACTGTAAAAAATAAGACGTTCAATTTAAATGTAGTTTTTTTCTTTTTCAAACTGAATGTTCTGAAGACTAAAGAGTAAAACAATGTCAGAAATACACCAGGAAATATTTTTGTGATTTTTTTTCTTTTGGCATGTCATAACTTCAATTCAATTTTAATACAGAAAAGAAAGCAGCAAAATGTCGTAGTGACATAATATTTATTTGATGTTTTTCTGTCTTAAAGGATTAGCTACTGTTAATCTAAACCCTACAACTGGTGTGAACACTCCTGTCAAAACAACTCAGTATATAACATCAGGAGACAGCACCACAGGTGAGACGTCATTGAGTGCATAAATAATGGGAAAATAAATTGTCATGAAAGTTTGAAATGCCCCTGTTTTATTACAGTACATTCGACAATGACCTATTGACCATGCAGACAATGAGTCTGATTAAACTCTCAGCATAATAATATGATCTGAGTTCTAACTCTAAAATTCTGATGTTTGGTAGGAACAGTAAATATTCACCATGTTCAGCATCTTAAATAGCTTAAATAAAACAGTACTTTGTAAGCAGGGCTATAGCTGGTGTTGAAAGGAAGTTACTAACTTTGCAGGCACTTCATTATAAACCTGATTGATGCAAATGACCAGATACATTTTATCTGTAGATATTTTTGTGTGTTTAATATTCATTATTATAATTGTTTCCATTCCCTAATAAGTACTAGTTTACCATTGCATACCAAATAAAAACTAATACAACAGTGTAATGTCAACTGACCAGCTGATGACAACATTAGGACAGAAGTGTTGATTGCATTGCTAAACAGAAAACACAGTTTTTAGTTTTAGAATTATATGTTGTAGTGATTGTGCAAATACCAAAAAAGATGCAAAACCACTCAAATTATCTAAGACATGGAAAATATACAGTGGGTAAAATAAGTGTCAGACATGTCACCAATTTTCTAAGTAAATATATTTGTAATGGTGCTACTAAAATGAAATTCTCGCCAGACATCAATAACGACCCATTAAAGCCCCGCGTGGAAAACATCAAACCAAAGATTCCATAAATTAAGTTCAATTAAATTATGAGAAGTGACACAGGGAAAAAGTACTGAACGCGGTAAAAACGGGAGGTGTAAAAAGGCATGGAAATTCATGATGCCTGAAATTAATCAGTAATTAGAAAACCAAACAGAGATGGTGTGTAAAGAAAAAGTGTCTTGTTTAGTAAGGTGTCACACAAGAAGCATCTCATGGTGGGTAAAACCAGTGAGCTCTCTCAAGACCTTCAAATATTGGTGTTCAATAGTTATTTTACCCACTGTATATTATTTCAAACTGAATGTGCAGAAGCACAGAACCTGAGGAATTGAAACCATGCTGTTGCAGCTTTAAGTGACTGAACACAAATATACACCTCTACATACAAAGCTAACAGGCCCAAATCAATTTTCTTTTCCAAACAGATTCAAACAAGAATGATACTACAGGGAAAGTCGAAGGTAAGAGACACTGCGTAGACTTCCATAATATTACTTATACTTTCACTCAGTCCATGGTTACTGCTGCAACTTTGTCAGATAGCAAAGTATCTTGTGTTTGAGTTACAAGTGAAATTTGTTTGTGGCTTTCAAAACAGAGTCATTATGGAATTTGGCAGCAGCTGTGACAAGAAATGGAATAATTATGGGCATGATCCTACTGGTACTGGGGCTTCTTATACTCAAAAGAACTGGTGAGAAATACTTACTTCATGTGCTTAGAAAAACAATTTTTCAGTGTTCAGGTGACACATATTGAAGCACGATTATAGCATTTTCCATTTTATTTTGCCTTCAGCGTATCAAGCAATGTCAATAAATAAACAAATATATCATTAGATCGCTTCAGAATCATCAAAATTAAAATAAAAAACAACTCGGTTTTACACCCACTACCAGTGTCATCATCAAAACTTGTTAAACATAATTTCTTGTATTATCTCTGAGTATGACCAATGTGGAATATGTCATGTCTCTGTAGCAAAATTGCATCTATGTATTATCTAGATCTAGAGTAACAGCACCCTAGACAGACCCTGGATTCTTAAAGATTCAGTTCAATTCAATTTTCTTTACATCATATCAAATCACAACAAGTCACCTCAGAGAATAATTCAGAGAAAAACCTGACAGTCAGTTGACCTACACGGACTTACAAGAGCAATGTGTGTGTGTGTGTGTTTGTGTTTAATGCTGAATGAAAGCAATAATTGTTGAATGTTATTTTCTTACCTGCAGTTGAGGAGAACCTAAACGTGCAACAGATGAAAAATGAAAATGTAAGTGAGAGCTGGTACTAAATATGTTTTCTGTTTGGCTTAATCATCGCCACAGACTTAAAGGACTCTTACATTACTGTCTTTATCTTCTAGTCTGACATTTACCATGTGTACGCCACCATCTCTGAGGAAACAGATGCACCAGATTCACAGGATACGATTTAGAGCATGCTGATGCACACTGAAACATTTTGGTGATTTTGTCAGTAAAGTGTATTTAAAGGGTTTTAATTCATGTAAAAGTCAGAAACGTTTTACAGGTAGTAGATATTTTTTGCAAATAGTTTTGTTGTAGATTATTTTTTTCTAAGGATAATTGGCATGATCATGCAGTTTTCAGCTTTTGCATTTTTAATAAATGCTTTTAGATCTTCATTATTTTGTTTTAAGTAACTGTAATTTGGAAGATGATAGTCATAACATCTGAGTCATTTCCAAACTTAGAACTGTGGATACTGTTGCCATATAATAAGATATGCTTCTTTCCAAATTGTCCACCTTTTAAACAATTGCTGCTTTTAAAAATTAGCTAATAGACAATGTGTATTTATTTTAATGGTGTCATTTGCATTTCAAATTGTGTTATTCAACTGTTTTTTAAGGTGGAGTGTATATGTTTTGTGTTAATACAAACTAAAGGGGAAAACAACATATTAAACGTGTATCTACAAACTGTCAACTGACAACACAAAATGTTCTTCCAAAACCTGCCTGGAAAAGGTCAAAGGATTTAACTGCATGTCCTTTTCAGTTTTCTCTTGGTAATGAAAAAAATAATCCCGTTTTGTTTTTTTAAAGTTATATTGACACATTTTGAAGTAAAGGATTTTGCCTAAATATTAAAAAAGCCAATCTTGACTTCAATCGCAGGTCTCAGAAATTGTGGATTTGAATGTCCAAAAATGTATCTTCCATTTAAACCCTGTACTATTGCCATGTCACACTTTGGAATGGAAAACCATATTCAGTGAAACAAAAATATTTATTTTGTTTATATAATTTATTTTTTTAAAAAACATAAATAAACCTACTAACTGTACTCAGTAAGTACCTGTTGTTTCTTAATTTTTTAACTTTCTGCACATGGATACTGTGTTCATTACATATTTAAACATGTATCACAAACACTTGCTACTGTATTATTGATGGAGATTATACATACAACAAATCTTCCCAGACAATCAGGTAATCCACATCACTTTTCATGTTTACATGAGCAGCCTGAAATTCCTCTTTTAAAACATCTGTCACAGCCAGAGAGACTTTCACCATAGATTGTGCCCCTATACAACTACAGTATATAAGAATACAGTGGCTTGCAAAAGTATTTGGCCCCCTTGAACTTTTCCACATTTTGTCACATTACAGCCACAAACATGAATCAATTTTATTGGAATTCCATATGAAAGACCAACACAAAGTGGTGTACACGTGAGAAGTGGAACGAAAATCATACATGATTCCAAACATGTATTCAGACCCTTGAGTCAATACTTTGTAGAACCACCTTTTGCTGCAGTTACAGCTGCCAGTCTTTTAGGGTGTGTCTCTACCAGCTTTGCACATCTAGAGACTGAACTTCTTGCCCATTCTTCTCTGCAAAACAGCTCCAGCTCAGTCAGATTAGATGGACAGCGTTTGTGAACAGCAGTTTTCAGATCTTGCCACAGAATCTCGATTGGATTTAGATCTGGACTTTGACTGGGCCAGTCTAACACATGGATATGTTTTATTTTGAACCATTGCATTGTTGCCCTGGCTTTATGTTTAGGGTCGTCGTCCTGCTGGAAGGTGAACCTCCGCCCCAGTCTCAAGTCTTTTGCAGACTCCAAGAGGTTTTCTTCCAAGATTGCCCTGTATTTGGCTCCATCCATCTTCCCATCAACTCTGACCAGCTTCCCTGTCCCTGCTGAAGAGAAGCACCCCCAGAGCCTGATGCTGCCACCACCATATTTGACAGTGAGGATGGTGTGTTCAGAGTGATGTGCAGTGTTAGTTTTCCACACATAGCGTTTTGCATTTTGGCCAAAAAGTTCCATTTGGTCTCATCTGACCAGAGCACCTTCTTCCACATGTTTGCTGTGTCCCCCACATGGCTATTTTACTTGTTAAGCACCTTGGCATACCCTTGGTTTTTAAGTGTGCTTTATAAATAAAGTTTATTATTATTATTATTATTGTGGCAAACTGCAAACAGGACTTCTTATGGTTTTCTGTTAACAATGGCTTTCTTCTTGCCACTCTTCCATAAAGGCCAACTTTGTGCAGTGCACGACTAATAGTTGTCCTATGGACAGATTCCCCCACCTGAGCTGTAGATCTCTGCAGCTCGTCCAGAGTCACCATGGGCCTCTTGGCTGCATTTCTGATCAGCGCTCTCCTTGTTCGGCCTGTGAGTTTAGGTGGACGGCCTTGTCTTGGTAGGTTTACAGTTGTTCCATACTCCTTCCATTTCTGAATGATCACTCGAACAGTGCTCCGTGGGATGTTCAAGGCTTAGGAAATCTTTTTGTAGCCTAAGCCTGCTTTAAATTTCTCAATAACTTTATCCCTGACCTGTCTGGTGTGTTCTTTGGACTTCATGGTGTCGTTGCTCCCAATATTCTCTTAGACAACCTCTGAGGCCGTCACAGAGCAGCTGTATTTGTACTGACATTAGATTACACACAGGCGCACTCTGTTTAGGCAACTGACTGCACTCAGACCAAAGGGGGCTGAATAATTACGCACACCCCACTTTGCAGTTATTTATTTGTAAAAAATGTTTGGAATCATGTATGATTTTCGTTCCACTTCTCACGTGTACACCACTTTGTATTAGTCTTTCACGTGGAATTGCAATGAAATTGATTCATGTTTGTGGCTGTAATGTGACAAAATGTGGAAAAGTTCAAGGGGACCGAATAATTTTGCAAGCCACTGTATATACAATTTGTAAGCCTGTGTATATGTTGCTCTGTGACTCTTATCTTTAATTTAGTTGTTAGTCTTTTGTTACGTGCTGTGACAATAAAAAAATAGGGCTCACCAACTACACTTTTTATGACTAACCACAGAAGACCGTTTTAGGCTAGAGGACATCATAATTAAAAGATACAGAGAAAATATAATGTAGCTGTTACTACTTGTACTTCGCAGCTGCTGCAGTTTGTTTGCAGGGCACACTTGGCTACAGGAGGCTACATTACACCTTGTACATTATACATTTATTGTATTGTTGTTGATGATACTTGTGCAGTGTATGGCTGTGCCCCTATAAAACTACAATATATCAGCCTGTGTATATGTTGCTCTTTGACTCTTATCTTTAATAACTTTAGCAGTTAGTCTTTTTTACGTGCTGTGTGGCCCAGAGGCTTGTAAAAATAGTCAACATGCAACATACAACTACACCCCACCTCACCAACCAGCTGCAGTTT
This sequence comes from Maylandia zebra, assembly GCF_041146795.1. NCBI lineage: Eukaryota > Metazoa > Chordata > Actinopteri > Cichliformes > Cichlidae > Maylandia > Maylandia zebra. The sequence continues at coordinate 22,899,158 of NC_135171.1, read as the reverse complement.
TTTGATAACCTCACAAGACCATTTTAAAGAATATGATGGTGAAAAAATACAGGAAGAATAATGTACTGTAGCTGGTTGCACAGCTGCTACAGTTTTCTTGCAGGGCACATTTGGCTACAGTACAGCTGGTTAGATCCAACCAAGGTTGAACTGTTAAAGACACTCATATATTACCTAATGTCAAGCATACATCAGGTAATATATGACAAAAAGTAATACAGATTCCACAGAAACAGAGGAACGACCTGACATTTACATTTACTGACTCACGTTGTAGGAAATGTTAATTTCAAATATAGCAGAGTATGTAATCTTTCATTGTGCTGCTCTGATTCCTGCTTATTACAACCAAACTACCACAGTTGTTCCAGGTAATATACCTTCTTATTGAGAGCTTAGTACCACTTTAAAGCCAGCATATAAATATTCTCATGCACCTCATGCATAATTATTTAAAACGCAAAGAAAGAGCTTCGCAGTTTGGATAAAAACACATTAAAATCAGAAATATTTCTACATGCAAACACAGAGTCAAACACGCGCTCTTTCTTTCATTCCTGCATAAACACTGATATGCACACATTTCACAGTAGGAGAACCAAAAAATTAAAGAACAGCTAACCTACAAAAATAAGTTTTCAGTAGTCGTTTAAAACAAACCACAGATTCTGCTAACCTCAGCTCGTCTGCAAATAGTAGACAAACATTCTCATCTAGTCATCTTAATTTAACTCCCCGTGTGGTGTGTGATATTAATAATGCACACACAGGACCTTTCAAAAAGCTGCTATTTGTGCAGCTTTGTGACCTGTATGTGTTGATGAAGTACTGATACCCCCTGTGGTTTTCCTGTGAACAACTTGTGCACAACAATTCATGACCTTCTGCATAGCCAGGCACACAAAAAGATCCTACAAAAAACACACATGTAAACTAAGACCTTAAATAAAGAGGGGAGTAATGGGGACACAACACTCAAAACATTTAACACAGAAACACTGGTAACAGAGGAGAACAGGGAAACAACCTCAAGGAATCGACTAAAAGTAAACTATAAAAGTCAAATACGAATGAAAACAAACTAAGCAAAAGCCTAATATTAGACAAACCCAAACTTGTGAAACTACAACAGAGCAGGTCAAAAACAGATTAACAAACAGCAACTGAAAGTCCAAACCTGACATTTATGGGTTCAAAATCCAGGATCATTCCCTAGTGAGGACCCACTCATGGCCACACTCACTGAGGAAGCCGGCACACAAGCCCAATTTGTATACCCTTGTGATTTTCTATGTCCTTTCTGAGCCTTGTTTCAATTATTTTGTCCTTGTTCAAATTTTCAGCTTTTGTCCCTGTGGGAAAGAGGAGCTATTCCATCAAACCTACCTTTTTAAGCAGCGTGGTTGGGCTCATCTCTGATGGAGATGACACAGCGTGCACATTGGAGGTAGAGAATTTGTTGCTGAAAAATAAACTAACCCTAAAGATCCTTAAAACAAAAGAACTCAGATTTTATTTTATGCAGTGATTATTCTGTCTTAAATGAGGATACTTCGTTCCTTCCACCTAACATGTTATGAAATAATTTACAGCCTGGTTATAGTGACTCCTACAGTATTGTGACCTGTGAGTTGACCACTTTGTTATTTTTGAAATGCCCAATATTTTTCAAATTGATATTTTGCATGATGACCAAAAACCATTATATTTCACCAGGATCATTCAATTTGTACCTGTGTTTTTTTTACCTGTGTTTGTACCTGGAAATTTATTGGACTTTTCAGAAATGAAATTTATTTTTTATTGAACTTTATGAATTGCTAAAAACTGTGGTCTGTTTTTACTGTGGTCATAAAGGGATTGACATGTAGCTGTAGCCCATCTGCTTCAAGATCCAATGTGTTGTGACTTCAGAGATGCTCTCTGCATCTCTTGATTGTAACAAGTGTTCAGATCATCTTGACCATGCTTTGCATTACTTGACAGGCGTGCCTAACAAAGTGGCCAGCAAGTGTATACAGACTGGAACCATTTGGTTTAAATAGAAAATGTGCAAAATGGAGACACAAACACAGTGGTCTACAGCTCCAACAACCTGGATAGTCATCTCTTGTTGCCATGCACAGCACCTCAAAAACAATTAGTGGTCTATTTTGGAAAATGAAATATGATTATAGGATTTTCTTTTTCCTAGATACCACCCGATACCTGTCGCTCACTGACAGCAAGTGTGTCCAATATTTTCCAGGTCACGCTAAGAGGTGAGTAAAGCAAACACTCAACCTTTATCGAACATAATGGTAAACATGTAGAGTGGTATTCAGTGAAACAGACACAGCTACATAGTATGTACCCTATATATAAAAAACCTTACCTACTGAATACATACATTTATTTACTGTAAGCATTTCAAGCCTAGTGGCTCCATACCAGACCAGGGTAGAATTTTCACTTTCTACTTTTCTGAATCTCTTAGTCCAAATATGCTCATAGAAATATAAAAATATATAGTCACTGGGGACTTCATTAGGAACTCCTGTTGAATGGGTCTTTAACGTAAATATCTAATCAGCGAGGATACAGTTCGCACAACCAAAAATGGACAACAGAAGAAAACGTGTTACTTGGTTGGACTCTCATTTCCTGTTGAACATTCAGTTCAGTTTAATTCAACTTTATTTATACAGCGCCAAATCGCAAATAAACACCAAATAGAAAATAATCACATACAGATAAAACACAGAAAGTCGTCTTTATTTATGATTCTTTTGCATATTTCTTGAAAGTTAAGAGTTTCTGTTTTGCACCATCTCTCTCTCTGTCACGGTCCTGGGTCAGTGACCCAGTGTTTTTGTATCATTATTGTACTTTGATTGTTTTATCTTTTCTAGTCTTTTGGTTTCTGTTTTCCGTGTTCCATGATTGCTGTTCCCTCCTAGTCAAGTCTGCATCTGTTATGTTTCCTGTTTTACTTTGAAAGTCTGTGTATGTAAATGTATTGAGTTTTGCTTCCCCTGTCTCGTCTTGTCAATTACTCCCAGCTGTGTCCTCCTTCTGTGTCTCATTCCCTCATTATCCCTCTGTGTATTTAAGCCTTGTGTTTGCCTCTGTTAATAGCTGGTTTGTCTGTGTTATTTCCCTTCGTCAATCTGTGTACTTCCCTGCGTGGTCTCCTTGAGTTTCCCTGCATCTCCCTTTCGAGTCTGTTGTTATTAGTTGTTTCCAGTTTAGGCTTTCCTCAGGTTCTGTTTCATGCCCACTGCATTTCTGTTTATTTCACCTCCCTAATAAACTCACTCACATCTGAAAGCTGCCTGGGTTTTCTGTTTGTGTTTACCAATCCAATAGTGTTAACAAAAAGATCAGGCCTAGATGAACAGATTTATGGCGTTCTTCAACACTGATCACAGATGGCTGCATCACATTTAGGACACAATAATTTACCAGCAATGGATATCAATAAAAATTTTATAAATTAGATTAAACGACTAGTAAGTCTGGTACCAACTGGTGATAACAGTGATGATTCGTTGGCCAGTCAACTTGTGGCGCACATACCTGCCCTGTACTATTGCACATTATCTTGGGTGGGTGTGTATGTGTGTGTTAGTGTGTGATTATATTATTATGAACATGTTATTACCTTTAGAGTAGTCCAAGTGTAAAACATTAGCAGCCCAAACAAGAGGCAAATTAGCTGAGGTAGGTTCTTAAAATTAAAATACCTCTATCAAAAATCATGTTAGTAGACTCTGAATCAAGGTAGAGAGGATTTTGAGAGGTGGCCAAAGTGTCATCATTTCCATTCAGTGCAGCAAACAGACCCCAGGACTCCTCAATCTCAGAAGCCTTTCAAAGACCAAACACAAGCAACATATGATCAATTATTAGACAGTTGTTATCTTAATTGTCTTTTAGGATCATTGTCCTGCTGCGTAACTCAAGTGAGCTTCAGCTTCATGGCACAAACTGATGGCCAGACATTCTCCCTCAGGATTTTCTGGTAGAGAGCAGAATTTATGTTCGCATTCATTAAAAGTCATCCAGGTCCTGAAGCACCAAAGCAGCTCTCACCTTGAGTACCAAAGTCGTGCAAATGACCTCTGGTTTAGGGGACTCCCTCCTTCTACTGCTGAAGTAATGTCATTGTTTCCTGTATTGTTACTTGATTGAAAGTTACAGGACTAAAAAATAACCACTACAATCAACAGTGACTTAACAGTTAACAATGTTTTTTATAAGCTATTAAAAAACATATGTTCTTCATTTCCAAGCAAAGTAAACTTATTAATGTAAGTCAGGAAAGCATGTGTGTGTGTAGTTGAAGGATTCCCCCATTCACAGCATTATATTTTGGGAGAATATTTAAATGAATAATACAAAGTAATATTTGCTGCATGCAGTCCAACATGAAATTTAACCCTGAAAAAATTGTATTTTGGTTAACTGTGATAGTTAAAGTTTTTTATTTATTTGAATTCAAAAGGGGAAATGTTATCAGAAAGAGTGCATAACTGACGGGTGGATGGACTGAACTGAAGTCTGTTTCAGTGTTTTAGTTGTATTTTTATGTATACATCTCTTCATGTCTCAGCAGAGACGCAGGGACAACTCTCCATCTGACAAGAACAAATGTATCTCATTAGACAATTTATTAGGTACACTTTGCTGGTACCAGTTTGGACCAACTTTTCCTCAGAACTGCATTCATTCTTTGTGTCATAGATTCAGGAAGGTGCTGCAAACATTCTTTATAGATTCTGTCCATATTGGTGTCACACAGGTGCTGCAGTGTATTAACTGCACATACATGAAGAGAATCTCCCATTTCATCACATCCCAATGCTCTAATGGACTGAGATCAGGTGACTATGGAAGCCATCTGAGTACAGTGAACTCACTGTCATATTCAAGAAACCACTTTGAGGCATATTTGAGATCTATGACATGGTGCATTATTCTGCTGGAAGAAGGAGATGGGTAAACTATTGTCATAAACGGATGGACATGGTCAGCAACGATACTCACACAGGCTTTGGCATTTACACAAGGGCCAATAAGAAGCCCAAAGTGTGTCCAGAAAATATCTACCATACCATTATATCACCTGCCTGAACCACTGACACAATGTAGCATGAATGTTACAGCAGAAATCAAACCAGACAAGACTTTTTCAAACTTCTATCGACCAATTTTGGTGAATTTGAGTGAATTGAAGCCTCAGTCCATATTCAGAGTTTTCTTTTCTTCCCAGAGTGATAGCTGGTGTGGTCTTCTGGTGCTGTAGCCCATCTGCTTCAGGGTTCAATGTGTTGTGAGTTCAGAGATGCTCTCTTCATCTCTTGGTTGTAAAAAGTTGATCCGATCATCTTGACCATCTCTAAGAGCTTGAATGCAGTAGCTGCTATTGAATTAGCTGATTAGTTATTTGCTTTAATGAGTTGTTAAACAGCCATGCCAAGTTATTATGTCTGCTCTTCTCTTTCTTACTGTCTTTGGACCAGTGAAAACTCTGATATGGTTCTTTTCTCCCTTTCTAAGGAGTCCTTGGCCCCCATTTTTTTTATGAAACCAAGAAATAATCAAACCATAATTGGAAAGATATATAAACAATTCTATATACTACTACCAATAATTCTTACTTCTAGTAAGATCAAACTTTCTCTAAAGTAAAGAGTAATAATAGAAATAATAATAAGATCCCAAAACTTGCTGTTTTATAATTAAGTATTGCATTACATAAAAAATTTATTTTCTTTTTTTTTTTTTTTAAATCCTTCTGTCGATGTTTATTTGATGTTCATATTGGAGAGTTTAACAGTGATCATACAGCACTATAGTAATAATTTTGGATGTTATTAATCCCACACTGGGGAAACTCAGCCACATGAGGGACAGGAAGAAAAAGAGATTTAGAGACATACTCGAAAAATAAAACAAAAAAAAGAAAACTTGTGTACAAAAAAGGCAAAATTATATAAGATCTACAAATGTTATTATATACAGTAAAATACACAGAGCTTTTTATGAGTACATAAAGTGCAGTGGGAGAAGAGACGCAAACAGATATTTGTGTTGTTACTTTATTATTCTGTGAGAGAAGTGCACTCAGCTTTTTTCTGTTTTTATAAGTGGGTCATTTTTTTTTTTTTTTGCACATTAACTGTGTCTTTCTGAAGTCGAGGAGGGGGGGGGGGGGGGGGTGCTGTGTTAAATAATGTATAGATGCTTGGGTTCTGTACTCACCACTGAGTGAATAATGGATGATCCTATCACAGGTAACCTCACAGGTACACACTAATATTTCTCTCACCCACCTCTGTGCGTGTGTGTGTGTGTGTGTGTGTGTGTGTGTGTGTGTGTGTGTGTGTGTGTGTGTGTGTGTTACTTTGGTGAGTTTGTTAGTTCCTACATCCTTTTGTTCAGACCATTCAGGGACACTTAATGTTTGGATCTCTTCAGTTTACACCTCTTCTGTCTTCTCATCAGAAACCTCATATTCTCGTGTTTTAACACTTAAGGTTGCTTTATGTAGCTGCTCTATTCTCCCTGTTCACCCTTTCATTGGCTTTTGGAGCTAACCTTGCAGATCAAAATATACTGTGAACACCCGAGGCCCCCACCATCTAAATTCTTAGTCCAGGAAACAATGTTGAAGTGTTGCGGTCAGATTCTTGCTTGGTGTCACATTTCTGTGACCAGGTGGCTGGAATTTGAGATCATGCGTCTGCTGCAGCTGATCAGCCACTCTCTGATCGAGTTATCAGTTGCCATTACATGTGGCAGCATCTGAAAATGTGGCACTGACCCCCGACATCATGTGTGGTGGGTTTCTGCAGAGCCCTCCCGCAGGTTACAGTACAGGACAGTATGTGACCTGCGAGACGCTCCCCCGCCGAGACTATTAAAGTTGTGGTCATCGATACGCAAAGAGTTTTAGATCAGTGGTGAGGGTGGCATATCCCCTGACAGGCACGTTATTACTCATCAGCCACAGTTCCGCAGATTGTATTTCAAGTGTTAGGAAGCTCCTGAGTCACCCTCAAGGCGTTTATGTCACTGGTGCGCGTGGGTCCCTCCGTCTGCCATCAGCTCAGCCTACCTGCTGAGCAAGAAGAGCAAGGACACACTGTGACCTGGACCTGGTCCTTGTTGGATGAGAGGAGTGTGAAGCGGTGAAAACTTACTGCCAAAAGATGTCTCACCAAACTGGAATTATTGGTAAGTTGTTTATTTTTTTAAATGTAAACTGTGCCTTTAAGTTTTATCCCAGTTTTCCCTGAGCTCAGTTTGAAAAGCTTTTTAAATGCTTTTTTATTAACAGACTCTGAGCTACACTGCTGCTAATAACACATCTTCACATCTTCTGATGTTTTTCTGCAAAAAAAAATTAAAGATTGTTCTCAAGTGATCGCTTAGCTTCTTTAGGCTAATTTATCCTGTGTTATTATAAAAGTATGTGCTAACATTTTTAATCTGTTCTTAGTCATTTAAAATTTCTCTTCACCTTTGTGATGTCAGTGCTAACAATGTTTAGCACATTCAGGCTCTTATAGTTGAATCTCATGCATACATTGCTTTTTATGTGTGTTATGGCTTTTGGTAATCGGAGCGTGAAGGTGGGCAGGCTGACGGAAGCGAACCTCTCTCACCTTTCTCACCTGATCTTGCATCATTAATGAGAGCGCTGTGTTTGGTAACCATGGCAAGAGAGAAGGAAAGTACATAACAAACAGCCAAAGTTTGAGTTTTCTGTGATGACGCTCTGTCCTTAGGCTTTTCAAATTGGGGGATTTATCGACGATGGTCGATCAGATCCTTCAGTGATTCTTGGGGGGCACATGTTTGCTCTCTGAGTCACTGCAGGTGATGGTGTGACCGTCTGGCAGTGGATCAAATTTTTTCCCTGAAGTAGAGTTTCAGGTTGTTACTTGGTCAGCTCTGTCTCACTGGCTTTCAACCACCCATCCTCAGTTTTGACTTGTCTGCCTTATATCTGGTTACTTAAGCAACATCTGAGCTGAAAGATTTTTTGGCCCGAGCGAGGGGAGGTGCCATCAGAATCCTGAAGATTATTATCAGAAACGGTAAAAATGGAATATTTGTGGCATTTTACAGTATTTGATATAAGTGAGCTTTCATTAAACATCTCCAAATCTTGACTTTGTTCACTCTTTTCTCTCTGCAGAGGAATTGGTGCTACATTCATACAAAGAGCCAGCCCGGAGCTGGGACAAGGATTATGACCAGTTCCTGCTTCCTTTGCTCACGCCTCTAGAGCCTTGCTACATCCTCTACCGCCTGGACTCCAAGAACGCGCAGGGTTATGAGTGGATCTTCATCGCATGGTCACCTGACCAATCACCAGTATGTGTGCAGCACATTTACGAAACCATCACTGTAGACTGACATAAAAGTAGGACAGTGTCCTGTGGAAAAATCAAAATAACTTCATGTTTAGTGGCAAAAATGTCTTAATATTAGTTTAAGTTGAGGCTAAAATCAGTTTATGCTTATTGTTAGTGAACACAAATTGAAAATAGATTTTTTTTAAAATATAATTTAAGATCTGTAACATATCTGATGTGTTGTTGCCTTCTCCAAAAATATTAGAATCAGAGATATTATGTTTTTTAGTTTGTTTTTACATTTTGTTTTCAATTCTGTTTTATTTAACATAGTTAACAGCAATTTATGTCTTAAAAAGGAAAAAAACAGCTCAGAGATCATCTAAAAAGTAAGAGAAAGGCTGTCTGATTTTATTCTCTTTTTAGAGAATAAAATCAAACTATTACTTTTTACTTAAATATATATATACAAATAATCATCTTTAGATTTTATTTACATTTACAGTTTCTGATTTAATGTGATCGTGGTTGTGAGCCAACATCTTAATCTCAAATTTAAATTGAGCACAGAAAGACTTTGTAGCAAATTCATGTAAAAACAGCCTCTGCACATGCTGAATATAACTGTTTGAAATGCCATACATATGTCAGATTTGTAGGTTATTATCCCAAAATTATTATATAATAACAGGTTGGTACATTTTGTCTTATGGATGTGATTTTTTCCAGTGGCAGAAACAAGCTTCCATACATAGACAGGATGTGTGCAATATTGCCCACACCATCACTTTGGAGTGCTGCAGGAAATGTTTCATTTTTATCTTAATTTTTTAACATTTTTTAATTTCTAAAAATTAATCATAATAAAAATAATAATAAAATGATAATAAAATGATCAAATAAAAATAATATGATAATAAGAATAAAAATCATGTATTATTCCTAAACAAATTACACTATAATTAGTTCAGTAAGAAAAACAGCTGAAAACAGAAAACAAATCCCACATGCTAGTGCAGGACCTCTCCCCCACATTAACTCTGATCAAATCAAAACAATGGAAAAGAGTTTGATCGCTCAAGTTGCCCTTGCTAGTGAAGAAGAAACTACTTTTTCTAACAATGTAACTAGAACTTGTTAGAAAAAAACAATTATAATATCATTTTATTATTATTATTATTGCGTGACAATAAAAATGACACCGTTTAGTAATAGATTTCTTTTTTCTTTTTCTTTAATTACAAATTGTAATCAAACTCAGTTATACAGGCTGTTTTTCCCCGCTCACAAATACTTTATTTTTGAAAAGAACCACTGCTACAGAAAACCAGTAAAACTGTGTGAAGGTTTTTTGTCGCTGTGTCTGTCCTGGTGTTCTCCAGGTGAGAATGGCAGCACGGTGGCACGGTGGTTAGCACTGTTGCCGCACAGCAAGAAGGTCCTGAGTTCAATTCCAATTGTGTGGAGTTTGCATGTTCTCCCCGTGTTTGCGTGGGTTCTCTCCGGGTACTCTGGCTTCCTCCCACCGTCCAAAGACATGCAGCTTGTGGGGATAGGTTAATTGGATAATCCAAATTGCCACTAGGTGTCAATGTGAGTGTGAATGGTTGTCTGTCCCTATGTGTTAGCCCTGCGACAGACTGGCGACCTGTCCAGGGTGTACCCCGCCTTTCGCCCTATGACAGCTGGGATAGGCTCCATCGCCCCCCGCGACCCTGAAAAGGATAAGCGGAAGTGAATGGATGGATGTTTAATTACAAATTGTAATCAAACTCAGTTATACAGGCTGTTTTTCCCCGCTCACAAATACTTTATTTTTGAAAAGAACCACTGCTACAGAAAACCAGTAAAACTGTGTGAAGGTTTTTTGTCGCTGTGTCTGTCCTGGTGTTCTCCAGGTGAGGCAGAAGATGGTGTATGCAGCGACTCGTGCCACACTGAAGAAAGAGTTTGGAGGAGGTCACATCAAAGACGAAGTATTTGGGACGGTGGAGGTCAGTATGGTCCTTCCTGCATAATAACTGATGGACTGCCACTCACAACCAACCCATTGGTGTCTCTGTGTTTCTAGGAAGACGTGTGTTTCCAGGGATACCTTCGCCACAGGTCCTCCTGCTCCTCCCCAGCTCCTCTCACAGCAGCTGAGCAGGAGTTACAACGAATTAAAATCACAGAGGTACAGACAGGCTGTCAAAGCTATATGACTCTTATAGGTACGTGAGTTATCTGTGCTCATCCTGTGTGTGTTTTCCTTGCAGGATAAAGTTGTGTGGGTATGTTGATTTTGTTTTCATTATGATAAAAGAATTCAAGTATGTTTATGTTAAAACTTTATTGTATAGTGATTTCAATACTGTTTCTTTTGTCTGCAGGATGAACGCAGACGAATTGGGACTCCGACAGCGAGAGCAAGGGTTTGTGAAGTCTTCGGCATAGACATATTGTTTTTTGATTTTGTTTTTTTGGCTGATTTAGTTGCATTTCATGTGAGGAAGAAGCAGTGCAAATATGTTTTTCCCTCCCCTGAAGGTAACAATGGAGTTTGGCTTGGACAAACGGGCACAGACTCTTCAGGGTCTTGCGTTTCCTTTACAAGAAGAGGCCAAACGAGCTCTGCAGCAACTCAAGCATAAACGCATCAACTATATCCAGCTGGTGAGCCCCCATAGAAAACATTTATAGCTCATTAAACAGTGAATATTTACATGTATACAGTAAAAAGTATACAACATATATTTGATAACAACATCTAAGGGTGTGTTTTTGCCAGTGAAACTAACTGCACGTGACTTGACCCCTCAAAAGTAATTACATTTGCTTGCGTATGTTGTGTTGCAGAGGCTGGATGTAGACAGAGAGACCATCGAGCTGGTTCACACTAAACCTACAGAAATCCACGAACTTCCCTACAGGATTCCCACAGATTCACCTAGATACCACTTTTTCATCTTCAAACATTCCCATCAGGGCCAGCAGGAGGAAGCTCTGGGTCAGTAAAAACTCACTGAGTTCCTCACGCACTGTCTGTGACTTGTAAAGCACTAATTTGGTGCTATAAAAGTGAAGGGCAATGAAAGTAGCTTACAGAGTTCACACATATTGTTTTAACTATCATCACCTCCACTTTTTTCAGGATGTTAGTCTCTCCTAACTTCTTCTAATTCTTGTTGAGTGACACCATGTGGTTTGCCAACCACAAGTTAAACTGTACATAAAGACTGGCTTTAGCTATTGTGACATCATCAATTGGTTTGGGGACCATTATTTTGAAGCTTTGAGGTCATCCAGGTGAATTTCTTTTAGCTAACACTAGCAAGTTTAGTTAGGCCTCAGTCACACAGGTCTAGAGACTGGTCAGTTCTCCAGGAGGCTGGGAAAAAATGCATACTCTCCGACAGGTTGGTTGTTGAGTGGCTGCTGAGTGGTTGCTGGGTAAAACGGGTCGCAAAGTGGGTGCTACACCAAAAATGTCCTTGTTATTGCTTTGGTCCCCCATAGTTTGCATGCCAACTCATCTACAACTACTACCTATATGCCTGCCTGCCTGCCTGCCTGCTTGATTGATTGATTGATTGTAAACACGAAAATAAAAATTACAAAAATATTACAAAAATAATTAACAAGTGTGCACAATACACATATAAAAAGGGCACTGAATTACCATCAAGAACACTGCACCGCTCAGCTTATTCACTTCACAAATAAGCGTTTCTATAGATACTGACAAATCACATTTGCTGTATAATGTGAACTCTGCAGTTTCCTCAGGTCTGTGGGGGATTTTATCATCTTTCGCCTCGCTGTTTGGTTCTGTTGTTTATGTTCCCTGCTTTCACTGGCCTGATTTCAAGTAACAGGCAGCTGTGAAGAAGCTCTGATAAAGCCAGCACCAATAAGCAGACACAAACAGTTAGAATTATGAACATTGATGACCGAGCTACAGATATAGCAGCTATTTCTGTCAGCGGCTGGGCCAAAAAGCTAAAAAGATTTGAGTGTTAACTTGGACTTGACTAGTCCAGTCTCCATAACAGCTGCAAATGAACGCCTGTTTTGTTCCAGTACACATGTAAATGAATTACCATTGACAGTGACAGAGGAGATATAAGCTTGTGTGTCTCCTTTTCATGCGAAACCTATTTAAAAACATTGTTTGTTTTATATAATCAGCTGCCGAGCTGTTAATCTAGTTTGAACCTTTTGTACAAGTGATTTTTATACTGAACAAATGAGCTGGAATTATTCAGTTAGTTACTCTGAAAAGCAGTGTGGGGTTAGCCTCATGTGTGCTTAATTATAGGATGTTCCAGTCAGATCTACAATATGTAACGTTTGCAGCTATCTAGGCCTGTGTCTCTTTTTACTTAAGACCCACTATGGTCTTGCGCATTTTCATGTCATGAATGATGCTTATGTACAAATGAGGAAATCAGCACAGTACGTCATCTATAACAGAAAGTAGTGAAGTAGCTAGTGAAGCTGATTGTGTGAGGCAGAAAATATCAACAGATCAGCTTCATCTATGTTTCAGTGTTTATATACTCGATGCCTGGGTACACCTGTAGCATCAAGGAGCGGATGTTATACTCCAGCTGTAAGAACAGGCTACTGGACGAGGTGGAGAGAGACTACCAGCTGGAAGTCACTAAAAAGGTACAGCTCTCCCACAGAGACGGTGACAAATAATCTGTAGTACCACTGTCACTGTGTAAACTGTCTAATGACTGTCTACTCTCCATACCTGCTTAGATGGAGATAGACAGTGGTGATGGTCTGACAGAAGACTTCCTGTATGAGGAGGTGCACCCCATGGAGCACACTTTAAAGCAGGCATTTGTCAAGCCCCGTGGCCCGGGAGGGAAAAGGGGCAACAAACGCCTCATCAAGGGTGCTGGAGAAAACGGGGAAGAAAATTAGACATTACACACATTTGCATAACACAAGCACACAACACGATATCTAAGAATTGACTTGTTATTTGATTTGAATTTATTCATGTCTAGTTTCTTAATCTAATCATTTTTTAAAGGGGGGATGCATCATCATCATGAAACTGTAAATTCTTGTTAAAAGTCATTTTAAATCATGCAGCAGACATTATAAAACTTACATTGCATTGTAGGTTTTCACTGTGCAGCCTCATCTCTGTGTAAAGCTCTAAAAATAGACAATAGCAACATACAATAACATGTAAAAGTCTTGGGCCACACGTCATTTCTTTAGATTTTGGTTGGAAGGAGTCAGGCTTTCTGCAGGTCTTTTATAGTTGTTTTTTTTTCTCTCAACACTGAATGCTTTTTCAGTTGTTTTGCGTCCAGTCCTTGACCATTTTCAGGAGATTTTTTTTTTTTACTTATTTGTTAAAACTCTTAACACTGACCTATGAATCATTTGAATCATTCAAATATATAATTCAAAAAACTTAAGGAGTAAAACAGTTTTGTTTTACAACAACAAAGAACTGATTTCTTTAGTTCAAATCTATGAAAGACGTCAGCTCAAATAGCTTTTAGCCAAGATCTTGGCTTATCTCAACATAGTGTGCAGTGTGTCTGTAAAAACGCTGATAAAGCGGAACAAGTGGAGGATAAACGTGGCTTAAAAACTTCTTTAAAACTATCAACAGCAGATGAACAGTCTCTGAAATTCATGTCCTGAAGAAGTGGGAAAAAATCCAACAAAGACCTGAAACATGACCTGAGAAATTTATCTGGCCCTTCAGCTAACCCTTCTACTGTTCACTAAAACCTCATCACAAATGCTCTCAGTGGAGGGACGGGCATCAAGAAAGGATTCTTAAGGAAGGGACACAGGGAGAAAAGGCTGACATATGCCACATTACACAAGAACTGGACAAAAATCAGTGACAACAGGTCTAATGGAGTGATGAATGTAAGTGTAATATTTTGTTCAAATTATTGATACGTAGTAATGAATAGCATTATGTTTATTGTTATTGGACATGCATAATGAAATTGGATGCAACAGATGTAGAGAGGAGGTCGGGAGAGAAGTACAACAGCTAAGGGTCTACAGCCATCTGTAAAACATGGTGGAGGCTCTGTCATGGTTCAGGGGTGTATTTCAGCCAATGGTGTTGTAGATGTTGTCAAAATGAATCCCAGAAACACCAGAGATGCAGTAAAAGCATACCTCAATAGAAAAACACAGTGGATCACTGCCAGTCATGGATTGGCCTCTCCAGAGCCCAGACCTGATAATTATTAAAGCATTGTGTGATGATGTTGATAGAGAACAGAACAAAAGGCAACCAAGAAAGAAAAAAGCTAAATGTCCTCCAGAACTATTTCTGAATACTACTTAAAGAAAATACAGAAAAGAAAATACTAGAGTTTAGACTGTGCTGAAGATTTTCGAAGTTGGTCACATAAATTATTGACTTTCAAGCGTATTATAATCATACAGACATTGTTTTTGCCTTATGTATCGGGGCGATTGTGGCTCAAGAGTTGGGAGTTCGCCTTGTAATCGGAAAATTGCTGGTTCGAGCCCCGGCTTGGACAGTCTCGGTTGTTGTGTCCTTGGGCGAGACACTTCACCCGCCACCTACTGGTGGTGGTCAGAGGGCCCAGTGGCGCCTTGCCTCTGTCAGTGCGCCTCAGGGTGGCTGTGACCACAATGTAGCTTGCCATCACCAGTGTGTGGATGACTGGTTGTGTGAAGTGCTTTGGAGTCCTTAGGGACTAGTAAAGCGCTATACAAATACAGGCCATTTATATACCCCATTTCCGTGTATGATTGCACATTTCAAATTTAGATACACCAATTTCCAAGCAAAATATAAAGAAAAGGGGGTTGGCTCGAGATTTTTACATAGTACTGTAACTGTTGGGGGTAGCCTCTCTGACATTGGTCATTTCACTTCAAAGTCTCAGCTGCTGCCGTCTTGTTTTGTAGGGTTTTAAAAAAAATCTAGATGTGTCAGTCTGAGAGGATATTCCACACTCATCTGATCGACTAACTTGTCGATCACAGGGTAACTACTCCCTACAGCATATTCTGCTTTATCGACTGTTTTACTCTGCATGTGACTATGAGCAACGTGTTGTTTCAAAGCTTACTGGAAACTAGCAATCAAGATCAAAATCTCATCAGTGGCTGCAGATCAAGAGAGCAGTGAGGTCATTTTCTCATTCGGCTCTCTGTCGCCCCCTGCTGACCATTGGAAACAGTGCAGACTATAATGAGCTGCCAGTTAAACCATATCTGTGTTGTTGTATACAGTATGAACTGGACTGCTCTGCTGGTCTCCAGAATAAAGCTGGGGGGGGGGGGGGGGGGGGTTAAGGGTTAAAATTTTCTTTTACTCTCCACTCTTCTCCTGCCTTTTTATTTCCATCTTCTTTGATCGCCTGACTAATAATTAGTTCAGCTCATCAAGATCTGTGGGGGAAGTTACATGAATTTCTTTGCTTCAGGGTGGAGTATCCTTTACAGTACACTACCCAGGCATGTGCTGTGCCCACAGACCACGCTTTAGCAGACACAAACTCATCCACATTATTTACAGTTGCCTTCATCAGTGACCTGATTGAGCTCTGACTAGGATCAAATGAGGGCTGTTCTTTTACAATGGTTCTACAATAAAATGTTTTCTGTATTTTCTAGTGTGTGTGTCCTCATTTCTTTCCCTTTAATTGTGCACATGTGTTGGTGATAAAAGTCATGCAGGAAAGCAGCAGCAGGGGTCACAGTTCAGCAGCAGAGGTCAGCTGGTTGTATGTGTATGTGTGCAGCATGTGTGTGTGGGTGTGTGCGTGCGTGTTGGTGTTTTCCGGGAATGCGCTCTACTCGGAAGCATTCAGCTGTGCGTTCTGCTGCTTTTGTATCTCATAGGAAACTGAGTTGGTTTGAGCTTGTTTTCTTGGAAAACTGGTTCAGAGCTGAATAGCAGCTTTCATGAGGTCATTATCTCTGCACATGGAAACTGTGGGGTACATTAGGATGAACCTGTTTGAAGACATACGAATTTTAAGCACATTAGCTCATCTGCAAGAGGGAAGGCGCCACACCTAATTTTCTTCATGATAACATAACACATTTAGTACAGAAATAAAGAGATGAAGAATTAAATATTAACATGCTGCAATGTTTGGACATAATCTTCACCGAGTGTCATACAATAAAATAATAACTACAGTCTGCACACTTAAAGTTGGTATTGCGTAATATCACAGTCTTGCGCAGAATAATTGTAAATAAACAATATTTCCTTCGCGCATGACAACAGCACTTATCAACAGCAGCACTTATCAACAGCAGCATGGTAAGCTGAACATAACCGGAAGCTTTCAAAATAAGAGGTTGACTTTGTCAATACACGCTTTAATGCAGCCAGTGTAGGGTGTTGGAAAGGTTACTTTTAAAATGTATTCCACTACAGATTACAGAATATATGCCCCAAAATGTATTTTGTAACGTATTCCGTTACGTTACTCAATGAGAGTAACGTATTCTGAATACTTTGGATTACTTAATATATTATCGTGCTTTTTACAACTACATGAATGTACTATTTCTGTGTGATTTATTACTATTACTGGAGGTCCGCGGCTCCTAACCATAGTAAAGGGACCTCTGGCTAATACGTCCGGTTCCGTGTTGGGCTCATAGATGAAAAATAGCTTTACTTTGTTATCTGGGTCAACTTTGCTTGCGAGAGACAGAGAAAGGCGTTGAAAGGCTGCTCCAACGGAACTTATTGTTTCGGAGGAAAACACGAACACGGTGTAGGGCCTACAGTCGAGTCTTAATAGCATACTTAGAACTGGGCTTGTCAGGCACTCTTCTTGGCTGCAGTGATTATTATTATATTTACATGCTTCCAGCTCCCGTTTCTGCTGAATGACAACTGTTACTTTTCCACTCTCCTTTTTCTCCCTCCTCGCGATCACAGACACATAACGGGTATGGCGGTCCATTCTCCCTGCAGCACGGACTACACTGCCCATGAGGCAACATTCTTTAGGGCGATACCTGTAACACTCTGCCCATTAGCTTAGCACAACAACAACAACAACAACAACAAAAAGGCCTCTCTCACCCAGGAAACACACACTCGCAGAGAGAGCGGCACCCTGTAACCATGGCAACCATAACGTTGCCGCAGAACATAGCTGTCAAACAAAACCCAAACAGTCCTGACCCGCGACAATATAAAACAGGAAAATACCGCAGTGTAATCCATTTATTTCAACAATGTAACTGTATTCTAAATACCACATTTTTAAACGGTAACTGTAACGGAATACAGTTACTCATATTTTGTATTTTAAACACATTATCCCCCAACACTGACCAGTGATCTGTTGTAATAAAGGCTACCTTTAAAATAATTTTGTTACTATGTATTATATGATAACTTCCACAGACTTTGTTTATTTCTCAACATTTTTATTATTTACAAAAAAATATTATTTATAATATTATAGGGTATAATCAAATTTATCAATTTTCCATTTAAAATCTACAACTTTATTTATAGTTATTATTATCATGGTACATGTGGTGTTATCTTCTCAGCATTTTGAGTTAGAAGTCTCAGACCAACCCTAACCCTTATGTAACTTGAAATTTAGAAATTCTAAGTCCATTTTGACTTACGGGCACAAAAGACAGATATACAAACAAATATGTGTTTTTCTAAATAAAGAAAAGAAAACGTCAGTGGCAGAAGCAAACTTCTATGGCTGTTATTTCTTAGCTTTTTTTTTTAATTGCACCTGCAGTGTTAAAAGATTAAAACTAACTAATTATAACATTAAAAAAAGAATCAAAACGAAAACTAAATCCTGCAAACGTGACAGCAAACAATGAGGCCATTTAACAGCGCCCAGCTCGTTGCGGTTCCGATGCAATTCATCCCGTTTAGTTAAGAGTTGAGAGGGTCTTTTACATCTTATTTTGAAAGGTTTGGCGGAAGTTGTGCTTATTGACGGAGCCCGACGCAGAGGTGGCCAGCAGCGGGCGGCTCTTGCGTCCCTGCGGGCGCTGAAACACAAAACCTTTCTTGGAAACAGATTCCGGGAACCTCTGTCCGGCTGAACAGAGCTGCTGTCTCCTCTGCGCCTCACTCAGTGAGGGGAGCGCTTCAGTCGCACATCCAGCGCTCAGCACGCTTATATATATTTGAATCATTTTGAAGGACTGAACCGAAAACTTTGGAGGACCGTTTATTATTATTTTATAAATAATATTATAAATATTCACTGCAGGGCTGTTTTTACACTGGTTTCAATCCTTATGGTTTTTCCTGATTTGAGGTAAGAACATTTCTAATATGATTTGGGTAATTATGGGTATTTTATTGCAGTATGCATGATTCAAAGTAAGGTACAAAATAAGCTGAAGAGACGAGTTATTATGAACTGGCGCAGTATAAATAAAGCTGGATTCAGCGTAACTGAATTGGCACATTTACTTGAGTTGTGCGTGTGTGTAAATATAGATGGGTGTCTTTTTAAAGGTGCTTTTTAACAGAGGTGTGGACTCGAGTCACATGACTTGGACTCAAGTCAGACTCGAGTCATTACTTTTATGACTTTAGACTTGACTTGAAAAAATGTTCTAAGACTTGTGACTTGACTTGGACTTTTACACCAATGACCTGGGACTTGAATTGGACTTGAACCGGTTTACTTGAAAAGACTTGATATTTCACCCCAAATATAAAATTTAACATGCATATTATATAGAGATTGAAAATGTGACGTCATTCAGGAGTAAAACCGCAAAGGATTCTGGGAACTCGTGGCAAGAGGTACTAGCGCACGCAGGCTTTCAATTGAAATCAGTCACACAGCGATAAAAAGAAACACAAAAATGTCAAGAAGCTGTTGTATTATTAACTGCAATAGCCGGTCGCATGACAGCCGACGGGTAAAGAGATCGGTTGTTATCGGATTACGTCGTTGAAGAGAAATTGTTCGAGCCATGTTTCCGAAGTAACAAAGACGCGACTGGATTGCAGCCATTCAAAGACCAAATATAATGTCCCAGAACACTCCAGCTCACATGTTAGTCTGCTCCAAGCATTTCCACAAAGGTCAGAGTTTTGTAGTAGTTAATACGTCATTTTCTTAACATAATTGGTGATATAGGTTACAAGCAAGTCTGGCGCTGAACAGAAATTGTCGCGCTATGCTCCTTTATTTATTGTGCATAAATAGTGAATTGTCCTGACACAATATTGCGTTTCTCCTCTGCTATTATGGTACATTGACAAAAACATATACTTTTATTCACAGGATAAAACAGTTGTTTTGTATCACTAATTGCCCAGTACGATTACAACATACAGTACTATTGTCACTGCTACATTTCTGTAACGCGTACCAGAAATTATTTCCACTACTAATTAATTACCCTTGAGCTCAAAGGTCCTATTAATAAACGGTTAACGAATGTGTATTTATGACGACAATTTGTGAGACTGGTAAACTTATGATACGTACGATGGTCTTTCGTTCTACACGGTGCATTTCAAGGTCCTGTACCCATCCGTCGGTAAACTGTACCTGGGCTTGTTGCAGTGACCTGAAGTTACTAAACTTTCATGAGTGTATGCACTCACTCCAACAACCGTATGATTATAAATATGCATATAAATATGCTACAATGAGATAGCTGACTTCATCTAACTAGCAAATGTTGTCCAGGCTACGTTGGTGATACAGTTTTTTTTAATGTGTATGATATTTTTTGTCATGCGATTTTAAAGCTGGTCCTACAACCACATCAAAGAATAACATGCAGCTTATCTCAGAACCGTCGGTGAAAATTATCCTTGGAGCTAGGTTTAATTGAGCTGCATTTTAAAGAGGTGCAATTTCACAATTTGTGTATATTTTCTAAGTTCACTATTTTGTCATGTGTTGAGAAAAACACAGATTTAAAAATTACATGGTCTAATATTTACATTTAGCATAACTGCAACATTCTTTTTTCGTTTTTTTTTTTTTAAAGACTCGAAAGTACTTGAAATTCAAAATTTCAGACTTGTGACTTTACTCGGACTTTTACACCAGTGACTTGAGACTCGACTCTGACTTGCCTGACATTACTTGAGACTTGACTTGAGACTTGAGGATAAAGACTTGAGACTTACTTGAGACTTGCAAAACAATGACTTGGTCCCACCTCTGCTCTTTAACCCTGTGGTGAGGGGACTCTGTTTGTAACCTTAGCGGCAGGCTTCACTGTAAATAAGCACAAAGGTTTTCTGACTGATCACTTTTCCCGTTGTCCTGATGGGAATGGTCACTTTCATGATTATAATGCTTCCATCAGTAGGGTGGTGGAGTGTCGACAGATCTCCAACCAGCTAACACTACGGGGAGATTTGGGACAGACATATTTGACATAAGCAACTCAATTCGCATTAATTAAGGGAATATAGTTCAGATGATCTCTTAGTTCCTACATGGTCATCGTCGTCTCCACAGGTGTGCTGTCAAGTCAGCAATGGTTGTACAGGCGGTGACCATTTTCCATCATGAGGAACAAAGAAAGTCATCCTGCTCGGATCCTGCCCCTTCATCCTGGGACCCAGCAGATGACCTCCGCTGCATCACCACCACCTTCCAGTATCTGCAGACTTCTGGTACGCCAGCCACATTTAAACACTTCTAGTGTCAGTGTCCATGTGGCTATTAAAAAACAAAAAACAAAAACACTAATAACTGAACTGTCTTCTTCCACAGGTTGGTACTGGGGTCCCATCTCAGCAAGTAAAGCTCGGGAAGCTCTCCTCACAAAGTCTGAAGGCACATTCCTGGTGCGGGACAGCAGCCATCCACAGTACATGCTGGCTCTGTCAGTGAAGACTCGCTGTGGACCTACCAGCGTGCGTATAGAGTACAGCAAGGGCTGTTTCTGGCTGGACTCTGTCTCCCCTGGCCTGCCTCAGCTGCAGTCCTTCCCAGATGTTCTCAGCCTTATACAGCACTACACCAGCTCAGGCCACGCAGCACAGGACCAGACATCTAGTGACATTCACCCCCAAATGGAACCTGACCCTTCCCAGCACGCAGCTAAAGACAGAGGAGTACCCCTGAAGCTGAAGCACCCGCTTCACAAACTGGAGGTTTTCCCTTCTTTGCAGCACCTGACACGCCTCACCATCAACAGGCACACTAACTGCCCCAACCAGCTGCCCCTCCCAAAGCCTCTGCTCTTCTACTTGCAGGACTATCCTTTCTCTATATAATACCTGCCCCTCAGCGACAGGACAGTCAGACTGGAATATGGTCGCGTCGTTGAGCGGATACTGTGAATCGGGGACTCTTTGATATATTTATGTATAATAAACCACTCTTGACCTCACTGCTCATGAATGAGCTTATTCTTACTGCACTGCTGCTGGTATTCTTCAATAAATATTCAATTATTTTTACATGCCGACCCCAGCTACTGTGAAATGTGCAATGCCAATATGTGAGTTGTTTTCTTTCCTTCTTTTTTTGATAATGTGGCCCAGTGAGAAGAAAGCAGCTCCTAAACCAGCTGTTTCGAGTGTTCTTCAATAAAGCAGCCTCCGCTTATAAATAATAAATCAGTGAAGAAAACATCTACTCTGTGCTTTGTTGCTCTAGCAGAGATGACAGTAATAATTTGGGGTTTCGTAACTTAAAAACAGTTTTTCTCCAGTGGAAGAGATTAAAACTCCAAAATACACACAAACAGATGTGTAAACTGCAAAACAAGACAAAACAACATGTGAGACAAATAAAGGAACCATGCAGAGTCTGTACCCAGAGTTCTGCTGTCAATTCAGTGTTTGCATATAATGTGATGTGGACTTCTTTAGTATTCACAATCCTGACAGAAATCTGATATCTTTCATTTCCAGAAAGGAAACATAAACAAATCAAATGCTCTTCAACGAATGCAAAAGCCAACAAAGAGGGCCTGTTTGTAGCTTGTAGAAGAGGATTATAAATACCATTTCTGAGAATTAAATCTCGGAAATGTTTGTTTTTCCAGCTGTTGTGTGTGTGTGTGTGTCTTTCCCTCCCTCCCCTCTTCTGAATTACTGGTCACTTGAGCACACAGATAAATGTGAGGTATTACTGTTTTCATGGAAGCGCATCTGAGCTCGTTTCCACGAGTTGGAACTGAGCAGCGCAGAAAAAGCCTCTTATCAGGATTAGAGTAAGTGCTGCGGTTATTAATACACTGCTGCACTGCCAGCTCACGCTCTGTTTGTGTGCCTTTCAGCTCCAACCTGCCGCCGAAAGGCTTAAATCGTTTCTCAGGCCACAGTTAAATGATCGGGATAAGCAGAATAAAATCTCTATCGAGATCACATTGATCTTTATCAGAATGAGGCTCCTTCATTGGGATTTACTGCAATATTAAATGAAGCCATGTGCCATTTAAGAGCTATATGCTGATACAGGAGGAGAGCTCAGGTTGAAGTAAATGTTGCAGCAGCTCAGTGTAGAAATACTTCATTACAATTTAAAATTCTATTTAAGTAGTGACTAAAGTAAATGAACTTAAAGGATCAGACCATTAATACTCATGATACAGATAAGTCAGTCTACAGCAAATTCTTACTGGCAGCTGGATGTCAGTAAAGTTACTGTAAAAAGTGACAGTAAAAACGTTTTACAGTAAAAAAAACCCTTCTGTAAATGATGTAATTGCATTTACAATAAAGTTGCTATAATTTGATTTTACAGTAATTTTTCTGTCATTTCTATATGCAACATTACTGTCATTGAATAAAGATCAGACTTCTACTATACTGTACTCTATAATCTCTTAAATCAGACTTTATAAGATGCTCATGTTTTTTGTAGTCTTTACAAAAGTGTATAACAGCATGAACACAGTGCTGTCATGGAAAAATGAGACTTCATCCACTGACATGAAAGCACTGATGGGCTGAACTTTATCTATGGATCTCAAAGCTGTGAAGCAGATTTATTAGAAGTGATCACAGAAAACATTTTGGCACGTCACCCTTTTTCCTGCTTCAGTTTCACCCTGTCAGGCGTGCCTGTGGCCTATTGAAAAGGACATTTAGTCGATGCATTGTCTTTCATGGTGCGTACGCCTAAAATAGTTTAGGATTATTTAAAAATGTTGCAGCGTTACCTATCAAAAATCAGTTAGCAGACTAAATCCAGGTAATACTCTAGAAACAAAACTGAAAGCCAGCAATTGATTTTTACTCTAAATCCAACAAAGGTAAAAAAAAAAATTAAGACTGATAAGGATACCGATATTTGATCATTTTAAAATTACGATATTCGGAAATATCAGCTGGGATTGTTTTCATTTCAGACAAACAGATTTCCACAACACTTACATGTAGTTATTATTTACTCATTTAGGCCTTGATTATTCTCCATTGCAGACATGAACACAGACAGCTGGAAACCCGACAGCCAACTAGCCATTATTTATTATACTTCTCTGAAGTCCACTTAAAGTCCATGACCTTGGGTGCATGCATAGTTGATGCGCTGTAATATAAACAAAAAACAGGCAGGTACACAGACAACCACACTGACTCTCGTATTCACAGTCTGATGAGGAAATTTACGTCACGCTGACCCTAGTGGCTCATGGACATGGAAAGTGTAATCCCACCTTTACTCTTTGCCCCACTGCTCGGATCACTTTGTTGTCGTTGTTTGCAGACTTCAAAACAGGTGTTTCCAACAGGAAGTTGCCTCTGGTGGACAAACTATGAAACATCAACACTCAGAACCAGGTTGAAGGGTGTTTCTCGTGTCTGTCCTTTAATTTTTACAGTGTGTGTGTGTGTGATCATTCTCTCTGTTCTTCCTATCTTGCATTTCCATATTCATTATGTTATGGAGTCCAATATATTCACTATCCCCCCTTTGCACCTGTCCAGAGTATCTCAGCTTTACCTCTAACTTTTTTCCAAAATGTTCAATCTCAGCTGACCCACTGATGTACTCCTTTCTGATATTGCTCATCCATAAATACACAAAAGAGGTAGAGGGGAAAATCCATGCAATATAAACTAATACACAGTTTTTATTTCACTCCCTCTAAACTTCATAGTATGAGTGTAACATCCAACGACCTATGTTGGACATGCAATCTAGACATGCAAACATTAGCACATGCTACTTGGAAATATAAGCAGGTATAGAGCTCAGAAGCTCAGATATGGATAAATTTGATAATACCCTTATTACCAAAATTATGTGTATTGGTAGGCTGATCAGTCCCACCCACAGCATCGAAATACAATTTAGCGGTGATAAAAGTAAGGGCAATCACAGTTGCAAGAAGAATTCTTAGTGCATGAAAAGACACATCCTCCCCAAACTTCAAATATTGGACCAAAGTTATATTAGAAATTGTATCACCTGGAAGAAAATTGTAAAGAGTCGATGATGATGATAATGACAACTCAGGCAGATCTTTGTAATAAAATGTTATTAACAATGTTGATGTTGCAGTTTGAAGATATAATTGCAGGTGTGAGTGTCAGTTCCTGCTTGAAATTTTTATAATGATGCTCTCTATTCAAGTTTAATACAGGAAATGCAAATTTCAATAACAGAAAGTAAAATACGAAAAAAAAAACCCCAATAATTATATGGTACTCTGTCCCTCCTTATATATAACATATGTGTTTAATCTAATATATAAAAAAAGCTAATATATATGTTATTTTTATGTTGCTGTATACAAGTATTGATTAAAACAGTGATATTATTATTGTTGTTGTTGTTGTTATTGTTATTGTTATTGTTATTATTATTATTGAGAAGAGTGGTGTTGTACTGTAATACATTGTTGTGCGGTCCCCACCCCCTCACTTCCCTCCTGTTAATCCTTCATAGCGGCGCACAGTAAAGAAGCAGCGGCGGAAGCTAACAAAGCACTACTTGGGCTTCATTTGAGTAGATTTTTAACTAATAACTTGGTGAGTTGGAAATATTTTCAAGAATCCTGTAGCTGTTATATTTTCTAACACTTATTGTGGGTAATTATACTATTGTTCTGACTATAAATCTGTGTCTTCAATATTTCGCCTAGCCTAGCTAGTGAGCTAACGGACCGATAAAGTCATATAGACTTCCGTTATGCTAAGCTAAGTCTAGCTATCTAGCCTAGCAGGCTAAACCGGTACCGGTTTGTTACTGAAAGGAGAAGCAATGATTCCGGCTCAGCAGCTTGAAATAAACAACAAACACGACCTGAGTACATTATATCACACGTGTTGTACGCATTTACTGTAGCACCCCCGAGTTATATTGTAAACATTCAAATTGAGCTTACAGGACACACACATCCGGCTAAGCTAACGCTCGATGATTAGCTAGCTTCAGTAAACACAACATCCTCCTAGACTAAATCTGGGTCAAACACCACTGCGGGGGTCCAAGTTATATTTCGCTGACATACATTTGCATGTTAATACGGCCAGTGTTGTAGTGACGGAATAAATGTTTGACGGGATATGTATGTGTATTTTTTTGTTCGAGCTTGATGCCGGAGAGGGTCAGAAACACCGGAGCGGAAACGTAACATCACAGTAGAGGGCTTCACTGTATGACTCTTAATTTGTAAGCCAACTATGTCGCGATGGGCCCTTGACAGTATGTACAGTATGGCTGATCAGGGGACCATGAAAAGCCGTGATGGTGGTGATATTGTCGCAGAAAGCTGCACAGTTAGCCCCGGTGTTATTTTGTTTGGACTTTGCCAGCATAGCTGAAGGTTGCTGGCAGTTCATCGTTTATCACAGGCATAGTGTTAGAAAGTTGGACAATGCTTCAGTGTAATAAAATAAAATTACCCACTCTGATATAGATGACGTTCACGTGTTTTAATCAATCTTCTATATTTTTTCCTGAAGCTATGGCAGCAATCAGGAAAAAGCTGGTCATAGTGGGAGATGGAGCCTGTGGGAAGACCTGTTTGCTCATCGTGTTCAGTAAGGACCAGTTTCCAGAAGTCTACGTGCCCACAGTGTTTGAGAACTATGTTGCTGACATTGAAGTCGACAGCAAACAGGTAAGCAGTATTTATTTCTTCCCAGAATCGGTGTTTTGTAACTGGAGGACTCTAGTGGCTGCACTCATGTAATGCTAAACCTATAGACCAGGGTGGGCAGTTAATTTTCACAGGAGACCAACATGTTAGATCTAGTCTAACCTGCATGAGTTTGAATTATTGAGCAGATTGAGTTCTGCTTATTGGCAAAATTAATTGTCTGACCTGCCCACCTGCTACCGACTGTGCACTGCTCGAAGATATTTCAGCTTCTAAACACTTTTGGCAGGTCGAGTTAGCACTCTGGGATACAGCAGGTCAAGAGGACTATGACAGACTGCGCCCGCTCTCCTATCCAGACACTGATGTCATTCTCATGTGTTTCTCCATTGACAGCCCTGACAGTCTTGGTAAGTAAAAACAGAGGAGACTCAGCAATGTTGCAGCTCATTTTTAATTTTAAATTATTATGACTAAACCACCAAAGGCTTTGTGGGAGGGGGAAAAAAGACTATTAAAAAAGGGAGGGGATAGCTCAGTAGTTAGAGTGTTCGCCCCATGATCAGAAAGTCGGGGGTTGAAATCCACCGAACGGCTACCTGAGTAAGGTACCATCCCTGCACACTGCTGCCTGGGCGCTGGATTGATAGCTGCCCACTGCTTTACTGAGTGAATGGGTGCAGAAAAGGCTCTCCTTGAGTTAAAACCTCTGGAGATTGTTTTGAAATCTGAAACTCTTATGTGGGCCAGTTCTTTGTGTTTTCATTGGTGGTTAAAGGTGATTTTTGAACACCTTCTAGTTACTTCCACCACCTAGTTACCCCTACTCTATTTAAGGTCTTTGCCTTGTGTAGCACATAAAAGACAAATTCAGGATTCAAATATTGGCCTGAAAATTCAGAGTAAAATGTTTTTTACTTTCCATTTGTTTGTTTTACCTGATCAGCTTCTCTGTTAAACCTAAATGTTTAAATACAAGGGTTTCCATTAAAAAACTGTATTAGAAAAAATAAGATGGTAATACAGAAGAGGCAGGAGTTACGCGCTATATTATTACTATATATATTTAACAGTAGCGCCTGCGTTTTGAACCAGTACCTGGGTAAGAAGGAGTATTGACAATAATGTCACAGCAATCTTGCCAGGAATAAGACGAAGTGTACTAGAGGATACTGGCTTTTAGCTGCTCCCTCATTCACATGGTGTCACCACAGTAGGTTGCCCCCCATGTTTGATTTGGCAGATTCACCGGATGCCCTTCCTGATGAATGTGTAAACCATAACACTATGGAGCCACTTTTTTTTTTTTTTTTAATATATGTGTATATTTATTGTAAATAATGGCTTGAGCACTTGCAATACCATTGGTAATGAGAAAAAAAGAGTTCACTGTAAACAGACCCGATGGAAATTCTTGAGATTTGGTCATAGCTTGAATAATCTAATATTAAGAATCAGAAACATAGAAAACAGCTGTTGGACACGGAGTCATGTTATGACTGTCTCCCACCATGAGTCTCAGTTTGCTCTCCTCTGTACATCACAGTGGACGCACATTTATCATGTGATCTGTACCATTACAGCACACCTTGTTCTCAAGTTTCTCCATCTAAAGTATCTGCTCTTCTTGATTCAAGTCCACACCACCTTATCTCGCATACAGCCCAGAGCTGCAACTTTTACAAGTTAAAAGAAAAGTCACTAGCAGTGATTTTAAGTTAAGACAAATAATCGTTTAATTTCTGCTTGCTGCCAAATGTCAGCATTTTATTTATTTTTGCATTGTTTGCACAACAAAACATGTTAAATGACATCCTCTTAGCCTATAGGAGTCTGTGATCATTAGTGTTTTCCTGCTGGGTTACAGAGCAACAGTACGGTAATCCATTAGGAAAATAATCAACAGCCGTGTGTCTCTGCTTTGAATGCTGCTATATTTGTCTCCTTATTCAGAGAACATCCCTGAGAAGTGGACCCCTGAAGTGAAACACTTCTGCCCTAATGTTCCCATTATACTAGTGGGAAACAAAAAGGATCTGCGTAATGATGAGCACACTCGGAGGGAACTTGCCAAAATGAAGCAGGTAAAACTTAACGCCCTGAGCAAGAAAACAAACAAACTTTGTCAGTGAAAGATTTTTTCCTAACATTGCTTCTTGACCTTTATATTTATTTTAGGAACCCGTTAAACCTGAGGATGGGCGGGACATGGCTAACAGGATTGGTGCCTTTGGATACATGGAGTGCTCTGCAAAAACAAAGGATGGTGTGAGGGAAGTATTCGAGATGGCTACCAGGGCTGCACTACAGGCCAGGCGGGGAAAGAAGAGTAATAAATGCGTCCTACTGTAAAAGGAGGCATGAGGACTGCTTCCTGGAGGGGGAAAGAAGGAGAATTAGGTCAAACCTACCCCCAACACACCCACCCAAAAGACTGTTCTCCCCAGTTTTTACTAAAGATGTAATGCTTTTACTTTTCTTTTATTTCTTTATTTCTTTTTGGTCTTAAGCAAAACTAGTCAGGTTCTGTCAGTATTCAACTTTGAAGTTATGGAAAATACTTTTTTTGTACTTAAACATAAGTAAATTTGCCATAATAATCAAACCTCCTTTATCCACACGTTCTATGTAATCAAAAAGGTCAGCGGGGGAACCGTAGTGTCAGCCTGCCAACTGCAGTTAAGTGCTAAAGCCCTGCGAGCTGATCAGAGGAATGTTTCCACAGCCAACTAGGGTTGAAGTACCTGCTCACTGTGACCCGTAGTCCTTTAATTATTGACAAACTCGTGCACACAAAGTCAAAATTTGTTTGTGTTCTTCATAAACAAATCTGCATTATGATCACATGCACAATGCGAGACTGGAAAATCTTTTTGCTAAAATGCAAATGGAAACTTAGTGTTTTGTGTAATAAATTACTTTGTAAGAATCTGGATAACTTGCATCACTTGATTGAACACTGAATTAAACTGAACTAATGAATTAAAGCCCTGCCTAGGAACAGAATTCAACTTTATGCAGTGGTGAGGAAAATCAAAGGCCAGCCTATGCTTTAGGCTCCTCAGTTTATGGTGAACATTTTGGATTAATGCGGGCCACTCTTTGGCCGTTCCCCTGTGAGCTGAGCCTGAGTGCACACAAGCATGTCAATGAATCCCATTAATAGTTGTTAAAAAACTGACAGCCGAGATGTTTACTGATCAGGACAGTGAATGTGAAAAATAAACCTGCCCAGACTTTCTGGGGGTCAAACTGCCTCTACCTTCACTTTTTGTTCTAAGCACATATCAGTAATCATCTCTAGTTGAAGGTGATCTTTTTCCTGAATGGAAACATGAGCCAAAAGTAGTTTCAAACTTTTACTCAACATTTAAAGCAAACACAATTGAGAACCCCACTTCTTTGGTGTCTTTTCTGTTTTACATGTAAGAACTGAATTTTTGATTACAAATAATAATTATTAAACCTACTGAGCTTTATAAACAGTGAAAACAGAGGTATGTAACAAATATACAGTTAAACAATTCATTGGATGCACATAGCTAAAACTACTGCAGTTTCACTTATCAGTGTATTAAATCCAACCTTAATAATGCAAAGTTCTGAAGAGTGTTGAGCACTTAGTTTTGTCCAGGACTGTTGGATTCGACTGCATTTATTTTTAACTGGGTGAAAAACATTCAAGCTAAAAAAAAAACCCAAACATATAATGGAAGGAACAACTTTGGTGAAGTAAAAATCTATATATTGCCAGTGAAACTGATGCATGCTGGATTAAATTTATTTAACCAAAAAACAAACCCATACACTCAATGTTTGTTTAAATCAACAACAACCCTTTGTGCAGGCTGTAACAAACTGGGGGAAAAAACTGGCAACACAAAACATCTGCAGCTCACCATCAGAAAATCTATAATCATCAGTTCAATAGTCATGCGTTCTTCTTGGCGGGAAGTCCTGAGCGGGCGAGAAATATCGGAAGAACAGCCAGCGCTCCTAGAGCTACTGCCACCAACGGTCGGTAATAAAGCCAGCCAAACCCAATAACGATAAGAGACAGCGAGCAGGAGACGCACAAGGCGAAGATCTTCAGTCCAATGGACACGAGCTCTCTAAGGACAGGAACCCAGTCCACTGCAGGAACACAACAGACAGGAAGTATGAATAATAGAAGCAAGGAAGGAAACTCACAACTGTACAGCAGCAGGGTTAATTTACCCAGCGTGTAGATGATTTGCATGCTCAGCTGGATACCAAGGAACATGAGGGCCCAGCCTGCAGCCCGGAGTCCCCAAGTCTTCATGCTGTTAAACTGGTGCTCCCTCGCAAACACCTCCTACAGATAACACAGAAATACGCTTTACCCAGATAGACACACAGAAAGAGAATTTAAACCAACAAATGGAAATGAAGCCCACGCTGACCTCCGCAGAGAGCTCCTCCAGATAAAGGATCTCCAGAGTGTCTCCTGATCTGGTTTTAAATGGCAGCAGCTGCTCCCCTCTCTGCATGGCAACAATACTGACCTGAAAAACCGCATGTGAAGCAGAGTTAGAGACTTAGTTTTAATCTAATATAAATACATAAATGAGCAACTCTTTTGACAATATTTGTTCCTGCTCATATTTCATGGTAAACTGAACATTTGTTTGTTTGGGGCTTTTGGTTGGAATATAATAAACGGCACATTTGGCTGAAGAACATACATCTTTTTCCTCAACAAAACAACTTTTTTTTAATAATCCCATAAATGTAAGCAGCATGCCAAAGGAGACCAGAACTGTCCTCATGTTGATCTACTAAACTTTCAAAAAAAAAAACAGCTGTGAAAAAGTTTTACCATGATTATTTGGTGCCGTGTAAATTTACTCATTTAACAGTATAGTACATTCTATATGTTTACAGTATACAATTTTTTATTTCATGTGCAGTTTTATAGTAGTACACAGGTACATTATAGATAAAAACAATCAAGAAAATATCCCACGTCATTCTGTTATGGATAAAACTTAAAAACAATATTAAGTTTCCATACCTCCACCAAAATATTCTAATAACTACTCATAAACAGTAAATGTTTGAAATACTTGATCATATATTTGACTATCCAAATTCTATTTGTGTTAATAATCATTTAAAACACTACTTAAATTGATTTTTATGAAAGTTAATGATAAAATATTTTATTATTGAATGTTATAAATAGCAACATAAGAACATCATGTAGGTTGTGACCAATATTGCATGCTCATGACTATTATGTTCTACTGAAGATTTGATGCTAGCAACTGAGACCATAAACTTATTAGGAAAATGTTTACTGGGTAACAGTGAAATGAAAAGTAGGGTCACTTTTCCATAAACTTCTACACAATCAGACTTTGTTTTTAACCAGGAGTCTCCCCCTGGTGGCCATCAGAAAGAATGCAGGTTTAAGGCACTGAATTCACTTTTCAGATCCTGAAGGTACATCAGTCTCCTATAAACAGACTACAGTCAAGACCCAGTGCAAATGTAGGCAGAGAATGTGTTAATCAGACATTTGTAGCTTGTACCGTCTGAGCAGGGCCGTGGCGTGAGTTGTCACTGCTCAGTCCAGCGAAGGAGAACCTCACCCGCACGTCACCCACCTCATGAATTCAAACAAATTCAAAGTCAACAAGTGTGGAACGCATAACATATAACAGAGTGCAACACTGAGATTATTTGTGAGGCACTCACGACTAGATGCTCACCTCTGGCCTGCGTGGATTTGGAGTGTGATAGAAGTAGTCATCATGAATAGAGAGAAAAGGGTCCAAGTTAAAGACAGGAAAATCCCCCAAACTCAGTGTCTGGAAGTTATTTATCTGCTCCACCAGGCCTGATGATAACCAGGAAATTAACTGAGTACTAAAATCCAAACACATGAAACACAGCATATGTGTAGTGGCTGTGTGTTTGCTTAGACACAAACCTTTAGACAGAATGAATGGCCCAGTTCGGACTTCAGGAGACACCACCATCACACTCTCAACAGCCATGGCACTGAAACACAAAGACTGAAGTGAGCATGGACTGGATGCACACACAAACACAAGAAGACCATATTAAATATGTTTTAGTACCTCGGGTTCTGGTGACCAATCTCCTTATCAAAATTACGACTGTTCACCAACTCTGCCTTCCACTCAGTGTCTACAAAAAAGGAGTTATAAAATATAACCTCTATGCACAGGCTGTGCTGTTACCAAAGATTACAGACTGCAAAAAAGAAACTCACTGTAGGTGTATGTAGTTTCTGTTTTGGTTTCACCGTTCTCCTGGTAATCCCTGAATTAAAACGTACAGTCAGCTGCATTCTAGCCAACATGTCCACACCCAGTCCCACCCTGAGTGCTGACAAGCCTTACCTGCTCTCATGGTACTCCACCCACTGATACATCTCCACCTGCCGCTTCAGCTTCACTGCATGCACCACCACTTTGTAGTTGGGGTCATACAGGGGCTGCACAGACACATCAAAATTTAACAGCAACAAACCAGATGAAAACACTTACCTGAAGACAACAACACTTCCACCTCTACTAATAATTATGATCAGCTGATTGGTGCATGCAAAATTCTTAATGCTGGATTATTAAACACGACAATGTCAAAGTCTGACAATGTAATGAGTACAATAATGCATTACTATAAACACAAACAAAAGAATTCAAGTGAAACTATATGAAGCTTCAGTATACAGATTAAACAATAAAACATTAGCAGAATCAAAACAAGGAAGCCAACTGGTGGCACATTTAAGTCCACAAAAAATAAATTAAAAATAGAATCAAATACTAGCAAAAATATTTACATGTTGTACAACTCCTGCGGTTGTGTATTAATTTAACATAGATAAATACAACACTCTTTCTCACTGTCTGAGTCTCTCTCAACATTACCTTCTTTTGTCCTCCTCTGCAAAGATATGAGGGTAAACACAGCCAGATAACAGGCACCACCGCCTGTTTATCTAAACAAACTAAGGCAGCCCTGAACTTTTTAGACATCACCCAACAGAGATGCACGTGAGAAGGCAAACAGCCAGAGCAGAAACTCTTTAACCTGCCAGCCCCATGGAACAAAGTCTGCGTGATGTCCAATTGCATCCATGCGAGAAAAACATACATAATCGGTCACAGAGTTCAGAGCAAGCAAGCGGTCGTCCGCCCGAGCTGATTCCTCACCTAAACTGAAAGGAGTATGTTCCGACCCGATTCCCCCAACATTGCTCAGTTCTCTGCAATGGATCAATGGATGGATGTTCTTTTACCAAATGTACATACAAAGGTTATTAGGTTTCTATCACATATTTAAACAAATATGTAAATTGAGCTGTAGGGAACAAATAGTTAACTGAAATGACAATGAAAACTAGACTTGGAAAAAAACTAAAGCCAACTAAAATAAAAATAAAACATCTTCCAGAGTTGTCCTTTATTTTTAGTGTACTTGTCAGTTTGGTAAAATTCTGTTATCACAGAGTGCCTGATGGGGCATGAATACACATGTTGAGCTACACTCTGGATGACTCCGTGAGTCAACAAAGAGTTGTGTTTGTGTAATTCCTACACTGATTTTAATTCATTACATGAAAAGATTAAAAAACACTTCTTATCAAATGCAGTGTGCTACACACACTGCATTTGCTTGAGTGTTGTAGCTCAAGCAAATGCAGAATGATGGAAGTTCTTAAAATATCTGGATGTTCGATATCTGAGCACAGTTTCGGAGGCCTGCAGAAACCATAATTTTAGGGGTAGGGGACGCTAAAACTATACAGAAGGCACAAGTTTTGAAGTGCATCTCCACCTGAAATTTTGTCATGCAAATCTGTGACAGTCAGGTTAAAGGCTCCAGACAAATATCCTCCATATCTTAATAATTAAAAGACTGAAACTAATACAGAACCTTTGAACTGCTCTGTAAACTAACAGAAACTGAACTCAATAAAAAATTTAAAAAAAAAGCTAAAACATAATAAAAAATATACAAATCAGGGACACCGACACATACACGCTAGGGCAGACCACTGTTCAAAATACAGGCGAGCTCACCTCTGCAGTATGCAGCTTCGCAGACAGGTGAACTAAACGGCCGTTGTTTTGTGTGTCGAAGCTGATATACGGCCCCAGTGATACAACCTGGGAGAGACCTTCATCCAGGGACTTTGCTGTTTGCAGAGTCCGTCCCTGCACGAAGAAACCATCACAGATACAAAGTGCTGTCTTTAGTCTACTGTTAAATCATCGTGACCATGATGATCTGAGCTACTTAGAAGGAAATGTTTCCTACCTCATTTGTGAAGAGAACATAAATCGAGAGGAAAAACAGTCCCACACCAACAACTGCTCCTCCTGTAGTTTCACTTAAACGCTCCAGAAATCCAGGGTTGGACTTTGCAGACACTCGCTTGTGTTGGTCTGGAAACTGGACAAACATAAGAAAAACCTGAATAAACACGACATCAACAATTGGGCGACAGAACCAAGTTTTGGCTTCTCATTAGTTATTTTCTATATTCAATCTTTTAGTAATGACATGACCGTAACAAGACATAACCAGTAACTTAACAATAAACTGTCTTTTTAGTTTATATATATAATTATACACCAGGTGTTTATCTGAAAACATATGATGGTTTAAATACATGAATCTTAGAAAGCGAAGACACACATTCCTCTGATTTATTACCACTAATCCGGTACCAGCCAACTGCAGTTCTGGTGAGAAGTTTATATCCACTCATCATGGACATGAATGTAATTTTGAGCTTTTTGCTACGTATTTGAACTGTTCTGCTTTCAGGATGTAATCATTGTACAACATACATCTTTACTGACTTTAAAAAACAAGGATTGGGTGAACAAAGTTGGAATTTATTTGGGATTTTCTCTAATCCACACAAGGTCAAATATATACATAAACCCCCACCAATATTTGGTTAAATGTCTCTTGGTGTGTTGCACCTCAACCAGACACTTTTGATTACTCAATAAGTTTGTGTTATAATTCTGGCTGGGTATTTGACCATGCGTTTCGACAAAATTGGTAGAATTCATTTGAAACAGTCGGTTTCCTGGCATGGACATGGTTTTAAGCATAGTCCACAAATTTTCAATAGGGTTGAAGTTGGGGCTTTGGGGAGGCTATTCGATAAGATTAATGTTAGCCTGCTTTATCCATTCCAAACAGTCTTTGGTGTCTGCTTAAGATCATGCAACTGTGTCCAAGTTTAAACCATCTAACTGTTGATTTTGAGGTAAAGGTAGCCCTCCTCCTTTACTATTCCATCTACTTTGAACCAGTACTGCTTGCAGCAAAATTTGTTGTTTAGAAATGAGTTCAAGAGGCCTTCTTAACTTGTGTAAATCTGCAGTTCTTCTTAGATCATTATCAAGCTCCCCTTTCTTCTGGTCAATCATTGGATCGCTGTCCATTTTTATGCTGAGAAACCAGCATTTGTAGTTGATCTTGATAACCAGTGTAAAGTTAATAGGCCTTGGTTTATCAATTTAACAGACGCTGAAGATTCTTCAGTATCAAAATACAGTGAATGTATATTTATACTTGAGCCCGTAGAAAATCTAAATTATTTTCAAGCTTGTGCACCTAGTTCTTGGTTTTAAAGTCACCACCCTGGAAAAAAAAAAGAACAGTTCAAAGAAATCATTAAAAGCCCAAAATTATGACGTTCATGCCCGCGATGAGTGGATGTAAACTTCTGGCAGTAATTGTATGTGTCCCTACATGCAGCCTGTGGTCCCATGTCTCATCATGACTTAGGCGTGAAAGTGACACGCCCCTTTCACACTTCCTAATTTAATTTTCATGTCTGGGCGAAAAAATTAAGACTAAACGACGACTCACCGCTGTTGCCATTGTACGTACCAAATTAGAGCATTAGAAATGATTCGTCAGATTAAACTGACTGAAAAAAGGCGGCAGTTGAGGGTCTAACGCTGCAGCAAAGTTGTGTTAACTGCACACATAAATCCGGAAGGAGTTTACATTTATAAAGTAGAACCAAAGACCATTATTCGAGCCACCTACTGTCTGTGCTGAAGACATTTCTCTACTTTCTCGACCGCCAACTTTCAAGGAACACGAAGATGCTAGCAACCACAAACTGACACGCCAACGGCCAGTAAGCTTTCACTTTACTCTGGAGTATCCCGAAACTCGCCCAGAGAGGCGGACTATGTGAGATAATAAACTGTGGTTCCCGCCCAACTCGTCGGTTGCCCAAGTGATATTAAGCAATTGCTTTAAGGAAAAAAAAAACAGTTCCGGCACCGACCCGGAAATCTTTTTTCTCGAGGCTTCATGGGAAATGAAGTTTTTTTGGTGACTGTTGTCAATAGAGACGTGAGAAAGAAAAAAAAATACTAGAAATGTATTAGATATTTATTGATATTTAATTTGTTTTAACAGTTCAGAGGAAATAGTATACTGTAAACATATATAGAATGTACTATACTGTTACTGGAAAGAAAAACAAGCAGGCTCACTGAAACCCACATACAACATAAAGGAAAATATTGAAAAATATTTATTATATTTTAGTTTTATACAGAACATGAAACTTTATGGACGGATGTTGTTCATATTATGACACCTAGTGGTGATAAACAGAAGTACCTCAAGAATATGCACATTTGTACTTTTTCTCCACCACCTGGCATTTAGTTTCTTTTCAATTTATAACCACGATAGCGTATCATTAATATAGCTGTTTGTTTGTTGCTTGGTTGTTTTACAGATTGTAATCATATTACAAGAAAGCAGCATACTCTTTTTCCTTCAATAATATAATTTTTAACAAAATAAACAAACAAAAAACAGAAAAACAGACACATTAATTTGAAAATGTGACTTAGTATCATTACAACAGTGAGATATATTATATGTATAATAATACCTCAATCTGCAGTGACTGAGAAGCTCATAGAGCCAATCTCTCTCTATCACACACACACACACACACACACACACACACTGCATAGATGGGTCTTAAGAGGATTATTGCAAAGGGGAACACCAAGCAATTGGTGTCACCTATCATCATCACACCTGTTTCTGTCTTACTACACACAGACCCACACTCATAGACTGTGACAGGCTGCGGAAACAAAGCACTGGTACTCAGTGAGGATGGAGCAAGAATATGATATTATCGTGCTTGGAACTGGACTGAAGGTACGAAATTTATATTTGCTGTAAAATCTAAAATGAAATAATCTCTTTTGAATCTCTATATATATATGATTCTGTTGGTTAACAGGATTTTATGCCTACTTTATTGTCAGTACAAAGCTTGAACCCCGTGAACTGAGCAGGCCATCTTTTGTCATGTGGTCTGAGGTGGAAATGTTCTGAGCTGACCAAAACCAGAAACCCCGCTGTGAGCAAGATATATATTTTCTGCAAAGTGCTAAAAAAAAAAGATGCCTCACAATAACTGCGACCTTACCAAAACAGTTCTCAAGCAGAGGCACAGTCCTTTTACTGAGCACTTGCAATCATGACTTCTTTCATTTCCTCTTTTCGCTCTTGATTCAATAAGTGATTAAAGTCTGTAAGTGACTGGACTTTCTGCCATGTTTTTCTCGCTTTTACTAATGATCCACGTGCAGACTTGTTAAGCTCTTGCTGGCTGCTAAGGAGGATTTATGGCAATTACCTCTTTAGTCTAGTCCTGATCTGTATACCTTAAACTACCAGCTGCTGATTCGGACACATTTGCCCCTCTGTTTTCTTCCTCATCTCTTTCAGGAATGCATCCTCTCTGGTTTAATGACTCTAAGTGGGAAAAAGGTTCTCCACATTGATAAGAATCCTTATTATGGAGGAGAGAGTGCATCCATTTCTCCCCTTGAGGAGGTGCAGGCAAACAAATACAAAACTCATGAGCATGCATGCACGTACCTTCATTTGAACACTGCTGATAATAAGGTGTTTCCTTTATTTGCAGCTGTACAAGAAGTTTAAGACTCCTGGTCCTCCAAAATCGATGGGCAGAGGGAAAGAGTGGAATGTTGACCTCATCTCCAAATTTTTTCTTTCCACCGGTGAAAGTTTACTGTTTATTGGCAGGTGTTTGTGCAATGTCTTGCTGATTGTTTTGATAGAAATGAGCATGCTTTAATTTTTGGGTGCTGTGGTTTGTGCAGGTCAGATGGTAAAAATCTTGTTGCACACCGAGGTTACTCGGTATCTGGACTTTAAAGTCGTAGAAGGCAGCTACGTATACAAAGGAGGAAAAGTGCACAAAGTCCCCGCCAGTGAAAAAGACGCAGATGCTTCAGGTGCCAAATCAAGTCATTCCACTTTTTAAGACAAGTTTTCAGACGGCCATAGCTTTATAACGCTGAAAAAAACATATTTTCAGATCTGATGGGCATGTTCGACAAGAGGAGGTTCAAGAAGCTGCTGCTCTTTGCTCTGAACTTTGACATAAGAAACCCTCGTACCCACCATGATGTGGATCCTCACAAAACGACCACAAGGGAATTGTTCCATCGCTACGACCTGGGACTTGATGTCATAGAGTTTATAGGTCACGCCATAGCCTTGCACAACAGTGAGAGGTCAGTTATAGGAACTTAAGTGAAACAACACTGAAAACAGATTAGTAGGCATGATTTAAACCTGTCTACCTGCCGTCCTCGCAGTTACCTGGACCGGCCCTGTGTGGAAACCATCAGTCGGATCAGGCTGTACTCCGATTCGCTGTCCTGTCGAAACACCAGTCCGTACCTCTACCCACTGTATGGTCTCGGGGAGATACCACAGGGTTTTGCCAGGTCAGGTTCTCACTAGTTCTTTGATTTATGTTCATCAACAGTTTAATTAGTTTAATTCGACTATTTTAATTCGAGTGCAAAAATCCTAGATATTTGCACTCTAGGATTCAGTGCAAGTATATCATCATCAGCCTCCAGCAAGCATGACCTTTAGTGGATGTTCTTCCACTGAAAGTTAAAAGTGGCCCCTTTTTTAAATTTCCATATTATCAGTCAGTCAGCATGATTCACAATTCAAAATAAATCTTATTTATCATACACCAAGCCCCTCAGTTCATCCTTTAACAAAGGCTTCCTTCCACGTCCCTTTAAGAAAACTTTCTTCTGAT
This sequence comes from Maylandia zebra, assembly GCF_041146795.1. NCBI lineage: Eukaryota > Metazoa > Chordata > Actinopteri > Cichliformes > Cichlidae > Maylandia > Maylandia zebra. The sequence goes on along the minus strand of NC_135171.1, from coordinate 22,859,639 downwards.
TGGTTGCTCCTTGCAAACAAAAGGTTTGAGCAGCAGGTGGGTGGAGCTTATCTTCTTAAAGCTAGAGCTGCGTACCTGAAATTATCACATTAGGGAAATCCAGTCTTAATGACAACATTCAGAGCCAAGAGTGGGAAAAACTTTATAAAACCAAATGTTCAGAGTTGCTGATGTCTTTCTTTTAAACTTTTCTCATTTTTAATGTGAGCATGTGCCATTATAGCACTTTCTAGCACACATAAAGAAAAGCATAATAAAAGCTGTTTAAAGGAAATGTTCAGACATTCATGCTTGCACTTATAAGATCCAGTCCTCTTTGTGTTTCAGACTGAATGCAGAGTATGGAGGAACGTTCCTGCTGAACAGGGCAGTGGATGAAATTGTGATGGATAGTGGCAAAGTGAAAGCTGTGAAATCTGAGGGGAAGGTGGAGTAGACAAAATTAAGCCCTGCAGTCACTGTCCAGGAGGCATTTGTACTCCCACTGATGTGGTCTTTTTTTCTCTCCTTCTAACAGCTGTTCCACTGCAAACAGTTAATCTGTGATCCCAGCTACGTTCCCAATCGAGTGAGGAAGGTGGGGCGTGTCGTTAGGGCGATCTGTTTTTTAAATCATCCAGTTAAACACACTCATGATGTCAGCTCCTGTCAGATCATCATCCCTCAAACTCAGCTTAACAGGAAGTCAGGTACTAAGTTATACTACCACAATATCTAACATGTACAAAGTTGAACCCCCTGACCTGATCTTCCTGGATTTGCTCCTTTACTACTTCCTCCTCCATGCAGACATTTATATATCTGTAGTGTCCTTTGCGCACAACGTGGCATCAGATGGGATGTACATCGCCACAGTCAGCACAACTGCAGAAACCACCAACCCAGAGAAAGAACTGCAGCCAGGACTCGAGCTCCTCGAACCCATCGTGCACAAGTTAGTGACACTCTGAAGACTTAAATCTGACAGTTTGTGTTTTTGTGGTGTGATTTAATTCAGTGCAATTCCTTCTTGTTGAATTCAGATTTGTGTCTGTCAGCAATCTGCTAGTTCCAAATGAAGATGGAAAAAAGAGTCAGGTAATGATGGGGTTTCCCCAAAACTAAAGCAATGACACGACTGAAAATAGGATGGTGGCCTTAATTTTTTTTTAAATCTCTTCTGTCCTTTTAGATATTTGTGTCCCGCTCGTATGATGCAACAAACCACTTTGAGACTGAGTGTGAGGACATCAAAGACATGTACCAGCGACTCACAGGGACAGAGCTCAGCTTTGCAGGATCCAGGCACCAGTCTCATAACTCTGATGACGACTGAGGACAGCTTGATGTCAGCAGCTGGGAGGCCGTAAATGTATGTGGTGTATAATCATCATTCATGGATGATTATATGCCACAGCTGTAAAGCAGAGGGTGTGATGTAGGGTGTAGACTGAACAGAGAGTGTGCTACGTAACTGCCTGACGTCTCTTTTGCCTCTTAATTTGTTTGCTGTAATTTCTCTCTCGTGTGAAAATCTGCTAAATAATGATGATGCTACTTTGTTATGAGAGAAGGTAATACACCAATATGACTTTTCTGCTGGATAATTTTTACATCGGTTGTTTACACCAGAGTGAAACTTTTTATTTTATTTTATATTACTTATCAAGTTATATTGACTAAAAAACAGAAAATGTCGTGAAAGTATTGAATGTAGTGTCTACCTTCACATTCAATGTTTGTTTGCTCTTCAAATTCACTTATGTATGGCTGAATAATTTCTGCATAAGGAAAAGAGGTCGCCTAACTGGATGTCAGTCAATCAATCAATCAATCAATCAATCAATCAAGGCTTTATTCGCCACATGCAGGTTGCCCTGCAGTGAAATGGCCTTACACACACACACAACACAGACATCACATGGGGATACAGGTCAGAGATCGGTAGCGTTACAGAAAAAAACAACAAAAAAAACACTGAAATATACACTACAATAGGAAAGTACAAGAGGGGAAAAAAAAGAGACCTCTACTCATGCTGGGCTCCTGGGAGGACAGCACGAGAACAGGAGAAAAAAAAACCTCCTCTGCACAAAAAGCACATAAATGTCCACAGCACAACATTATGGAACACGTGACAAGCAACAGGGATGGGTAACTTTAACCAAAGTTAAAGTTAATTAGATAGATTTTTTTTAAAGTGTTGATCAGTGAGAATGTTTATGAGCTGCAACATGCAGCTTGTGAGCGATGAGGGTTTAAAGTGTTCAGCCTGACGCTGGGCATCTTCACCGAGACAGATGATTAGCGATGAATCACACTGATGTGTAAAGGATTACTGGACTCTCTTATCTGTGGGGCTTATGTGTGAGAAGGACAAAGCCAATAAATTAGATGCTGCACAAACAGCTTGTCAGTGGCAGCGTGCTGGATGCAGAGGACGGACAGACGCACGGAGTAAAGAGGCTTATCCAAATGAAGGACACTGGCCACCAGCACCTCTGGTAGCCACATTAAAATTATTTCTTTAACAAACGATCCCCTTTAACTGCTGCCCAGATCACATTCAAAATGAAAACACTGCATGCTGAGGTGATCTTACTACTGATTTATTGTAAACAATAAAAATACATTACACTTATGCTGCGGTAAAGCATTTATATTTTTATACAAGCAAAACTTGTGTTTATATATAAGAACATGCTTACACTTTATTACAGTCTAATTCTGGATTCCTTGACTTGAGTCTTCTTTTAAACTCATGCACACAGAGCTATAAGCAGCTATAAGCAGAATTACAACGGTGATGTGAGACATTTTTATGTGCAACCACATGCTGACTGAAATGTGTGACAGGAAACCCAAAATCAGCATTCACTGGTACACAAACCTCACAGAGATCACTGGGTGAAGGTGGCTGCTACTGCACTAGTTTACAGCTCTGTATTTATAGACTGTCAGATAGTTATGTTACACTGGGCCTTTGTGCAGCCCTCAGCTGTACGAATTAAGCTTTTAGCATTTTAGCTCCTCACCCTTGAGCTAGCTTCTCCTGACTGGCTGATCCTTCCAAACAGGTTTGAACAGCCAGAGGTGTGCGCCTTAGATGACCACATTAAAGGTATCAGCTCCCACTGACATCATCCAGAGACAAAGTTTAAAAAGAAGTTTTAAATGAACATCTTCTGGTACGACACTATAAATGTCAGGAAAAGCGTAAAAGAGTCACTTAACTTTGTCTATAAGGAAATAAGTGTTGTAATAAAGTGTTGGAGCTTGTTACTACTGGAGTTTTGTGCACAGGCAGATCATCAGTGAACTGCTGACCATTTGTAGTGATCACCTTCTACATGTTGTTGTTGTTCCCAAGGACTTCAAGTGCTGTGCTGGGTGATGGAGGGATCAGGCCTGCGGCTACAATTCTTCGCTCGCTCATTAGGAAGTTGAAGGTTGCACACGCGTTTGGCTGCAAATCAGAATAAATGAATGAAAAAAGACATAAAAGAAGACAATAAGAAGTATTCCAGTGTCTGTTAGCTCATGCCATGCTGTCAGAAAGAGAACAGGATCACTTGTATTTTACCGTGTCCTGCACCTCCACAGAGATGCCTTTACTCTTCAGAAGTGCGAGCACCGAGGGGTTGATTCGTTCCAGTCGTGCGCCTGTGCCCAGCACGAGAATCTCTTCACAAACCAGGAAGAACAGACAATGAGGCAGATAACATTAACAATAACATTTCAGTGGACACATAGAAGAGAGTGGACACTCTGGCAAGGACATTAATGTACCTCACTCAGTGGAACACAAATGATTCTCATGTACAAAGACTGAGCTGAAACAGACTGAGCTGAAACAGACTGAGCGCGCTCGCTGCCCGACTGTTAAAACAGGCAGACACATGAACAGACGTTTGCCAAAAGACAAGCGACTGTGCCAACAGTGTGGTGGAGCCATTATACAAACGGAGCTGCACTTTCTCACTGCCACTGCTCAGTTCCTCACACTTTCACAAGTCCACATACAGAGTGTTGGTGGTGCTGACTAATGAGCCAGAGCAGACTTTCAAGACGGGAACCATGACAGATAACCCAGCAAATGCTTTGGTTTTTTTAATAACTGTGGACCAACTCACTTTTCTCAGTATTTAGTTTTGGTTAAAAACTAGCTTAGAAAAAACAAACAAACAAAGAAAACATGTGCTAGTTCTGCTTTGACACTGTTGGTCATAACATTTTAATTCAAAGCCTTCATGATGCAGATGGTTTAACAGGTCCGGTCCTCGATTGGTTTTCATCACAATAATGAATCTTACCTTACAATACAAAGTGACCTGAGTCAACTGTTGTCGTTGTTGACTGTAGAAATAAAATTGAATTGTACTGAATCACACCTCCAAAAAAAACTCCAAAAGTAAAAATTAATCAGGGGTTCCTCAGGGGTCTGCCCTTGGTTCTTTACCTCTTTAACCTTTAAATGTTCCTGTATGGTTCCATCTTTAAAGAAGACAGAATATATATTCTTATGCAGATGATACATGGTTCTACCTATCATTTCACATTGATGATCATTTTACTCTGAAAAATTACTGGATGTTTAGAACATTTTAGAACTAAGCAGAACAGACACAGATATTTGTTGTTGGTTCAGAAAGTCAGAGACAGAAGATTTGTTCACATGAATCAACTCTGTCTCTGAAAGACCTCAAACAAGTCAGAAACCATGGCATCATTTTGCAGTGAACTCAGCTTTGATAATCAAGGTTACCAGAACTGCTTTGTACCACTTAAAAAACTCATCTTTAACTGAATCTGTGAAATCGGTCCATACTTTCATATCAAGCAAGTTAGATTATTGTAATGTTCAATTTGCAGAATTGACAAAATCATCAGTCATCTGTTTAAAGGTCTGCTTTAGTGCGTATATTGGTACCTATTTTTGGTTCAAGCATGTGGAAGAGTGAAACACTTTCTTCTGTGATATCTTTCGAACTTCCAATCTGCAGAGAGAGAAAACACACACGTATACAGTTGTTAAAATAAACTACAAAAAAAAAGAAAAAAAAGAGAGAATTTCATAAACTTTCACAAACTGCAAGGACAGACTGGAAAGCACTTTCACCTTCCACTGCAGGATAGCAGGAGGCAGCACGGCACAAGGCCCATACACCCTGTTTCCATGGATATTGAATCCTGCAGAGCTGTAGCTGTGGACGAGGACCCCATTGTCTACATCCTTCTGCATGACAGAGACTGTGGTGCGCTGGTACAACTCGTCATCGGAGGGTTCCAGTCTATGAGCTCGGGACAAAAATGGGCTAAAGAAAGACAACAAGACCCCCACAGTAAGTTAGAACCAGAACCATAAACAGTAGCAATTGTTTTCTATAGTACTGAAAAACTGTGGGTGTGAAACAGATAGAAATCTTTGCACTTTGAATTTCAAAAAACAGGCTGCACCACGGAGCTGCTGCCCAACGGCCCACTTTACACGCCAACCCACTGATAAGGATGTGAGCCAAAAGCTTTAGGCCTCGTTCTGCAAGCCAGGAGCCAAAATATCTGCTCGTCTAAGGAGCTGCAGCAAATGTTAGCCTGCTGTCACACTTTCTTTCCAGGCTATTCCAGAAAACTGAGCTAGATCAGCACTTCTTTGATTCTGAGCTTCTCTGGTCAGATGGAGTCTCACCAGCGGCTTTTAGCAGTGCGACTGGCAATATAAGCCCGGGAAACAGCATGTATGACAGGTAGGTATGAGATAGTAGTAGATTAGAGGTCTGCTGCCTCTGTTGTGTGGAGTGGAGCGGGTGTGGTGGGTTGTCCACGTGCAGTTTCTTCAGTGACCTCCTGTCGCTCAGTGACTCAGACAGCTCCAGATTCTGACCAATGATGGTTCCAGCCTTGTGAATTTGTTTGTTGGTCCTGCTGGCATATCTGGCACTAATGCTGCCAGCAGACAACAGGCTAAGAGAAGAGCTCCAGCATTCTGTTGCACAAATTGATCGTACCCTTCTTGCACAAAACATCAGTGTTGGTCCTCCATATGATGAACAAACGCAATAAATAAATAAGAATAATCTCAAATTTAAACCTGGATGAACTGCAGTTTAGGTTGATCTAAATTTCCCCATCAGCTGCATAGTTACACTCAAGTCAAGTGGCTTTATTGTCATTTCAATCATGTGTAGTGGTACAATACACAGTGAAGCGAGACAACGTTCCTCCAAGACCATGGTGGTACATATAACAGACAATCAATACATGATTACATAAAGTGCAAGTGTGCAAAAATTGCAAAAAAACAAACAAAACAAAGACAGTGCAACACCACCATCATCACATCCCAAAAGTGCTCTAATGGACTGAGATCTGGTAACTGTGATGTTTAAATGATGCTCAGCTGGTACTAGGTGGCCAAAAGTATGCCAGGTTCGACATACTGTGTACTTACAGATGCCTTTCTGCATGCCTCGGCTGCAGTAAGTGGTTATTTGATTTACTGCTGCCTTTCTGTCAACCACAAAGTTGGCCATTCTCCTACAATTCTCCTGCAACCTCTGACAAAAAGAAGGGATTTTCATCCAGAGAACTGCTAGTCAGAGGATTTTTTTTTCTGGACTGTTCTTTGCAAACCTTAGAAACGGCTGTGTGGAAAAATCCCAGTAGACCAGCAGTTTCTGAAATATTCAGACTAGCCTGACAATCTGACACCAAGTCACATTTCCTCGCCATTATAGTGC